>NC_059263.1:7621356-7633856 GCF_017591435.1 Portunus trituberculatus | reverse complement strand
CCTCCTCCTCCTCCTCCTCTTCTTCCTCCTAACATCTGTTCCTTCACACGACTTCACTCTTACCTTATCTATAACTCTCTCTCTCTCTCTCTCTCTCTCTCTCTCTCTCTCTCTCTCTCTCTCCATATTTTCACCTTTTTTATTATGTTTTCGTTTCTTATTCACTTCATTCTTGTCACGTATGAGAGAAAGTTTGTGTGTTTGTAGCGCGTGCACACACACACACACACACACACACACACACACACACACACACACACACACACACATACACACACACATTAGCCCCAGCAAGGTAGTGAAAAGAAAGAAAAGATTTATTGAGCGAGCAACGAAATAAATGTGAAATAGTTGCCTTCCTGTCCGCCACACGAGAGAGAGAGAGAGAGAGAGAGAGAGAGAGAGAGAGAGAGAGAGAGAGAGAGAGAGAGAGAGAGAATATAGAGTGTGATTTTCTCTAGATATTCGCAGTGACAGCAACACACACACACACACACACACACACACACACACACACAAAGACGGGACTGTGTGTACGTTTGTAATCAGGCCGGTAATGGAATGGAGTCAAACCGTATCCGAATGTACTTTATGACGAACCGAATCGACTCTCGAACAAAGTTATGAGACGCGTGAATCGAACGTCCGGAGTCGAAACTATGGATCAGTGAACCAGTGAACCAGTGAACGAGGGAACGAGTGAACCGGTCTCCTTTATTCCTGCCTTGTTTACTCTCTCTTTCCTTCTTTCACCTCTCTCTCTCTCTCTTTCTCCAGTTCTCTTCCTTTATCTATCTCTCCTTCCTTCACCTTTTTTCCATTTTTCTTCCTTTTATCTCCTTTCTTCACATTCTTTCTCTCTTATTACTCTCCTTCTCTCTTTTTTATCCTTAGTTCTCTTTTATCTCCTTCCTTCACTTTTTTTCCTATTCCTCTCCTTCGCTTACTCCTTTTTTTTCTCTCTCCATTTCTTCTCTTTTATCTCCTTCCTTAATTTTTATCTCTCCTGTTCCTCTCCTTCATTCACTCTCCTTCCTTCACTTATCTCCGTTTTTTTTATTCCATTTCCTTCCTTCACCTTCTTTCTCTCCTATTCCTTTCCTTCATTCCTTCTTTATTCACCTTTCTCTTCAATTCCTCTCCTAAATAACGTCATTCATCTTCCTTGTCTCCTATTCTCCTTCATTTATCTTCCTTCTCCCTGTTCCTTTATTTCACAACTTCTTCATTCATTTTCTTCCTATTCCTCTCATTCGTTCACCATCCTTCATTGACCTTCCTTCCCCTCTCCTCCTTCCTTTTCCCTCCTTTAATCTTTTTCTTTCTTCCTCCTTCTTCTTCATCATCATCCCTTTTCTTTTCCTCCTTTTTCTTCTTTTTTCTTGTATAATTTTTTGCCTCATTTTCTTTGTATTGTTTTCAGTGATTTGTATTTTTGTCTTTTTTTCTATTTCTTGTTTATTTCTTCAATTTATTCTATCTCCTTTTTATTTTCTTTTTATCATCGTTTATCTTTCTCTTCCTTATCTTATTTTTTTTTCTATTTTTGCATTTTTTTTTTTTTTTCATTTCTTCTCCCTAATGTTGTGTGTGTGTGTGTGTGTGTGTGTGTGTGTGTGTGTGTGTGTGTGTGTGTGTGTCAGTTTCTATCCTAGTATAATTTCTATTTCACATTCGTTGTATTATATTTTTCTGCTTTTCACTCTTCCTTGCAGCGGCTTTAGGAAGAAGAAGAAGGAGGAGGAGGAGGAGGAGGAGGAGGAGGAGGAGGAGGAAGACTTGAAATGTTGAATCCTCAGTGACAACTCGTGTCCATCTCCCACATCCTCCACCACTGCACGGTCCTCCTCCTCCTCCTCCTCCTCCTCCTCCTCCTCCTCCTCCTCCTCCTCCTCCTCCTCCTCCTCCTCCTCCTCCTCCTCCTGCCTCAAGGGACCAACCGCATCGGAGGAAGGTTTTTGGGACACTCTCGGACACCTTTTTTCCTCCCTCTCTCCTCCTTTTCTCTCTGCACTTTCCTCTTCTCCCCTCCTTTCCTCCTCCTCCACCTCCTCTTCCTCTTCCTCTTCTTTCCTACCTTCTTTCTTGCATCTCTCAGTCATCTCCACTCTTCGTATCACCATTTGCACCCTCCTCCTCCTCCTCCTCCTCCAAGGTGTGTTCGGAGCATTTAAGGAGGAGAAGAGTTATATATTTTGTTGAGGGAGACGGGAAGGGAAGGGAAGAGGAGGAGGAAGGGAGGGAGGAGAGGGAAGGGAAGAAGGAGAGAGAGAATTGTCTAAATGTCTAGACTTTTGACAAATTTATTGTTTCTCTCTCGAATTGGAAGTGAAGGCTCTCCCCCCCTTCCACCTCCCCCCGCTCTCTCTCTCTCTCTCTCTCTCTCTCTCTCTCTCTCTCTCTCTCTCTCTCTCTCTCTCTCTCTCTCTCTCTCTCTCGTAATACTTCTCATTCTCTTCGTTCTACTTTATTTTCTTCTTTTCACAAGTTAATAGAAGTCAGTTATGCCTGTCAATCACACGCACACACACACACACACACATTGTATCCACCTCTCTATCCATCCATCCACCCATCTCAGGTACTGGGCGGTGACACAAGTGGACTACATTCACTCGAGAAACGGTACGCGGATCGGCCTCATGATACTGATGGTGTGGCTGACGGCGGTGGTGGTGTCCATAGCGCCTCTGTTCGGCTGGAGGGACCCTGACTTCCTGGTGAGGGTAAACGAACACAAGAAATGCCTGGTGTCTCAAGATCTCGCCTACCAAGTGTTCGCGACCATGGCAACTTTCTACGTGCCCCTCACCGCTATTCTCATTCTCTACTGGAAAATCTTTCAAGCGGCGAGGAAACGAATCCATAAAAGCAAGTTCGGTGGCAAGAAGGAAGGCGGCCAGCAGCGAGGCACCAACAGGAAAGGAAAGGTAAAATGTTGCTGTGTTAGTGACCGTCTCCTTTTAACAGGGTGTAGTGGGAGTTGTTGGTGTTTTTCAAGGGTGTTTTCGTGGTTATATTGATAGTGTGTGAATGTCGCATTTTAACTGGGTGTAGTGGGAGTTAGTGATGTTTTCAAGGGTGTTTTCATGATAGTGTTGAAAGTATAACCTGTGTTTCTGAACGTCTCTTTTTAACAGGGTGTTGTGGAAGGTGTAGTGGAAGTTGGTGGTGTTTTTCAAGCGTGTGTTTATGGTTAGGTTGATAGTTTTACCTGCGTTTGTAAATGTCTCCTCTGTTGTCTTATCTTATACTCTGAAGTGCTGTGTTAATGAATGTCTCTTTTTAACAGAGTGTAGTGGAAATTGTTGGTGTTTTCAAGGGTGATATTGATAGTTTAACCCTTTCGTTGATAATTTAACCCTTTCATTACCACTCTTGGTCACTTTTCTCACCTACAGCCACCTTCACGCATCATACTGACGAGACTCCTAACCCAGTCTTGGAGTTCTCTTGCTAGTGTATCTCTATATAATTTCTATAGGGAGCAGCATCTCAGTTGGCTTTTTTTTTTTTTTTTTTTTTTTACAACTTATATTGTTTGCCCTTGACCGGTGATCCCTCTTGCATTAAAAAAAAAAAAAATTACTGACGAGAAACTAAAATCTGTATCTTTCACCCCTCTTTCTCATAAAGGCACTTACAGAATCTGAGCACACGGCCTTTTAGTGCAGCGAGTGGGCTAATTAACAAAGACTCTACATCATTTGGAGGAGGAGATACAATTGCGAGAGCCTGACTAATCACATGTGTGGCCCTCGAGAACAGTCCTGCCGAGGAAACAAAGCCGAAATCATTGGGGAAAGGTCGATTAATCTGGTGCACTCTGCCACTGTGCTTTGTGTTCCTCCTCCAACTCTCGGTCCTCGGAAATGTAGAAAAAAAATTTAATATCCAGCCAATTCATCGACTCTTAACAATACCGGTGAACTTATGATTGAAAAATTAAACACAAAGGAGAGATTGCAGTGTGTTAGTTCTCTTGTGGTATTGAGAGTACAGGTGAGATGATGAGATGAAGGTGAGAGCAGGTGAGGCATTGTCAGCTGAGGTGAGGTACAGGAGTGAAAAGAAGGGACTAGCAGATAAGAGAGGGGAATAGCAAACAACCGAAGGGAATAAAGAAATAGAGGATGAAAGGGGAATAAAAGAGAAGGAAGAAACAAGTAAAAGATTGGAAGATAGAAAGGATAGGGAACAAAGGAATAAGGAAACGAAGAATAGCAAAAAAGGAGATAAAAAAAGGAATAATAGTGAAAAAAGGAATGACAAGTAAGAACTGAATGGTTGAATAAATGACTGGGGAAGGAAGAAAATGAAAAAAAAATATTGAAAGTTATGGAAAAAAGAAATGAGAAAACACGATAAAAAAAATAGACAAGATTGACAGGTGAGAGGGGAAGGAATGATGGAAAGGGGAGATAAAGAAAATAGAAAAAAGAAAGAGGAGGATATACCCCAAAAAAATGTGGAATAAGAAGAAATAAAGATAAGGCAAGTGACGGACAGGGAAGAAAAGAAAGATATGATAAAGGAAAGGTGAAGGATAACGAAGGATTGAAGGATAGGATCAATCAGGAGGGATTCTAGGATGAAGGAAGGAAGGAAGAACTGTACAGGAGCAACAAGGAGAGGAGACGAGCAAAAAGGAAGAGAAGGAAGAGGAGAAATAGGGATGATCAAAAAAAAGAAGCGATAGGAAGACATGCGACAAAGACAGGTGGAAAAGGAGGAGGAGGAGGAGGAGGAGGAGAAAGATTATAAAAGGATTAAAAGAGAGAGAGAGAGAGAGAGAGAGAGAGAGAGAGAGAGAGAGAGAGAGAGAGAGAGAGAGAGAGAGAGAGAGAGAGAGAGAGAGAGAGAGAGAGAGAGAGAGAGAGAGAGAGAGAGAGAGAGAGAACAATAAGAATGTCTCAAGGGACGTGACCTAGAGGTAGGAGAGGAGGAGGAGGAGGAGGAGGAGGAGGAGGAGGAGGAGGAGGAGGAGGAGGAGGAGGAGGAGGAGGAGGAGGAGGAGGAGGAACAAGACAAAAAGGCTAAAAGAGAGAGAGAGAGAGAGAGAGAGAGAGAGAGAGAGAGTCGTCATTTCGTGGTCAGCTGAGCAAGAAGTGTGTGTGTGTGTGTGTGTGTGTGTGTGTGTGTGTGTGTGTGTGTGTTTACGCTAAAGTCACATAACACGGATCCGGGCAAATAAGTGACACTCACACTCACACACACACACACACACACACACACACACACACACACACACACACACACACACACACACACACACACACACACACGTAGACGTAGAGCAATTTCAAATGAGGGTCAAGTAAGGTCACATTTTTTTTACTTCCTCCTCCTCCTCCTCCTCCTCCTCCTCCTCCTCCTCCTCCTCCTCCTCCTCCTCCTCCTCCTCCTCCTCCTCCTCCTCCACTTCAACTTGTGCTCTTCATAATCACAAAATTATGCGATTCTGGAAAGAGGGAAGGGAAAGAGAGGAAAAATCAATGAATCTCTCCTTTCCTCCACTCTTGTAACATTAAGAGTCCGTTTTTTTCCCCTCTTACTGAAGACTCTTGATTGAGCCTCTTGTTCCCTTACCGTGGAGAGAGGGAGAGGGAGAGGGGGAGGATGGGAGGATGGGAGAAGTGAGGAAGGGAAGGAGGAACGAGAAGAAAATGCCTCATTCCTTCTCCTCCTCCTCCTCCTCCTCCTCCTCCTCCTCCTCCTCCTCCTCCTCCTCCTCCTCCTCGTCTTCCTCCTCCTCCTCCTCCTCCTCCTCGCTGTTTTCATTTAGTAACAGGTAAAAAGCATGCATTATTTCCAGGTACAAGTAGTCTCTCTCTCTCTCTCTCTCTCTCTCTCTCTCTCTCTCTCTCTCTCTCTCTCTCTCTCTCTCTCTCTCTCTCTCTCTCTCTCTCTCTCTCTCTCTCTCTCTCTCTCTCTCTCTCTCTCTCTCTCTCTCTCTCTCTCTCTCTCTCTCTCTCGAACACGCCTCGAATGTCTGTCTGTCTTTCTCTTTTCACTTGCATCTTTCACTCTCACTCTCGTTCCCTCCCTCACTCTCTTTTTACGAATTCCGAGAGCGATAGAGAAAGAAGGGACTGCGAGAGAGAGAGAGAGAGAGAGAGAGAGAGAGAGAGAGAGAGAGAGAGATGCAAAATAGGAAAGCTTCACCTCTCACATCACTTCTCATTCCCTTACTCACATTTCCTTCCCCCACTTAGGGCTTGAGGGCGGCGGCGGCGGCGGCAGGTGGAGACGCAGCCCTATGCACGCCCCCGCCGCCAGCCACAGTGGGAGGGCCGGCCAGGGAAGCCATCAGACCCAACGGCGTGGCGGAGCATCAGCAGACCACGGCCTTCACCACAGTCGCCAGCGGAGCGTCCCCTGACAAATCTTCTAATAACGGCGCACTCTCCGTCTGCTCCCACGTGTCTGAAGTGTCACGGCAAGAGATGCTACCGAAGGAGCCGCCGAAGAAGTCCAAGAAGGAGACACTGGAGGCGAAGAGGGAGAAGAAGGCTGCTAAAACACTGGCTATCATCACAGGAGCCTTCGTTATTTGCTGGCTACCCTTCTTTGTGACTGCGCTTCTCATGCCCATCTGCCCAGGTTGCTATTTCTCCGACGTTATGTTCTCCATCTTCCTCTGGCTTGGCTACTTCAACTCCACCCTCAACCCCATCATCTACACCATCTTCAGCCCTGAATTCCGGGAGGCGTTCAAGAGGATTCTATTTGGCAGGAAGAACCAGAGATACAGGCCCGGGAAGACACGATAAGAACTCCCGCCGGCGTGTCGTCCCTGCTTCACTGATTGTCACGTGTATTTCTTTAAGGAGGCGAGGGAGAGTGGAGGCTATAGAGAGGGAGTAGTGATGACATGTAGAGGTGAGCTAGAGAGGTGCTGAGTGGTGGTAAGACTGTTGGTGTCGTGTTAGCAGGTTGTGTTTGTGTCCGTACATCGTGTGGCGCTTCTGTGTTGTGCGGCGTGGCGGTGTTCAATAAGAGAAAAGGGAAACGAGACGTGTGTGTGTGTGGAGAAATATATGTACTAGGAAAAAAAGCGATGATTAGGATGAAAACAGGGTAAAATACAGAACACTTGCAAGGGGTTCTATAAACACAAAAGGAAAAGGAAAGAAAAAGTTTTAAGATATATAGTAGAAAAATTATAAACGCCAGGAAAAGAACAGAAGATTAAAACTATTACAGAAAACTTTATAGACTTAATAAGGAAAAAGAGGATAAAAGGAAAAGGAGAACAAAATGTATATGTATATGTGTGTATGTGTGTGTGTGTGGAATAAATAAGAGAAGAGAAAAGGAAAGAACAAACATGGAGCGAGAACAAACAGGAAAATAGATGTGGGAAAAAATAACGTTAATGAAAGATGTGCAGACTTGTGTTAGAAGGAAAGAAGGAGAAACACTCGTTCAAACTAATACGAAATAAAACTTAGCATACAAACACGCACAATGTCTAACAAGAATGGTACACACAAGAAACATAAGCATACATTCATACATACATACACACAAATATACAGAGAGACGAATTGAAAGGAGAAAAATAAAGGATTGTGAATGATAAAGATAATATACACACACACACACATACACACAATTAGAACTAAGGCAAAATAGACAAGTATGTGTGCAGGTGTGTGTGTGTGTGTGTGTGTGTGTGTGTGTGTGTGTGTGTGTGTGTGTGTGTGTGTGTGTGTGTGTGTGTGTGTGTGTGTGTGTGCATACATACGAACAATACAAAACAATACAACATTCCATACATATCTGCTGCTTAGTACAATATTGTATTAACGAAAACGAAAAAGAAGAATGGCTACTGATTGTGAATTGGGAAGAAGAAATTTGGATAAACAGTGATGAGTAAAAGTGATAAAAGGAAAATAGACATAGATGATAAACTAAAAAATAGGAATAACAGACAAAATGAAGAAAATGCACCACAGAAAATAGAGAAATAAGAGATGATGACGAAAATGGAAACAGCAGAAGAGAAAAATGAGTATAGAATCGAGAGAGAGAGAGAGAGAGAGAGAGAGAGAGAGAGAGAGAGAGAGAGAGAGAGAGAGAGAGAGAGAGAGAGCTGCCAGACACTCCTGTTCTCAGTCACACCTGCTGAGTCAGACACCTACACCTGCTGACCACGTGTTTTGTGAGGCGGGAAGCAGCTGACCCATTGTAAAGGAAACAAATAAAAAGCGATGGTGAAGAAATATAATCAGAAAGAAACGAGATAATATTTATGAATAGTGAGGAAAATGAAAGAAAACTCAGGAAAATGAAAGGAAAGGTGAGAAAAATTGAAGGAAAAGTGAGGAAAATGAAAGTAAAAGTGAGGGACATGAAAGGAAAGTGAGGAAAATTGAAGGAAAAGAGGAATATGAAAGGAAAAGTGAGGAATATGAAAGGAAGTGAGGAAATTTGAAGGAAAAGTCAGGAAAATGAAAGAAAGACTCAGGAATATGAAAGGAAAAGTGAGGAAATTGAAATGAAATGATAACGAAGGTGTGTGTGTTTTTTCCTGGAGACTGTAAAATGACAAAAAACAAATAAACAAAACAAAGAAAAATAAGCAAGAAGAAAAAAAATATATCTTTCTCTTTTATCTCTAGTGAAGTGACTTTTGACTGGTTAAGAAGTGTGTGTGTGTGTGTGTGTGTGTGTGTGTGTGTGTGTGTGTGTGTGTGTGTGCTGCTGTAACACCTGCCACTCACCTTTCTGTGATTGGTCGAAACCTTGAGCCTCCCCCACCCTGGTCACCCCCCGCCCCTACTTGTCACCCCCGACCCTACTCCTATGATGAGTGTACACCCCCTCCTCCATCCCAACCACCATAAACCCTCCTCCTCCTCCTCCTCTCCTCTTCCTCTCCTCCTCCTCCTCCTCCTCCTCCTCCTCCTTCCTTTGTATTTGTGTTCCTCCTCACATGTATGCTAGTGGAAAACACACACACACACACACACACACACACACACACACACACACACACACACACACACACACACACACACTAACCCAACTAAGTGAGTGTCTAACTGCTTAACTAGCGGACTATCTGAAGGCTGGTAGGCAAGAGACAGAGAGAGATAGAGAGAGAGAGAGAGATTTAATGCACAAAAAAAACTTTACTCGTTAAAGGAATGTGTGATAGAAAAAACTGTTAGATGAAAAAAATTATGTATAGTGTGTGTGTGTGTGTGTGTGTGTGTGTGTGTGTGTGTGTGTGTGTGAAGTACGACATATATATTTCATGTGCGTCTTTATTGGTTTACGTACATACATGTAAGTATTTAACATGTGTACTCTTGTGTACGTGAAGCGAAGAGGCAGCTCGAGAGAGAGAGAGAGAGAGAGAGAGAGAGAGAGATTGTCAATAAAAACTATTCTATTCTTCCCTCACAATTCTCTCTCTCTCTCTCTCTCTCTCTCTCTCTCTCTCTATGAATATATTTTTTCAAACATTTTTTTGTCTCCCACCATCACTAACATCTTTATCATCATCGTCATCATCACCATCATCATCATCATCATCATCACGAGGGAGAAAGATGCAAATATAAAGAATATATGTGATCAAGAGAGAGAGAGAGAGAGAGAGAGAGAGAGAGTTTATACATGCAAACTTATGTAAAATTTGAAACCTGTGTATGTATAAACGTTTGCTTGTTGGTTTGTTTATATAATACTTATTATTATTTTACTGTGTGTGTGTGTGTGTGTGTGTGTGTCCGAGCGCGTGTAACACTTAAAATTATTATCATATTTTGTTTGTATTAAAAAAATGCCACTTTCAAGAGAGAGAGAGAGAGGGAGAGGGAGAGGGAATGAGAGAGGGAGTGAGAGAGAGTCAGGACGTGGCCATGATGATGTCAATTGCCTGAGTTGCCGTGTGTGTGTGTGTGTGTGTGTGTGTGTGTGTGTGTGTGTGTACGTACGTCATCTCAGGTCACTGTAGCCCATGATGTCATCACTGCCACCTCCTGACCTCGCCCCTCGAAAAATTGTATTCTCGGATGTATGAATCTCTCTCTCTCTCTCTCTCTCTCTCTCTCTCTCTCTCTCTCTCTCTCTCTCTCCAAGGATCAAAATACCTCTTTCTCTATGTGTGTGTGTGTGTGTGTGTGTGTGTGTGTGTGTGTGTCACCCTATGCCCTAGCTATGAAGAGGATGGGTGAAGGAGGGGTACAGGAGTCACCCACCGGCCCACCTCCTCCTGGCTGGGTGGGGTGCACGGGGCGGGGTGGGGAGGGGGGTGATGAGGAGGAAGGACATCCCCCCCACCTCCCACCCCTCCCCGCGCCCAATAAGGTAATTAATCACACCTGATGTTTTAAAGCACAGCAGCTCTCACCTGTCCCGGCATTCAGAGTATAAAAGAAATCTATATACATAATACACATCATGCATATATATTGTATACATATTCACCTTCCCAGAGAAAATAAAAATGTATAAATGTATTCATTACTATACATTCAACCACCACCACCACCGCCGCCGCCACCACCACCACCACCACCAATTCCTGCCCTAACATGTATAATGAATAAATTTTAAAGAAGAAACCTCATTCATTACATGTACATAATATCCATCTTGTTGTTATGTATGTATGTGTGTATGTGTGTGTGTACCATTATATGTACGTAGCTGGAACTGTATGTATGTATGTATGTATGTATGTAAATGCCTGTATATACATATTGCTTACACACATTATATTATATACTACTATAGCATTATTATTACTACTACTACTGCTACTATTACTGTACCATTAACAGATGAAGTATAAAGTATTGGTATCATAGGCAAAGACTCGAGGGAAGCTGTGACTTGGAAAAGTAATGTGGAGCCTCCATTATTTTTCTTTGCCAACATCATCTCTCGACCGTGTGTGTGTGTGTGTGTGTGTGTGTGTGTGTGTGTGTGTGTGTGTGTGTGTGTGTGTGTGTGTGTACCGAGGAGTTAAATACTATATAGGCTGTTCATGTATGATATATATAATGAAGGAACTGTATAACCTTTCTCGAATGTTATTTCATCCTACTGTTTGTTTGGGAGTTGTTGTTGTTGTTGTTGTTGTTGTTAGTGTTATGCTGTGTTACGTTATTTTAGTGAGTTTCTGAGGACTTTGTATGTTATGTTATTTCGTTATATTCTTGCTTCATTTATCTTGTTATGTAAAATTTGTTATTATGTCACGTTATGTCACGTTATGTTATGTTATGTTATGTTATGTTATGTCCTCGTAATTGAGAATCTTTTATATTATGTTATTTCGTTCTTTTTTTTTTTTGCTTCATTTATTTCGTTATGTAAAATTTATCATTATGTCACGTTATGCTAATTTACGTTAGATATGTTATGTTATGCTATGTTATGTAGCGTCTTAGTAATTGAGGAGGGTCTTTTTATGTTCTATTTACCATCATTTTCATTCCACCACTGTCATTGTTACTCATGCTTCACCACATCACCCATCACCCATTCACCACCACCAGGAACCATGTATATCTTACCTGGCCACTTACCACTTCACACTAGCATTCTTTTCGTCGCTTCATTATTTACTCACCCTCTTTGTTCTGATGTCTTGCAAGTCCTCCATTACTGTGTTGTCAGCAAACTGTGTATATGTTTCTGAAATACTCATTGACTTATCAGGAAAGGACGTTGTGTTAATATATTTACTGTCATTTAAGGCTACGGTGAGTCTTGGAGAGTGAAGATGAAGAAGACGAGGAAAAAGGAGAATCAGTTTGTCTTCTCACAGTCACACTCTGAGCTAACGAAGACGCAAGGCAATCACCCACAGGCACCGAGGTAAGAAACAACAATCCTTTCCCCTGTTTTTAACCGCTTCAATACTGGGACACATTTTTACCTTGAGTTTTGGCATGATTAGACGGTTTTATTTGCATTAGAAAGGGTTTATGGAGGTCAGAAGATTAATGGCCACAGTCTTCACTATTTTAATCCCCCTACATAAGTTTCTTCAGCTGTATGAAATCGCCACATAGTAACCAGAATGAATATAGAAAAGCGTCATGGTAGTGAGGAGTTAACGTTTCTTTCACTCAGCCAAAAGAAACAATAGAGTGAAGTGTTAAGATGCGTGGATAGCTAGACAGACACGCGGAGAGGACTGGCTTGGTGGTCGGCCTCACACTGTATAAAGGAAGGCAGCGTCTTAGATAACTTAAAGAAATTCAAGTCCCTCAGATTAGAATAGGGGCATTGGTGTCAACAAATTATGAAGATCTGTATGTGCAAATTTTAAAACTTTTTCTCCCGGTCCTTTATTATATGGAAATCATTAAAACTCCAGAGACCGAGGGAGTTTTTCTCAAGTCTGAAAAACAACGAGGAAAGAGGAAAACTTGAGGAAGGGAGCTATCTGTCAATCTGTCACTGACTCGCCCATACAAACAACTCTTTGGCCTACATAAGAAGTAACTGTAGCTTTCCCAGTCCCTCCT
>NC_059263.1:7576356-7611356 GCF_017591435.1 Portunus trituberculatus | reverse complement strand
ATTACGCGGGGCCTCTCAGTTGTGTGAGGAAGGTGCCGGAACTTGCCCACCAGTCCGTGAGCCGCTCTGCACTTGGCAGGACAAGGCGCTGGCCGTGAGGGACAGTGAGTGGTGGAGATGAAGATACCGATAATAGTGATATCTATAGTAGCGAAGACAATATTGTGTGTGTAGCCTCTCAGTAATCAGAGTTTAACTATTTAAACATGGTTGAGGATTTAAAGTGGAGTGTGGGTGCCTGCTAGTGACACGGACAGCCGCCGCCGAGCAGTCTTTGGCTAACGTAAGTAATATATTGGTGTAACTCATCATTTCACGGTGGTGCCATGTCATAACCTAACGTTGGAAACCTCCAGGACAACATATCAGTGAACTAACACCTGCACATACTTATAAAAACCAAATAATTCAAATCTTGAAAACGTAAACAAACCGATCCCCTGACCCGCCGCCTCTCTCTCAGCCATCATCTGCCTCATCTCTCACTCATTACAGGCCAGACAGGTCACAAAGTGGACCCATAGGCCTAATATTTTATGTCAGTTGTTGAGATATATCCGCAATTACCTGATTTGTGTGCTATGGAGGCTCAGCGAGAAGAAGCGGGCCTATCCATGACGTCACGAGTCCCAGGCTGTGACGTCATCACCAGCTCCCGCCCAAAATGCCGGTCCTAGATGCTCGACTTCCACTATTATTTATATTTGTCTCAGTTCATTTATTTCGAGTCACAAGTGCCTTTTAAGGGTTTCTAATGATAGTTCGCAGTGTTTTACGTGTCTTCCATGCTTGAGTTGAGTGAAGTACGGTGATGTAGAGGGTGTTTATGACTTGAATGGGAGGGCCAAAATACGCTAAAATTTTTACCTCCGCTATCTGTGATTTTTTATTTGAGGTTGTAGCGAAGTGTTTGTGTTTTCAAAAGATGGTTTATCATGATAAAAGTGTGCAAGGCTCCTGAGAAGTTAAAGATGTGGACTTTAAGAATGATATGTAGTCCTGTTAATATTGTAAACAACGTCATTTTTTAAATATTATTATTTCTAATAGGGCGAGTTGCCAGGTTTTGATATATCGAAATGATAGTCATAATTTTTGAAAAACGTTATCGATTCAGTTGAATGAAATTGGTGGGCTTTGAAATTGTATTTAGGCAAGTCGAAGTTCTAATACTTTATTTAGTATATTTTTGAGCTATTTTTATTATTCCTTTTCTCGGCAATGTTTTTGTATTTTAGAAGTTAGTTTCGATTGATAACGAGTCAGAATTTTTATAACATTCGTGTCCAGCTGCCTTTTTGGGAATCCTAATTTTCAAAATGATTTGCGTAACGAATATATGTGACGTCATCAAGGGAGGGCCGACCCCACCCCGCTTGACCCAGGCCGATACCTGGCTCCAGGCCCGAGGGTGTGGGGTGGGTTGTGTGTGTGTGTGTGTGTGTGTGTGGGTGGGTGGGTGGGTGACTGTGTGTGTGTGTGTGTGTGTGTGTGTGTGTGTGTGTGTGTGTGTGTGTGTGTGTGTGTGTGTTGTCTTTCGTTATGAGGGAGCCCACTAGCTGGAACCACTGACACCCAGCTCCCAGCTGGAGGGTGTTTCGTTATGAGGGAGCCCACTAGCTGGAACCACTGACACCCAGCTCCCAGCTGGAGGGTGTTGGAGGGAAAGGTGGCTGTGTGTGTGTGTGTGTGTGTGTGTGTGTGTGTGTGTGTGTGTCATTTTCTTTCATGGTACTTGTGTGTGTGTGTGTGTGTGTGTGTGTGTGTGTGTGTGTGTAATGTAATTCACTATGGGCGCGCGGTAGTCACCCAGCCAGCCTTCCCATTAAGGAACAAGCTCAGAGCTCATAGAGCAATCTTCGGATAGGATTGAGACTGTGTGTGTGTGTTGCCTTTATCTTTCGTTATGAGGAGCCCACCAGCTGGAACCACTGACACCCAGCTCCCAGCTGGAAGGTGTTGGAGGGAAAGGTGTGTGTGTGTGTGTGTGTGTGTGTGTGTGTGTGTGTGTGTGTGTGTCATTTTCTTTCATGGTACTTAGTGTGTGTGTGTGTGTGTGTGTGTGTGTGTGTGTGTGTGTGTAATTCACTATGGGCGCGCGGTAGTCACCCAGCCAGCCTTCCCCATTAAGGAACAAGCTCAGAGCTCATAGAGCAATCTTCGGATAGGATTGAGACTGTGTGTGTGTGTGTTGCCTTTATCTTTCGTTATGAGGGAGCCCACCAGCTGGAACCACTGACACCCAGCTCCCAGCTGGAGGGTGTTGGAGGGGGAGGTGGCTGTGTGTGTGTGTGTGTGTGTGTGTGTGTATGTGTGTGTGATTCACTATGGTCGCCCGGTAGTCACCCAGCCAGCCTTCCCCATTTCGGAACAACCTCAGAGCACATAGACAGATCTTCGGATAGGACTCAGACTGTGTGTGTGTGTGTGTGTGTGTGTGTGTGTGTGTGTGTGTGTGTGTGTGTGTGTGTGTCGTATTTCACCGTTCTGTATACGTTTCATCTCTGGCGTCCCTCTTTATTATCCTAGTCTCAACACAAACTGCAAGTAATAGCGTATAGCGAAATGTGTCCTATTCTTAGAGTTTATTGAGCAAGGGGAAGCTATTATATGTAGGAAACACATAGCCCGGAGCAAAGCAAGGTGCCTCTATCGCCTCGCCTCGCCCCGCCGTGTTAACCCCTGCAGTAACATGACGTGTTTTCATATTTATTCTGGCTATTACTCAATGATTTTATACAGCTTCACAAACTTATGTGGGGATTAGAATAGTAAAAACTGGCCATTAATCTCTGACACCGTAGACCCTTCTTATTGTAAGCAGCGCGTGCCACTGGCACGCTGCCTCATTCCGCCGGCCGAGTCGCGGTAGCTCGGCGAGACGCTTCTGTACTGGTACGACTGAATGTGCCGGCATCATTTCCGGTACCGCTTGACGCTTGTACCGTCTAGCCTCTGTGCCGGGACTCTGCTGCTCCGTACCGCTAAGAATGAATAATGTGTCGGCACCACTCGGCTGATCGGTGGCCGGGACGGGTGGCGGTCTGGCGGACTGGCGTCTGGCGGTGCAGTAACACTGCAGTTGGCCGGCATTTTACCATTGCATTTCTACTTCTACTACTGCTGCTGCTGCTGCTGCTGCATACCACTCAATTCATACCATTACGTGCGGTCTTATTTCTGGGGTACATTAGGACGGGTCACGTCATTGTCCTTCTCCATCGATGGGCCGACTGACGGTGTTAATTCAGCAACACTTAAGCGCCACAACTTCCCTACATTCAATAGGCTCTAGAGTAAGTGACGCGGGGTTCTAAGGGTGTTTTGGGTATTCTAGTGGGAGATTTAATCTTTTTTATCTGCGTTATTAATAGGGGACGCATTTTTAAGGTAACCGGCTTATCATTCGTGCCTCTGAAAGTAGCGATGGTGAGCGAAGCCATTCAGAATACGTGTTAAGTGCGTCAATTATATAGATTGTATGTGAAGTGCGTGAAGTGAGCGGTTCTTTTCATGATTTAGTAAACTTTTTTGCCCGTTAGTGTGTGAAGAGGTACGAGGCAGAGACTGACGTGTAATCGAACAATAATGGGAATTAAGTGGTAGGTATAACTATAATACATAACTATTATCTATTATGTAACCTCCATCACCATTCTTATAAGATGCAGACAAGCCCCACTAACTGCTAAGCATGCAATAGTGAGCCTGGCCAGTTATAACTTACAAAGTGGAACACTGAGCCACAGAGAAGAGACTCGTACTGCTATGCTACTTTAACCTCAAAACTGTGTGAATTGAAGTCAAAGTGGGGTTTTCTAAAGAACTACTATAAAGAAAAAAAAAAAAACGCATATCAAGGGTTTGGCAGCATGGACTACCTCCAATGGCGACTTTGTTCCACAAAAACATTATTTTCCTTAAACTTCGTAAGAAAATCCAACAAATAATATGAAGGATATTTCAATGATATGATATTTCAATCCACACAAGTTTCTGAAGCTGTATAAAATTACCAAATAGTTATCAGAATGAATATGTGAACGTGTCATTGTACTGTAGAGGTTAAACTGATGAAGAACCACATTATGTTGACAGTTTACTTCAGTTTAAGAGGGACAGTGTGGTGAAAATGTGTCTTACCTAATGTAGCTATAGGTTATAAGTGTGCATATTGTGTGTGTGTTGGGATGGATGTGTGGATTTCTTGGGATGCATGCATGCGTGTGTGTGTAGGTGGATTGGGATGGATGTGTGTATGTGTGTGTTGGGAAGACGCGGGGGAAAGAGGATTTACAGCTTTAATCAAATGTAAGAAAATTATTGTTCCTGAAAATGACGTGTATTTTAGATGTTGGTACGTTTCCATCTGATCTGGTATGATCAGCAAAATCAACCTGGCAGCCCTGCCTGCCCGGCGATCTTGCAATAATCGGTGCGCGCGGTGTGGTTGGCAGGTGTCTCAGAGTTTCGCACCCGGTGTCGACACTGAGGCGATTTTAAGCCACGAAGCTTCGCGATTCGTGCGTCGTGTGTGTCGTCTCCGGTGTGAAACGGCCTTTACACTACTTAATTTCCTGCATTTTCTTTCGGTACCTAATTTCGACGTTAATAATAAAAGTACAGTAAGGTACGCAACAACAATCACAGATCATTCCAAAGCGGGTCATGGCAGTGCGTGTCATGGCGACTCACGAATTTATGGGAAGAAAAAGTAATTGGATCCAGGGAGCCAGAAAATAATGCGAAACATTCTGCAATTCTAATATATATATATATATATATATATATATATATATATATATATATATATATATATATATATATATATATATATATATGTGTGTGTGTGTGTGTGTGTGTGTGTGTGTGAAGGTAGATGGATAGATAGTTAGAAAGACATATTAATGGATAGACATAAGCTTTGTAAAAAAAATAATAATAGATAAATAGATAAAATTAATAAATTAATAAAAAAAATAAATGTTCATAAAAATCTAAAGGAAATTTAAATTTTAAAAGAATAAACAAATAATTAAATATGGCCTTATACCCATTCCAGGGTGATGCCCCCAAAAAAAAAAAAAAAAAAAAAAAAAAAAATATATATATATATATATATATATATATATATATATATATATATATATATATATATATATATATATATATATATATATATATATATATATATATATATATATATATATATATATATATATATATATATATATATATATATATATATATATATATATATATATATATATATATATATATATATATATATATATATATATATGTGTCACGTGAGTGAGGAGGTTTGAGACCTACGTGGGCTACCACCAGCTTACAATTAAGGTAACAATGCTTGTATAGAACTATGCTCACCGAGAGTGGTTAGTTAGGATAGTGTCTTTACTGCAAACAAGGGAAGGAGGAGGACGGGGAGGAGCAGGAGGAGGGGGGGCGAGTATGAGGAGGTGAAGTGGAAAGCAGTGAGGCACAAGAGAACGATTTGTTCAGTAGGCGTTGTGCGGGTAAGACGTGTGTGCACCAAGAAGTGTGTCTGCTCGCTGCTTTGTCACCAGTCCGATTAACGTGGTAATGTTTTGCGTGTTGGTTTGGTGGCATTCCTCGCGTGGTGGTGTTATTGTTGGACGTCGGGAAGGTCTGTTTGGCACTAAGGGCGTGTGCGTGTAGTGGAGGACTTTTACCCATTTCTCATCAACAGGAGTATTTGAAATTTCCATATGTTAGTGGATAGGTGTTGCCTGATAACCGTTAATCCGCATCCGTAGTGACAAAACGCTTTAGTGTTCTATTAATGGAAGTCGCCTCGTAACATGTTTATTGAGGGCAGCACTCCGTGGCTTGGGTGTGCATTGATTGCGAACACTGCAGTGTGGACGTGTTCACGACAGGGCCTCGGTGTGCATTGATAGCAAGGTTCTAAGGTGCTTTTAGTGGCTCTTAGTGCATCTCCACCTCTTTCTCTTTGAGCGGTGGCGCAGATGTAGATCAAGCTGTCACAAACCTTGATAGCTACGTGTTTTGCTGTTAGGTTAGTGGGATATTGCGTTGCGTGAGGGAGTTGTTGGGCGCCGTGACGTTTCAGCCCGTTTCGATTGTGCTGTGAACCAGTGTACCATTAAATGTATGAACATCAGTTTGCTACGTGTAGGGTTGTTAGGTTAGTGGGAATTTGGGTTGCGTGAGGGAGTTGTTGGGCGCCGTGACGTTTCATCCCGAGTTTCGGATGTGCTGTGAACTAGTGTACCATTAAACGTAAAGCATCGGGCCGAGTGTTACCGCTTTAACGTCATGGTACCCCACATTTTGTTTAATAAATAACGTTTCTGATTTTGAGTTTTTTTGTGTAAAAGCTTAAAGATGGCTGTGTATAGTTATTATTTTGAGGACAATCATCCAGGATTGTCACTTGGTGCACTAAGTAGGAACAATCCAGTAACAAGTTTCGGCGTGCTGTGATGCGCATGCTGAGTACAGCACCACACTATACTAAAACTCATCCGTACCTACCCATAGGGCGTTGGCCATAGTTAAGTCCTTAAGTAATATACGCAGTTGCTCTGTGCAATTTGTCACTATATCAGAGAAATGGTCTTGGATTTGGCAAAAAAGAATGACTTGACACAGCAGGTAAAGGATGTTTATTGATTGATGATTGGTAACTTTGTTCCAGAAGTGTATACAACAAGGGAGAAGTCGGGTCTTGCCGGCCATCCTCTAAACCTGGGCGAACAAGTCTCAGGCGTCAGTCAGATGGAGCACGTCCCGCCACGAATCTGGCACCGGCGTCCCTACATCTGCTCACTACCAACTTGGTAGAGCCTCTGTTTCACTCGAGCTAACGCGTCAGCTACAGCAACGCTCGAGTCAGACCTGCACCCGCCCAAGCGTCTGATAAGCCCAGGCATCCTCTTCTGTCTGTGTCCATGTGATAGCAGTCCATCTCCAGGTCGCCCTCTTCAAAAGAGGGCGTTGACAGTGGAGACGTGCGGTCCTGGCGGTCCAGCATAGGTAAGAGCTGGGCCGTTTTAACTACTTCACAAGAGGCGATGAGCGTAGGGTATCAGTAGTTGTTCGGTCTTGGTGTTGAAGGTAATTTAACGAGGGTGATAGAAGCAAAACAAGTAAGGTTCGTAATCATAATAGAATGAGGAATACCGGTGATTTTTTTTTTTTTTTTTTTTTTTCTTTTAAGTTTGGACAAAGACTACAAATTATGCAGTGTTGGTTAAAATAGAATGCACTAAACAAATATTTAACAACGCGCACCCACACACCACACCACATCTTGTCTGTCTTACATTTGAGTGTAAGGTTGTTCATGATTAAAGTGTAAAGGTAAACTTGTATTTGTTACAGGTCCTGCCACTACTGAAGAGAGAACCAAACCAGCGTCTTAATCACACCCAACTTGCGGCAAGAAATTTTCTCTCGTTGCACTGGAAGAAGCCAACGGTCTCGCTGCATCTTCCATGGAGGAATTGGACCCTGCCTCGCACCAGCTCTGCCATGATAACGTGCTGCCATCAAGGGAGGACACTGCCTCGCTGCACCTTCCATGGAGGAATTGGACCCTGCCTCGCACCAGCTCTGCCATGATAACGTGCTGCCATCAAGGGAGGACACTGCCTCGCTGCACCTTCCATGGAGGAATTGGACCCTGCCTCGCACCAGCTCTGCCATAACGTGCTGCCATCAAGGGAGGACACTGCCTCGCTGCACCTTCCATGGAGGAATTGGACCCTGTCTCGCACCAACTCTGCCCTGATAACGTGCTGCCATCAAGGGAGGACACTGCCTCGCTGCACCTTCCATGGAGGAATTGGACCCTGCCTCGCATCAGCGCTGCCCTGACAAGTGGTGCCATCCAGGAAGAGAGGACATATTATATTGCCTTGCTTCATCTAACCTAACCTAACAAATACATGTTGCGAATCACTCTTGTAATGTTATTCCTTCCATGTTCTGATGTGCCCACATAACTGGTGTTATACTTTAATAATAAATAAAGATTAAGGAAATTGATGTTGATGCTT
Organism: Portunus trituberculatus; assembly: GCF_017591435.1. Taxonomy (NCBI): domain Eukaryota; kingdom Metazoa; phylum Arthropoda; class Malacostraca; order Decapoda; family Portunidae; genus Portunus; species Portunus trituberculatus. The sequence goes on along the minus strand of NC_059263.1, from coordinate 7,603,287 downwards.
TTATGAATTCTTTTCAATCCTTTTTTTTAAGGAATACCAATGAAATGTCTTCGCAAATCTACTCTGAGAATAACGTAACGTCACCTCAAAAGTATTATCCAAATCTACTCAGGACCCTAACTAACCTCACCTCATACAAGTAGTCTAAACCAAACCCAACCTAATAACCCTCGTGAGCATCACAAAATCCAGCTTTACAAATCAAAACTGAACAATCAATCAATCCTTTCCTTTATTTAAGCTGTAAAATCTATAAATTAAATATTCAATAAAGCCTGAGGATGGATATATATATTATATATATATATACTCAATTGGCCCAAATTCGGCAGAAATAGTAAAAAATGCTGCCTAAAATAGCTAAAATTAGTGGAAAATGGGTACAAAACTGCAGAAAAGCTGCAAAAATGAGCAAAAACGCCAAAAAAATGCTGTAAAATCCCTGCAAAACGGCCCCAAAAGTGTGTTAAGTCATAAATACTCCGAAGAGTCTCCGGAGATAGAGCAGATGTATATTTGGGTTAAAGATACAATGAAGAGTCTCCCTTCCTTTCCTTTTATTCAATCAACACACAAGACAAGTCTCTGAAAACTCTACCAAAATTTTCAACTTAGAAAACTTTCACAATAGCACAGAATTCACAGAAAATTTTCACAATAGCAGAATCTGTCGAAAATTTTCACACAATAGAAGAATTTCCTTACAAATTTCAGAAAACTCTACCAAAATTTTCAACTTAGAAAATTTTCACACAATAGCAGAATTCACACAATAGCAGATTTCACACAATAGCAGAATTCACACAATAGCAGATTTCACAGAATAGCAGAATTCACAGAGCAGAATTTCTTTACAAATTTCTGAAAACTCTACCAAAATTTTCAACTTCATCCCACCTATCATTACCATCCATACATTTGCCTAATATAACAAAAAAAATTATATAAGAACATGGGTAGTGTTTTGAGAGCATTTTCATTGCACAAGTCTTGTTGCTATAATTTCTAAATATATTCTGAGACCATTTTCATTGCAAAAGTCTAGGAGGAGCAATCAACTCTGTAAAATTTAAGCATTTCACAATGGCACTGCTCTCAAACAGCATGTTGTTCCTTGCAACACTATAGTCACCATAAATATACAAAACACAGACCATCCTTCTGGGGCCGCATTCTACACAGTCACCCTCAAGTCTCACTGAATGCCTGACCATCACTCCACTGCTGGTCTTCAGGCTCATTACTTGTCAACTTGATATATGTATAGAAAGAAAAAAGCCCTTGACATAATTTTCTACAATTTCAATTGTTTTGACATCATAACACTACTTTAGGAATAGTTAGACTGTGTATCCCAACAAAATAAACATGACAAACAGAATTACACAAGACACATGCAGGCCACGCAGGGCAAGGTTTGTTTGAGTTTTGGAAAAACTGATCATACCCCTCTCGGCAGTCATCTGTAATGGTAAACTACTGCATAAAAGAAGGACATTATTTAGTCAACTTTACAGATATTTATCATTAATTAATATTAAAAACTGTCGGGGATCATGCTATGGTACATACAGTCAAGCTCCCACCATGTTGACAAGAGCTTTAAGACGGTGGTTGGCAGCACTACAACAGATTGAACCCTGTCTTGGCACCTATAAGGAGTCACACGGTTAGGGCCTCTCATACAGGGACTTGTGTCTAAAATACACCATTTTGTCTCGCTACGATCACGTCACTAGCTATGACAGTTTGTAGAACACGGCCCCTGAAATCTTACACAGAACAGTAACAGCAAAGCTCTAAAAAGTTAAGAAACTTACTATTTAATCTGGCTAAACATTCTCACTCAAAAATGTATATAAACCTTATTACACACAACATTTTTTTCCCTGAATGAAAGACATTGACATCAAGGAATGACTGGCACACTTGCTCACAAAGCTACACACACTCACACGCACCTTGCAGTGTTGACTAATATTCCATCTGCAGGAAGTGCAATGGACAATGTTTCATGTCTGTACAATCTGGACTATTAAGACTGACACAACTAGATCATGTTAATAAACAAAGACCTTCAAACAAATCTTCATAATGTAAGATCTCTCATAAATAACTTTTTATACAATACAAATCTCACTAACCATTACTCCTTATAGCTAAATATACGCTTACATGTAATGAAGTGATTTGGTGCACAATGTTAGGTCATGAAATCTATAAATATGAATGATGACACATAATCCTTCAGTTAAAACTGTGTGCACTACTTTCCACAAAAAGTAAGCATGAACTAATGATGCTGTGAATGTTGAAGCATCCTCCATCCTTGCCACTCCCTGTCTTGCACTCGGCACACACGTTTATGAAAGCAGTGTGCGGTGTGCTGCTGGACCTCCACAAGCCTGCAACAAAAGAAAGGAGTCAACAAAAGTTCATGTTTTGCAATCATTTACCTTCATGTCATCTTGTCAATCTTAAATTGTGAAAACTACTCACTTGTAATCACATTTGTAGTACAGGGTAACCAAGGGTAACAAAAGTTAAAGGAAAAAAGGCCCACTTGAATTGCAAGTTCACTAAAAGATTGGTACAGAATTAGCCAAAGACGTCAAGTCGAAGGAGGATGGAAATACAAAAGCATGCAAGAAGTTCCAGAGTTTACCAGAGAAAGGTCTGAATGATTGAGAATACTGGTTAACTCTTGTATTAGAGAGTTGGACGGAATAAGAATAAGAGGAAGAAGAAAGCCTTGTGCAACGAGGCCGCAGGAGTAAGGAAGGCATGCTGTTAGCAAGATCAGTAGAGCAGTTACCATGAAAATAACGATAAGATAAAAAAGAGATGCCACATTTCAGCAGTGAGAAAGAGGCTGAAGACAGTCACTCAGAGGAGGGGAGTTGGTTAGATGAAAAGCTTTTGATTCCACCCTATCTAACAATGCTGTGTGAGTGGAGCCCCCAAACAAGCAAAGAGTACTTCATACAAAGACAGATAAGGCCCTTGTACAGAGTTAGCTGTTGGAGGGGCGAGAAAAACTGGCGACAATGTCAAAATAACTACTTGACAACTTGTTTGCCTTACTTGGAGTGCAGCAAAGTGTGTGTGTGCCACTCCCTTCTTGAAACTCTGGAGCACCTTCATGTGTTCAGTAAAGTGCTGGGCAGGATTACAAAGAGGCGCTTCCCTCAACGCCACGCCACGCCAGTGCAGCACGTCCTGTGGGGGAAACGCAAACCATCATTGCACTCACCAACACCCAGGGAACATGTGCAATTCAGCCACTCATCCCTCCTTACAGATACAAACACCACCACTTACAAACACACAAACTGCACTCACCAATGCTTAACAAATAAATACAAGTCAGTCACTCATCTCTCCTTCCTCCTCAGACAGAGATGCCTCCACAGAGAAATCAATACCACACAAATCCATCATATTCATCTTTGACAGACACAAAGCTCACAGAAAAATTGAGAATCTGTACATCTCACAATTCAATCATTTCATCTTGTCTTCATTACTTTTTTTTTTTTTTTGGCCATCACCCTGTCTTGGGTATTAGGCCATTTATTTATTTTTTAACTTTTTTTTTAATATTTCTTTTAAAATAAAGAAGTTTTTTTTTTTGTTTTAACATATATACAGTTTTTTTTAATGGCTTTATTTATATATATATATATATATATATATATATATATATATATATATATATATATATATATATATATATATATATATATATATATATATATATATATATATATATATATATATATATATATATATATATATATATATTTTTTTTTTTTTTTTTTAATATCTTAACATTAAGTGACTTCACATATTCTCATGCACGCTTCATTCACACAGGGATCCTATACCTATCTCAAAACTATTGTCCTTTGTCAGGGCATGGGGGAGGGAGGGATAAATCACAATCACACAGGGTGGCTACGTAGTATCACTACGTATTGCATATATACATGAAGGGAAAACATTCACATTAGATCACGCAAAATTGGAAACACACACTTTCATACTTTTATTTACATAAATATATAGAATAAATACATAGAATAAATAACATAATATATACACATAAATCACAACTCTCTGATTAAATTGGCCTCAGTCAGGTAAATCATCAGTCTATCGACCACATCCGGGTGTTCATCACCCAGGAGGGTGGTTTGCGTTAGCGGTAGGCCGCGACCCCGGCAATACGCCGCCAAGGGCCGCCTCTCCTCACGATAACGCACAGTGAAGCAGGATGTGCTCGACAGAGAGAGTGACATTACAGCTGGAACACTGTGGTGGGAAGGCGTTGGCTATGTAGGGGAGCATGTGGGTGGGGAGGGTGCAGCCCATCCTGAGGCGTGCGAGGACCACCTCCTCCCGCCTTGTGGGGCGATTGGAGGAGGCCCACTCGCCCAGGATGGGTTTGGTGGTGTGGAGGTGGAGGTTGTCCCAGTGACTCTGCCACAGGAGTTTTCCTGATGATTTAACAACTGAGAGACATGACTGTAGATCCCGACGGAGGTTCCACGCTCCCTCGAGCTCAGCAGCAGACCGAGCTAGCATGTCAGCCTGTTCATTCCCGCGTATATTGGAATATCCAGGCACCCAAACCAGTGAGAAGGATTTATGACATGAATTCAGCTTATTAATGATGTTGCCCTGGATTTCATTTGTATCCGTGCGGCCGGACTCTATTGCCTGAAGGGCTGACATAGAGTCCGAAAAAATGACAATTGAATTATGAAGTGAATTTAAAGCATAATCTTCATTACAAAATTTCACAAACTTTAACTGTGCGCGCGCACACACACACACACACACACACACACACACACACACACACACACACACACACGCCCGGTAGCTCAGTGGTTAGAGCGCTGGCTTCACAAGCCAGAGGACCGGGGTTCGATTCCCCGGCCGGGTGGAGATATTTGGGTGTGTCTCCTTTCACGTGTAGGTGCTGTTCACCTAGCAGTGAGTAGGTACGGGATATAAATCGAGGAGTTGTGACCTTGTTGTCCCGGTGTGTGGTGTGTGCCTGGTCTCAGGCCTATCCGAAGATCGGAAATAATGAGCTCTGAGCTCGTTCCGTAGGATAACGTCTGGCTGTCTCGTCTGAGACTGCAGCAGATCAAACAGTGAAACACACACACACACACACACACACACACACACACACACACACACACAGATAGGTAGTTTATTAGCCACAAATGATATAAACACAAATAATTGATCCTTAAATTTACGTTTCTAGAGTTATTGCTTACAAAACTAAGCTTGCCCTTTTCATATGAGCCCGTAAGCGTAAGTAAAGGAAACATACTCATGTTATTTTGAAATACAAATAGATGTCATTAAAAACTAGGTCACCCATCTCTCTCTCTCACACACACACACACACACACACACACACACACTTCAGTTCAGCTGGTAGTAGTCACCACGCCACCACCACCACAACACACCACACCACACCATCACGACCACCACACACCAAAACATACCACATCACACCACCACCACCATCACCGCTACATTCACACCACCATACCACACCACTACCACTATTACCATCACATTCACACCACACCACACCACCACCACCCACCATTACCATCACCACCACACCACCACCACTACCACCACCACCACCATCACCACCACCACCACCACCACCACCACCACTACCACTACCATCATTACCATCACCACCATACACCACCACCACCACCACTACCACTACCATCATTACCATCACCACCATACACCACACCACACCACCACTACTACTACCACCATTACTATCACACACCATACCATCAGCACCACACCACCGTCACAACACACAAACCACACCACCACCACCACCCGCACTTGCACCCTCTCCAGTCTCCACCAAACACCAACCCCGCTCCCACCCAGCCCAGCCCCGCCCCGCCCCGCTCCGCTCCAGCCACCCTGCCACCCGCTACAGCGGAAACTATTCTATAAACGTATTTTGTGATTTTCTCGGGTTTTGCATGTGTTTTTAGGTGTTTTCTGGACTCTGGGAGTAGGAGGAGGTGCAGGAGGTGGATATGGAAGGGAGAGGTGGAGTGTGGGAAAGAGGGCGAAGGAGTGAAGTCACTCCCCAAACGTGCCATAAAAACCATCTCGGCGTATAAGTTCAAATATTTCTCCTTTATAAATGGAGTTGGCGTTGTTCTGAGATCTGATTTTTTATTAACAAAGTAAAGGAAGTTTCAAGCCACAACCGAATTGACTCCAGCTGTGTTTTGGTTTATCGAAAAAATAACATTAAAGTCACTGCGTAATACATAACTTTTTTTTTAATTACCACGCATAGGATTGTTTTGGTGCTTGATATAACACTTAAATGATATGAAAAACATGACGCAAGTAACAATATTCCATAAAATTTAGTCTAACTATTCGTATTTTCAAACTCAAAATCTTTAACGGTTCCAAAATAGAAACCAAAAATCTTTATACGACAAGCAATCTGTGTTTTCTTTATTTGGCTGGAAAGCGAAAATTTTTCGTATTCAGAAAATGTAATATAATGTAGTTTGGCTGAGCTTTCCATCTCGACATTTTGATGTGTTTTGGCACCGTTGTTATTAATGATACACCGTTCGTTGGACCGCACAACGTAAACAAACCACCCGGTAAAGATATTATATTTTGGCTAATAGTTAAATTATTTGTCACTTTTAAAAGTGTAGTGCATACCAGTCTGGAAGGCTTTTTTCTTGTGGCGATTTTTAAAATGAATTACGTACGTAAATATTGGGCCACAGAGATACCTCCGCCCTGCCTTCCCCCGAGGTTAGTCCACTAATGTTTACCTGCACTCCCCCTGTGTTTCTAGACCCAGAGAGCGAAGCAAAGCCAGAATCAACCACCACAGTACACAAATAGCCATTACTGTGTTAAATAAGGCGATGGTTATACATACCCCCATTCAGACCGCCAGGCGCCCACCATAACCCGGACCCAAACCTCGCCCCACCTACCCCCGTCCCGCCCCGCGTCAATTCCACAACATTTCCTTCAATTCTCAGTGTTTCCAGATGCTGCCCGCCCGAAATGCATAAAGTGTTGTGATAAGAGAAACAAATGAGGAATAGAAGTGTGTGAGGGATTGTTGTAGTAGTAGTAGTAGTAGTAGTAGTAGTAGTAGTAGTAGTAGTAGTAGTAGTAGTAACAGCAGCGTTAATTCTTATCATTAGTGTGTGTGTGTGTGTGTGTGTGTGTGTGTGTGTGTGTGTGTTGTGTGTGTGTGTGTGTGTGGGACCGGGCTGCTGAAAGTAACATACAGTATTCTCTCTGAAAGGCATGCTCTCTCACCACGCCTGTTTTCCAAGGCCACACAGATGACTAACCGGGTGCCCAAGAGTGTTTCTCCTGTTTATAATGCAGAAATGTTGTTAATCTGTCACTAGAACCCTAAAAACACCCTTACATACCATTTGCTCTCTCACCAACACTGTTTTCTAAGGCCACGGAGATGACTAGCCGGATTCCCAAGATAGAAAAATTAAGATGAAAAATAAGTAAATAGATAAAATAAATAAATAACGATGTAAACAGAACAAGAATGATTTAGTGCAAAAAACAAGAGAAAATGAATGACTAGAGAGACATGAACAAGCAAACACATCAATCAAATATTTGATTGATTGAAAATTGTATAAATAATTGAATGAGTGGTCGAACACATGTGCTTGTGAATTAACAAACAAATAAATAAGGAAGTAAATGAGAAGGATACAATAACCACTTCACATTTCAAGACACGATCACTCAACACCACCAAACCAATATTGCAAACACCACCAGTTAATCCTTCTCACTCGCTCCTATACCCCGATCCTATACCCCGATAATAATATATAGATATGTGTATATATATATATATATATATATATATATATATATATATATATATATATATATATATATATATATATATATATATATATACACACACACACACACACACATTCTTTTTCATACTACAAAATGGTTAACACTCCAGAATGTATCGGTACGTTTCAGAATGCCGGTAATATAGATAACGACTTTTTTGTAGATGCCGCACATGTCTACTGACTGGCGACTGCGCGTGCTGGGCCGTTGGCAGAGGCTACAGCCAAAATGCACTCGTTCGCTATACACTAAACATAACACGACGTAAACACTAGTCATTATCATTGTAACTGTTGTAATTGTCAATGTATCCACCTGTTGTATATCCACAAATTGTATATCAAAATGTCTTAGCAGAAGGAAGACAGAGTAGCGGTGCAGAGGAGGAAAGTACCTTATACGAGAAAATAATACTCGTTAAACAGTCGACGAGGAGGAGGAGACAGGAATAATGGATGAAGAAAAGAAAAAAAAGATACAATTGTAAGAAATCAGAGAAGAAAGGCCAACACGTAGACTAGCCTAAGAACAACTTCCATCATTACATTTGCGAGTTTCCTTGTATTGTCACTTCTTAATCTTGCTATCCATTAAAAGTTATCAAAAACCAATATATTTTTATCGTTGCACATAGCACCTTGAATACAGGATGGTTTAATTATATCTTCGGCTTGTCTCCCGTTATCGCCAGCACTATTGCCACTCACGACTCTCCTTGCCTTGACAGCCACTAGTGAAAGCCGCACTCACGCACACGCAAAAGCCAGCTCACCCTCCCAGCACCCTCTCCTCTCTCCCAGACTCACTTCTGACTCACTGCCACCATACTGATAAAACACTCAAAACACAACCAAATGGAATAAAAAAAAAAAAAAAAAAACACGAGAAATCTTGCTTCTTCCAATAAAAACAATTCTCTCTCTCAATCCTGACTCTCAACCACTGACACGAGAGAGAGAGAGAGAGAGAGAGAGAGAGAGAGAGAGAGAGAGAGAGAGAGAGAGAGAGAGTTATTATAGGTTACGATAAATATAAAAACAAGAGAGTTATTATAGGTTACGATAAATATAAAAACAAACTATAAGAAACAAAACATAGAAACTGTAAAGAAGAACAAAGAAAATGTAGAAAATACACATAAAAGACAAAGAAAAAAATCTCACTGAAGCTTCGATAAACGCCAGACTACACAATCAACACACTCCCTTACCAGACAACACTCAACTAACTCGCTTATATTAACACATCCCCGCTATATAACTATACTCACACACCACTCACGTATACTTCAATGATCTGAGAGTAATTGTAGTGCCTTAAAATATCCCTAACTAGTTCTAGAACTGAGAAAGTAGTAGAAATATGGGAATTCTTACCTCGTTCTATGTGACTCCTCGCCATCTTGTCCTCTCTCTCTCTCTCTCTCGTTTCCTCCTGACTCAACGAGGGTATTAAAATTAAATTTACTTGTAAATTGCTACATATGAAGTTTTCTAGGCATAACTAAACGAAATGATATAAATAGATAAGTAAATAAATAAATAAATAACCTAACTAAAAATAAACAAACTCACTTGTATGGTGTGAAAAAAACATGTGGAAGGGGGTGATCATTACTTAATGGATAGGTACGTGACGGTGCTAGATAGCGTAGAAATTCTTTGTGGGGATAGGGGGTTGATAATTGATATGGATAGCGTTCATGCACCGACCTCACACAAGTCACCACCACCTCATGACAAATAAGTCACTGGCCATTAATTTGTGCTAGAAATTATGATAAACGCAGAATCGCAGTCAAAATAATGCTAAAAACATAAAAATATGCTAGATTTGGAAACTTCTGACTGGTTGGTTATAGCTAGCTGGCGGAGCCACCCATACAGTGGCGCCTCTTTCAACTTGAGACTGGTTGTCTGTTCTCCCAAATATGATATTTCTGAGGACCTCTTGTAATTTATTGCGTTTTCAAAACTTTTTTAAAGTTTGATTAATCAACTCCAACAGTCTTACACGTGGCCATCCACCTCGGAGGCATCGTATTCGTACTACATATGCATAAAAGTTCTTATGCCCCAGCCATCCATCACATTCAGTCATTCACATCAGTCCGCTGCAGTGCCAGCTTCCTCTGCCCGCTGACTCATGGCCATCACCCGCCCCGCACTACCTCATCAGTCATCACCCTCCTCTATGCTCTCTAGGCAACACTGAACAGAGAGAGAGAGAGAGAGAGAGAGTCGGGGGGAGAGGGGGAGAGGGAAGGTGGATCAAACAAATTTATTTCTAACTTCATCGCTCAAGAAATGGATGATAGTTATGTTGGTGAGATACTAAGTACCCAAAGAGCATCTGTGGCAGCATCTAATTCCTCTCCCTAGAAGAATATGACCTATACTATGCGTCCATAAACCTATAGCCTACTCAATATTGTCCATGACTTATGTTTGACACGAAAATGTATCAATGATGTACACTGAGAATCATTTACATTTTAAGTGACGCATAATTAGTGACACAGGCAGGGAAGGGATGACAGTTGTAATCACTAATCAATAATTAAGTTCACCGCTACAATTACATATACCAATTCTATTAATGCATTTTACTATGTACTACTATTACTACTACTAGATGAATAAATTAATGGCTAGGTGAGCTGATTGACTGACTGACTGACTGATCAAGTGAGTGACTGACTGAAAGCGACACATCAGGAGGGATAAACCATTTGCTACACACACACACACACACACACACACACACACACACAGACTTTGAGGAAATCATACATACACTCAAACACACGTTCAGAAGAGTGGAAAAAGTTTATTGAAGCTTATGCGATCTTTTTGGTCTTAAGTATAAAAAGGAGCTTCTTATGAGGAGGGAACACTGCAGAGAAATAGATACAATTGGGGTGGACATTTACAATAGAGAAATACTAATGGACAAAATGGAGATGGGAGACTAACCAACTAATAAACAGGGTCTGGGTATTGGCAACCTTGAAAACTTATACAAATCATCACCTTTTAAAAAAAATTTGTGTATACCTTTTTTGTGATTAAAATGATCACTAACAGGTAAGATTATTAATAGCAAGATTTAGGCACATTTAGTTACTTCATACATAGAAATATCTTTAATGATTAACAGGTGTAAAGGTGTAAGAGTATACCTGGAAGCATCATTAATACAGGTATACATGTAGGTTTAATTACTCCACACCTGTATAAAGTAAGGCAGGTGTACTGATGGCACCTTTGCAGTACCTGGACAATATTTCAGGTGTGACTGTTAACACTAAGCTTTAATCTATCATAAAGTAACTCACTGTAAACTATATAACCAGAGAATAACAATGCACTCAAATGTATAATAAATCAATCACAAGCTTAATAATAATAAAGAAAATAGTAATGATATAATATGAATAACAACAGCAACAATTAACATATATACTTGAAATAAAAAAATAAAAAAGAGAGTGATAGATACATGCTTACTAATAATAGAAATAATGATAATACAATGAACAACAGCAACAGCAACAATTTTAACAAATCTGAGGTGAAAAAAATTCAGGAAATAAAATAATAAAAAAAATAAATAAATAAAAGAAACATGTATAAAAGTATTCATCACACTCTTGAAACAGTTTTGAATGCTCTTTAGACAATCAAATCTTAACCATACATTGACAGCCACAAACACAACTAACGCTAGAACGGTAGAAAATGTCGGAAGAACACGATAGAAAAGTGGAGTCGTGGATAAAAGGCACAACAGGCAGTACATCATAGTGTCACTGAAAGCACTTATTCCTTATTTTGATTCACCATAAAAATATAGAATTGGATCCTTTAACAATACTAATGGAACCTTTCAAAATGGAAGCAATGCACTTTGATTCACCTCTTCCTCCTCCCTTATGACTAAAATGGAAGACTTATTATTGGTAGCTACCTTCTAAACATTCCCATAAACATTGCACATACTCTTCACCATCAGCATTGCATTCTAAGTCTGGTCTTCATTCATAATCTCAAGTCTCATACAGTACTCTGAAACACTTTGCTCTCTCACCACAGCTATTCTCAAGTCACTAAGATGAGTGTCCAAGTTCTCAAGGATGTTTTTGTGGCTCATAATGTAAAGATAATTGTTAATCTGCCACTGGAACCATAACAACACCCTTAAAAACCTGTGTGACTTCAACCAGAGCCTTTTCAATAACTGGTGGTGCAAAGCAGAAGTGTTTTCAAATTTGGGCTTTGGATGGGAAGGGTAAAATTTTCATGTTATGTTAATGAAGGAATGTTTGACTCAAGTGGGTGAACAACATGGATCTCTCTGAAGAAAATCCCAAAAGGCAAGAAAAGAAATTGTTTTAATGAGAGTAATGAATCTGTTTCCTGCTCTGTCTTTGTCATGCGTCATTTCTCTGTGCCAAGTGTCTTAAGAATAGTAACGGTACAAAATGTGGTCTACCTTTTTTGGGAACGCATCTCGTGACTTCTTCTCTCACCAATACGTATAAGACAATACATTATTTTAAAGCTTTTTAGCTACCTACACATTTCTAAACATCTCCTTCCTTTCTCTCACTCCAAACAGCACATCATTAAAAAGATTAAAAAAAACTGAAATATAACCTTTTCAGCAAAGTCAGTTAGGATGGACACAAAAAGGACAAAAAAAAAAAGAAAGAAAGAAAACAGCATTATCAAAGCCAGGTTGCCCCTTTGTCTGAAAGTTGAGGCTTATATTCAAATGTTGTGTCTCATCCCTCGTCAGTAAGTCAGCAAGCAGTGTGGCAGAGAATCTTTACCCAGGGATCATATACACTACCCTATAATCTTTACTTCTAGTCTAACGATCCTTGCTCCTAAAACCTACAGTCCCCGGCAGCACCTGTCTCTCTCTCTACTCCCTCTTGAGCACAGTGAGAGCCTTGGTTCCTGTGATGTCAAAGAGTTCCTTGGAGTTGAAGGCGATGATAAGCTTGCGATCGCCGTGAATACGTGGCATGAACCTTGTGGAGTAAACAGTTAACTTCTCCTTTGGAGCAACATCCCTGGAAGTAAAGAGAAGAGGAGAAATGGTCACTAAGGCATCTATTGAGCCATAAAAGTACTGGTATTCACATTAAATTGGCAGATAAATGTCTATAGAGGACTTATGTATGTGTGTGTATTCTGCCAAAAGCCTTTCTAAATTGTGTCTCTGTTTCATGTCTACTCTGCAGCGAGATTCCACCATATTTCTATTTCCTTTATTGTCATTCATGTTTTTCCTATTTTCTTTAACTAAATCCTTCAATTCTAATCTGTTCCAGTGAGTTTCCTACTAGCACCACCACTACCACCACCACCACCAATGCACACTTACTCGTTGATGTTAATGGAGCGAGACCTAATGAGTCCAGGACCATCCATGCTGATGTGGCAGTTGGTGAGGGGCACATCCAGGGGGTTGGTGAAGGAAATGGTCACCTCACACATATTGCGGACACGTGGCTCACCTGTGACCTGAGGTATGGTGAAGGGTGAAGGGTGAAACGGATGGGCAGGTGAAGTCAAAGGTAAGGAAAGGAAGAAGAAAAATAAAGTGAAAAGGGAAATGAAAGGTTGAAATAATGAGATAGTACAAAAGAAAGGGAGAAAAAGATAAAAAAGTTGTCAATACATAAATTAAAAAGGTAATCAAAGGTATATTTTTTCTTTATAGTATGATTGTACCCAAAATTATTCCATATTACTAAAGCAACTCCCCCTCCTCTTCCTACAACAACAATAACCATTACTACTACTACTACTACTACTATTACAACTACAAACTATTAAACATCCTCCTCCTCCTCCTCACCCTACACTAGCAAACACCATCTATTCATCCTCCTCCTCTACTCCTTTCCTCCTTCATAACTCATACTTCCCACTTCCAATCACCACCACTACCACCTCCTCTTCCTCTTCTTTCTTCCTTCATAACTCACTATTAACCCCCACCACCTCTTTCTCCTCCTCCATTACTTCATTTTTTTTCTCCTTCTTAACTCATACTTCCCCTAAACTTTCAACCACCACCACCACCTCCTCCTCTTCCTCTTATCCTTTACTCTTCATAACTCATTCTCCTCCAACAATTTCAACCGCCACCACCTCTTCCTCCTCTTCTTCTTTCCTCTTCATAACTCATTCTACTCTAAAACACTTTCAACCACCACCACCACCACTACCTTCTCCTCCTCCTGCTACCCTCCCTTCTGCTCACCTGAATATCAAGTCGTGGCTTATCCACAGTGAAGTCGTCCTCATCTGTCCATGTCTGCTGTGTCTCCTCCACCCGACAGATGGCATAGATCTTTATCAGGCACTGCTCCACCAACTTCGGCCAGTACTCGCTGAACTACAATGTCATGGCAACCTCCTGTGTATTAAAGGAGTGAGTGAGTGAGTGAGTGAGTGGGTAGGTGAATGAGTGAGTGGGATGGATGAATTGATGAATGAATGAGTGAAAGGGGTGAATGAATGAGTGGGTAGATGAATGAGTGAGTGAGTGAGTGAGTGAGTGAACTGCACTGTCATGGCAACCTCCTGTGTATTAAAGGAGTGAGTGAGTGAGTGAGTGAGTGGGTAGATGAATGAATGAGTGAGTGAGTGAGTGGGATGGAAGAATTAATGAATGAATGAGTGAAAGGGGTGAATGAATGAGTGGGTAGATGAATGAGTGACTGAGTGAGTGAGTGAGTGAAAGAGTAAGGTTAGGCACCACAAGTCAGTTTCATATGGCCCCATAACCAAAGAAAGATAAATAGAAAAAAAAAAAAAAAAAAATGAAAAGGATAAAAAAACCACAAACATAAAAAGAGCAAACAAGTCAAAAAAAATGTTTTGTGTTGTGTTGTGGTGTAGTGCAGTGTGGTATAGTATGTGTGAATCCTTTAGTTAATATTGGCTTGTTATTGGTATGTTCAGTGTGGTGGTGTGGTGGTGTGGTGAAGGGGGGTGAGTCCTGTTGTTAATACTGGTCTGAGTGGGTCCTCCAACTGATGTTTGTTGGGTGGTTTAGTGGTGAGGTGTAATGTAGTGATGCAGTAAAGGGCTGTGTGTCTGTTTGCTGGTTCAGGTGTTTGTGGAAGATGGTTATGTGTGTGAGTCTCCTGGTGATCCATATGTGTTAAAGTGATTGATTGATTGATTGATTGATTGATTGAGAGAGAGAGAGAGAGAGAGAGAGAGAGAGAGAGAGAGAGAGAGAGAGAGAGAGAGAGAGAGAGAGAGAGAGAGAGAGAGAGAGAGAGAGAGAGAGAGAGAAGGAGAAAGAGAAAAAGAAAGTGAAAAAACAGATAAACAGAGACAAAACCCCTCAAAATTGTAGAGAAGGAAATGAAAACATGAAACACAACAAAAACACAGAAAAGACAAACAAAATCACAAACAAAAAATGAAAGATGATAAACACAAACAGTAACACACAGACACACACACACCTGGGTTCCATTGGGCTCCAGGACAAAAGTGCCCTCAGCCTTCTTGATGTGAGCAACATTGACACCAGTGTAGTAGAGAGAGCGAGAGTTGAGCACGGCATATACCTTCCTCTTCTCGTTGGACTCGTTACGGACAACAACCTGCAGGAATCATTAGGTGAGACAGGTAATTAACCCCTTCAGTACCATGCTGCATTTTCATATTCATTCCTGTTAATATTTGGCAATTTTATGAAGCTTCAGAAACTTATGTGGTGATCAGAATAGTGAGGACTCTGGCTATTAATCTTTTGACCTCCATAGACCCTTCCTAATGCAAATAAAATTGTTTAATCACACCCAAAAGCGATGGTGAAAATGTGTCTCAATATTGAAGGGGTTAAAGTAACATGTAGATAAATAAAAGGTAAATTAGGAAGGTATATAAGCAATTAGTTCTTATGCAGGTAAAAGTAATAAAAAACATATAGAAGGTAAAATAGACTGGTATATGTAATTAGTTTGTAGATATCTTGCTATAAACAATAAATAAAATACAAAATGAAGTAGAGAGGTATTTTGGTAATCAGTCATGTCATGCAGGTAGATATCTTGCTATAAAGTAATGAACAAATACATAGAAGGTAAAGTAGACAGGTATAGAGCTAATCAGTTCAGTTAGACAGGTAAACATCTTGCTAAGTCACCAGAACAATTAAGAAAAGTAAGTTAAACAGGTAAATAAAAAAAATCACAATGGAGAACACCTGCAGGAATAATGAGGTGGGCCAGCATGTCATTAACCTAACACAGAGAAGGACACTAGATAGAAAAAAATAAAATAAAAAAAATAAAAAAATAAAAAAAATAAAAATATAAAAAACAAAAATATAAAAAGAATAAACAAGTAAAAAAGTGGTATAGAGTGGTGTGGTGTGGTGGGATGTGGTATGGTGTGGTGTGGTGTGGTGTGGCATGGTGTGGTGTGGTGTGGTCTGGTGTAGTGAGGTGGAGTGTGGTGTGGTGTGGTGGGATGTGGTGTGGTATGGTGTGGTGTGGTCTGGCATGGTGTGGTGTGGTTTGGTCTGGTGTATTGAGGTAAAGTGTGGTGTGGTGAGGTGAGGTGAGGTGAGGTGAGGTGAGGTGAGGTGAGGTGAGGTGAGGTGAGGTGTGGTGTGGTGTGGTGAGGTGTAGTGACATGTGGTGTGGTGTGGTATGGTGACAGACAGTATGAGTGAATCTTTTGCCCAATATCAATTTGTTCATTGTGGTAGTGTGGTGGTGTGTGAAATAAATAAGAAAATAAATAAATAAATAAATAAATAAATAAATAAATAAATAAATAAATAAATAATAATAATAATAATAATAAAAATTTTTTTTAAATCAGCAAAAACACACCAACAAAATAAAGACGAGCCAACATCCTCACATTGACCTGGAACGGATGGCCCATAGTGATCTTGTCAATGTCGATGAGGTCAAACGCCACGTCCTCCTTGCCATCACTCTTAATGTTGTAGTACTGCATGGCACGCCTCGACCCACGGATGGCGTTCTGGATCGCCATACGCTCTGCCACGGACCCCTCAGTGTTCTTGTAGTCATTCACCACGTCCTCACCATCATCATCACCAAAGTCATCATCCTTGCCACTGCTCTTTGTCATGATCTGTGGGAAGAGTAGGATGTGGTGGTGATGGTGATGGTGCTTAGTTGGTGGTAGTGGTGCTAGTAGTAGTGGTAGTGGTGGTAGTGGTGGTGGTGGTGATAGTAGTAGTCCTCAGATGACAGTAACTTAACTATATATCTATGAATAAATAAATTTTTTCAGTAAGTTATATAGTTAGCTTAAATTTTTGTTCAATCGTGACTCTCTCTCTCTCCTCTACTCACCGCTCTGCCGATGTGGTATTTGTTCATCTTCATCCTGCTCCAGCCTTGACAAGGTTCATTACAAAATATAATGGATCATCCGCGTAAGCTGATCTCTCCTGCCACTTACTATGAAAACCTATGCTGATACTTTAGCTTGACCAGATCTGAGAGGAGGATATCCTGACTCTAAGTGATCTGCAGATAGCAACAACACAGCGAAGGAAAGACGAGACATACAGGAGTGGTAGATTGAATTATAGAAAGATGGACACAGAAAGTTTGAAAATTATTTCAGAAAATTAGATTGGGAGGAGATGCACAGTTATGAAATTTGTACCAAAGTATAACATCGTTGCATGACAAGGTTCCAAAATTGTTTTACAGGTTCAAAATATAATGGATCATCTGATGTTTGTAAAGCCTAAGAATGTACAAGGAAATGTGCACATGGAGGACTAAGATACCTAAAAAGTTATATAAAATGTTGGAGGAACTTAAAGATGATAAAGCGATGGGACCAGATGAACAGTGTAGAGAAGAAAACCGTCTTACAGCCATGTGAGTTCTTTGATGCACCAATTATACAATTTACTGCAGGTGATGTCTGCTAAAGATTCACAATACAATAATGTTGACGTAAGTGCTGCATCAAAGAATTTTTACAATGAATGGTACATCATTATGTGAAGAAATTTTTCTTAGAAAGGAAACAAATTTCAGTACATGTGGAATTTCAATTTAGCATGGCTTTGACAGCTGATGACATTTTAAATATGTAGTTAGTGATGGGGGAAGTCGTTCGTAAAAAGGTGAACCTAAATAAATATACAAACACAATGCCTCACAGCAATACCATCCACCACCATCGGCTCAGATTAACTAATAAAATCATCTCTACTAGTATCATTAATTACAAAGAACTGGGTTTTACTTGTTGATGGATACCATACTGAGTACAATAGTTCTGAAGCTGAGAATTTCACCATACCATGTCGAGATGTTGATAATAATAGTGTCATCCATCATTACAAGAATATGCAAGCATTGCGAAGAAACCATCACAAACATTTCCTTCATCATACGTATAAGGTCATCCATGAATATAATGAAGAGCAGGCAAGATGTTGGGGATCCTTGCCTCACCCTAGAGTCACTGATATCATTACTTCAATCAACTGTGTCAGTTGCGACATTGCGATTAACGCACACAAATGATCGAAAAAAGACGTAACACTCAAACAGTACATGTCTCGGCACTCTGTCATAGGCCTGAGAGAAATCAACGAAAGTCACAAAAGAGTAAACTTGAAGACTCCTAGCTAGGTCACACAACAGCCTCAGAGTTTTACGACTCTATATGCTCTAAACAACCTCTCTTTTCTGTGTGCTTGTTCTCTGAATGGTGAACCAAGAACGGAGCGGCGAGACGTAAACACTTATCCTGCAACACAAACAAGGAAACCAACCAAACAACATGACTGCAGGAGGAGGAGGAGGAGGAGGGTAAGGTAACAAAAGAATGATGATGATGATGATGATGGTAGTGATGATTAATGCACCACTGGCTTAGAATGAGGTTGCATATTCACACACACACAAACACATACACACGGCCTTGATCATATTTCACTGTTTAATATATTCCCCATCCTTTTCTGTTACATCCTTACTCTTCTTTCCGGTCTAATACATCTAATGCCTCCAAATCTGACTCATTTTTTTCCCAGTCACTTTCTATTACACCATTACTCTCTTTTGCTTCCTGTCACCTTACTTTCCTATTTTTTCAGTCTAATCCATTCTCCTTTTTCAGTCTAATACATCTATTGCCTCCTATTACATCCTGATTCTCATTTTTTTTCTCAGTTTAATACACTCCCTATCACTTTATTTTACATCCTTACTCTCCCTTTCCCAGTCTAACATAATATCTCCTATCACTTCCACGTGTTCTTTCAACCCAGTTCCTCCTCCCAGCGCCTCTCCCACGCACCTGCACCACCAGATCCTTTCCACGGGTGCCAGGGTCAATGCGGCAGTCCCACTCATCCTTGGTGCGAGTCAGCTTGTCACTGTTCACCATCACAACGCCCATGGTTCCCTTAGATACTGATGGCTTGTGTCCTGCAGTGCGGAGATGGAGGAAAGGGAGTATATATATATATATATATATATATATATATATATATATATATATATATATATATATATATATATATATATATATATATATATATATATATATATATATATATATATATATATATATATATATATATATATATATATATATATATATATATATATATATATATATATATATATATATATATATATATATATATATATATATATATATATATATATATATATATATATATATATATATATATATATATATATATATATATATATATATATATATATATATATATATATATATATATATATATATATATATATATATATATATATATATATATATATATATAAAACTGTATATTGATAAAAGCTTACGTACAGTGTCAATGTGCAAGTATCTCCAAGGGGTCAACGTATCAGTCAATCGTCATTCCATCACTCTCCGCAACACAACCTACACTGGAAAACCGTTATTATTTATTTCTTTATTTATTGTTGCCCATTAGTGCCACATAATGAGAATGTTTTGTTTTTTCATACCGTTATACGTCAAATAGAACATATGATAAGAGAAGGAAAACTCGCCCTTTACCATACTAACACTAAGAGTCACACTAATAAGATCATTTTGTCACTTGACACTGACTGTGACTGACAGCGTCTCTCTCCTTTTTCCTTCCCTCCCCAGTCCCCATACCCTCTCTCTCTCTCTCTCTGAAATGTTGACATCGATATTTTTTTTCTTTACACAATTATTCCAGTACCTTATTATAAATAAAAAAAAAAAATACTTTGCCACTCAATTATCGTATATTGGTGTACGATTCTTACCTATGTATCGTACATCGAACAAACAGCCATATTATCGTACAAATACGATAATTGTCGTACAATTAACATCATTGGCTGCTACTGAAAACGATAGTAACACTGCCAGACGAATCTCCCTCGTCGCTCGCCGGAAAAACTATTGTACTCTTTAGTCGCAGGATCACGCCAAGCTGAGACGTGCAGCCTCATTCCACCGTAATATAAAGATATTATTATGGGAATGGGATAATTGAAGGCAAGGCTCAAATAAAACACTACACATTTAATTTCTGCACGGAATATTTTCTGACGGCCCTGGTACACGCGGCAGAGGCTGGATGCACATGTCCAAATGATTCTTGTAGCACAGATCTGCGTCTACCTTGTTCAAAAACATCTTGTCACAGACGTCACAGGTAAATCTGTTATGTGGAAAAAAAATGTTGGTAATTCTTTATAACAAGTCTGTCCCTCCCTTCCCATCCATCCCCCCAAACAAGCTTGGGGGGCCTGTGGGAATCGGGGTTTTGGTGGGAAAATAAACGCAATATGAGCATAAAAAAAAAAAAAAAAAAAAAAAAAAAACGAAAATTTTCCATAATATTTCAAGTTTTTCCAACCTAATGTAACCAAGCATAACCTAATCTAACCTTTAAAAAGATTAACTAAATTGTTTTATAATACGTGAGCGCCTATGGCGGTGTTGAGACCAAATAATAGAGTTGATCCCAGGTATCACTTCCCTGTCACATTTTCCTACTTTATAAGGTATTACAGGTAATATACCCAGTATCCATTAATACACAATATGCCAGATAAGCCGTTACACCGCTAGTGACTGCTTGTCATTCAGTAGTTACATTGGCAGAGACAGTTTTGCTGTGGATTTCCTCAAATTATCGCACTGTCAGAGGCCATGATGTTGTGTGTTCGTTCGCCCAAAGTTTTCAGAGCACCACCATTAAAAAATATACCCAAATCTTCCGCAATATTGCTATAACCTTATGTCATTATCAAGCAACAGTGCAAATATCCTATCATATTTATATTTTACAATTAATGTGCTTAAATAATGCGTAACCTACGAGATTCTCACGTAACTGAAAATCTAAGTCGGAGTCACAAGCTTTGAAATGAGTAGCGTAGTCCCAGATGTCTCGAGAGTGCAAGACTGTTTTCATTTAATTCAAACTGCAAGGATAATTCTTATGAATTTCAATATCAGTAAACAGTTACTAAATGTATTTCCTTTACATGTTAATACTTATCATATCTTCATGCTCCTCATAAAAGTATATTTTATTGATTTATAACTTACAAAGTTGAAAACTCGTCTCACAGCCAATCAGCGTAAGTGTTCGCTATCACGTGACTCGGAGAGCTAACACAAGCGAACATATCTTGAAAGCGCTCGCCTTTGCCGCTCCAAAGGCGAATGCTTTAATTAAGGACCGTTTGCTTTTTGCAAGGTGCTACTGAAAACGCCTATAGATAAATAGATAGGTAAATAAACACACTGGTAGACAAATATATACGTAGGCAAATAGATAGATAGACAGAGAGATAGGCAAACACAAACATAGATAGACAAAGAGAAAGACAGGCAGACAGGAATACAAACACAAAGACACACAGAAACAAACAACACACACACACACACACACACACACACACACACACACACACACACACACACACCTTGCAGTAACAAAAAGAAACCGAAAAAAAAAATCAACACAAAACAACTTAAAACAATACATTAAGTCACCGCCAAAACAAGAAAAAAAAAAAGCACCACTTATTCTTTCCTTTTACTCTCCTTACTTACAAATTTTATTAATTTTACTTATTTACACTCACGTTTCTCCGCCTCGGCCTCCACCCTGTTGCGTCGCCTCAAGTCACGGGTGAAGTCGGACCTCAGAGTGTTGATCCACGAGTTATAGTCACTCCCGACACGGTTCGAAGCCCTACAGTCTCTCTGCTCTTCCCATCTACACCTGAACCAAGCAAACTCCAACATCCTTCACCAAACAGGGAGCCAAGCACTAGCAGGTTACTACTGTCGACTGTCTTGTATTGCCTTCTTGTCTTCCATTAGGGATCAATCGCATTATATTTTCTTCCTTTGGAAAATCACACAGCACAATAAAGATTTATTTACCGTCACGGAAAAGGACCTTATACAGAGTATGCTCAACGCATACCGTTTTTTGGAGATACTGCCTAATATCTCATCACAATATTGTCTACTCTTCTCAATAGATGACTTATGAACTTTTTCTGAGATGCATTGTGAGTAATGCTACTTTCATACATTCACGTATGTGAACTACGTAAGTAGAATTTTGTCCATACGTGGGAATAAATAAATAATGCTCATTCCAAGCTATTGGAACATTTTTTAGAACTACAACTATAATGCTGTAAATGAGTGGTTTAAACTTAATCCTCCAGATCTAAGCGTTATCTCTGAGTGCAGCGAATTTGTCTAGGAAGGTACGAAGGGATTCATCACTTGTTATAATGTGTTTCAGGTTAGAGCTCTTCATTTTGACATACATTTTTCCATCTCTTTTTTTCACCCCACCAACTTCTAGTACTTATATGGGGTACTAATTGTATGTTTGGGGTAATTCCACTCACACAGTGTTATTAGATAGGGTCGAATCAAAATATTTTCGTTTCATCAACTCTCCTTCTCTGACTGACTGTCTTCAGCCTCATTCTCACCGCCGGAATGTTTTCATGGTAACTGCTCTACTGATCATGCTAACGGCATAGCTCCCTCCTCCTGCGGCATCGCTGCACAAGGCATCTTCTTCCTCTCATCCCTATTCTGTCCACCCTCCTAATACAAGAGTTAATCAGTATTCTCAATCATTCATACTTTTCACTGGTAAACTCTGGAACTCCCTGCCTGCTTCTGGATTTCCATCTTCCTACGACATGACATTTTTTTAAGAGGGAGGTTTCAAGACATTTCTCCCTATCTTTTCACTAATTCCTTCAAAATTTTTTAGAGAACCTACGGTTTCTGTGGACCTTTTCCTTTAATGTTTTTTTGCCATTGGTAGGTTTCCTCCTTGCATAAAATAAATTTAAATAAATAAATGAATAAATAAAAAGCATATTCGGAATGAATCTTTGTGCAGCATTCTAATGTTCTATATAGTTTTGAAGAGGAAAAGGCGTTTAAGTATTATACATTCATTATATATATATATATATATATATATATATATATATATATATATATATATATATATATATATATATATATATATATATATATATATATATATATATATATATATATATATATATATATATATATATATATATATATATATATATATATTCTCTTGTAGTCATACGAGTTTGAAAGCAATAGCAATTTCTCCTTTACTGATTTTCTTATGTATATAAAGAGAGAGAGAGAGAGAGAGAGAGAGAGAGAGAGAGAGAGAGAGAGAGAGAGAGAGAGAGAGAGAGAATATATTGATAAATAGTATAAAGTTTTCTAGATAAATGGGTAAATAAATAGATATATAAACAATTGAGGATGGAGAAAGGAAAGTTATCAAAGAAAGTGAAGGCTTTGAACTTTAATAACAGTTCGTGAATTTCAATATCAATTTGTGTAGTAGACGATGGAAGACGATGGCCACTGGAGGATCTGATGCACTTCCATAAATATGTAAAATGTTATAGAAAAGTTGCCTCAAAAAACTAATAAACACACAACACACACACACACACACACACACACACACACACACACACACACACACACACACACTATGGCAAAACAATCACTTCCCAAACGTGATGACTGCGCCTTCCTTCAGTGGGACCAGCTCGCCAGCTCTTTGTGTTGGTTCCGTGGCAAAATTTTCAAAAACATAAGAAATTTATATATATATATATATATATATATATATATATATATATATATATATATATATATATATATATATATATATATATATATATATATATATATATATATATATATATATATATATATATATATATATATATATATATATATATATATATATATATATATATATATATATATATAGGCAGGCAAGATATTCCTTTGTAGGCATACGAGGTTGAAAGCAATTTCTCCTTTATTTACATAAGAAAATCAATAAAGGAGAAATTGGTATAGCTTTCAACCTCGTATGACTACAAGAGAATATATATATATATATATATATATATATATATATATATATATATATATATATATATATATATATATATATATATATATATATATATATATATATATATATATATATAGTCATAGTGCTTCTCCGTTTTTCACGACTTAAGTCTTTTCTCGTTACAGGGTCTGAACTGTACAGTAGATGATGGTATTCTGTTCTTCTGACTGACGAGATTCTACCATGGAACCGTATAGTGTCGACGTCATTAACATAGTTATGGCGTCGACCGGAAGTAACTGGCCATTCACGGGACTGTCTAAGTATGACATGCATTGTCTCCTGTACCAATGGGGTATCCATACCTAACGGTCTGAACAAAGAATAATTCTTGTCCTTCTATATTAAACAAAACGATTTGCGGAGGAGCGTTACGGCTAGCGGTGACGAAAGTGCCAACATATTTCATGTCCCTTTCACTCTATTATTCATGATTATTCATGCATTCAGTGTTTGTTTTACAACTAAGCAAGGTCTATTTCCATCCACCAAAATTCTTAATACATGGCTTGGTCAGCTACTGCCTGTCGTCCCGACAAGTCTTCTATATTACAATAAAATTCATGAATTCCTAATATTATCTTACATTTCATCTTATTTTAAATCTCTTCTATTCTATTGTAATATAAACATAAAATTTCAACACTTGATTATGTACAGCATCATTGGATATTTTTGTAGGTATATAAGATACAACGTATCATAATTCATTGTATGCAATACATTATCATGATCAGTTTACTGTCAGTTTCTTTTTTTATTTCACCATTTCTCTTCCATCCTATTACAGGGTTACGCCATTGCAGGCAGATACATGTTTTACTATCCTCAGGCGTGAATTACACGAGGTAGTTTTAAATCAGACTCCATTTTTCAAATGTCTCCCCTAAATATTTTTTGTTTTCTGTAAGAAGCGAATATTGTAAATTTCAGCAGTTACGTTAATATATTTTTTTTTTTTTTAACTCGTGACGATAAAAACATCGAAATATTGCATGAAATGTGAGTAAGCAAGAAAGAATGAGCTGATCTTGCTAATCTGAAAAATCTTCTATATCTATCTTGTGTTGGTTGTCTGCGACAGAATATACTGTGGTAACACAGATGGAAGCTGGAGTTCTGTTCTGCTATGGAAGGGAAGGAAAAGGATCGTTGATTTGTTATCAAAACCGCCATTGTGAAAGATTCGATAACGTTCTTGGAAATCATAAATATTGATCAACTAAAATCATGTACTTCAAAAGCTAATTGTGTTGCTAATAAAATCAATAGATCAATCAATCAAAAATAAAGTAAGAGCAAAGAGCAAAGAGAGGTAAACTATATATCCATATCCGGCAGAGAAAGCTCACATGCTTCCTTCTTGTGTCTTCACAGTCTCACAGACACATCGAAACGTGGCTATGACTTTATTCTGATTTTATCTTGCGGTTTTGAATTGCGCCATCAAAGCTATTTGAAACTCTATTGAGAACCGTAATGGCAATATTTACATTATAAAAGTTCATTTTATTTGGCATTAATTACTGTTTAATTGTTGTTCCAGGTCACCTCGTGTTAAGGAGTAGCTGGCTGGGGAGTGGTGAGTTGTGGCATTTCTGTTTGCTTCCACTTGTATCTATTTGATTTTTTTTTTTTCGTTCTTTTGTTTTATTTTTCATTTTATTTATATTAATTTATTTATTCATTTATCTATTTATTGATATTTTATTTATATATTTTTTTATTTATATATTTTTATTTATTATTTTCTTATTTATTTTTTTATTTTTATTTATTTATCTATTTATTTATTTATCGTGTGTGTGTGTGTGTGTGTGTGTGTGTGTGTGTGTGTGTGTCGTGGACGGGGAGGGTCTCACTTAGGAAATACAAATAGGGCGGTGAAATTGAGGAAGCTCGGACCGCTTGCATGTAGAAACTGATAAAAGTAAAAACATCAATGATATATTGCTCAAGATATCCTCAACATTCATTTACTACGTCAATATTGTTAGTGTTGTTGTCGTCGCTGTCGTCATATACTTTATGATAGTAGTAGTAGTAGTAGTAGTAGTAGTAGCGACATAACCTTCCAGACAACTATCCTCTCTTCTTCAATAACACTCAACTTCCCTCTCCTCTACATTAAACACACTCGGTCTATCCTTCACTAAAAATCTAAACTGGAAATTTCACATCTCTACTCTTGCTAAATCAGCTTCCAAGAAGTTAGGTGTCCTGTGGCGTCTTCGTCCATTTTTCTCTCCCTCCCAGCTGCTTGCTCTGTACAGGGGCCTTATCCGCCCGTGTATGGAGTATGGCTCTCATGTCTGGGGGGGATCCACACAGCTTTACTAAACAAGGTGGAATCTAAAGCTTTTCGTCTTATCAACTCTTCTCCTCTAACTGACTGTCTTGATTCTTTAAGTCACCGCCGCAATG
>NC_059263.1:7515772-7573356 GCF_017591435.1 Portunus trituberculatus | reverse complement strand
GCACTAGCAGGTTACTACTGTCGACTGTCTTGTATTGCCTTCTTGTCTTCCATT
Source organism: Portunus trituberculatus (assembly GCF_017591435.1). Classification (NCBI taxonomy): domain Eukaryota; kingdom Metazoa; phylum Arthropoda; class Malacostraca; order Decapoda; family Portunidae; genus Portunus; species Portunus trituberculatus. The sequence goes on along the minus strand of NC_059263.1, from coordinate 7,573,302 downwards.
AGGGATCAATCGCATTAGGCGTTTTCAGTAGCACTTTGCAAAAGGCGAACGGTCCTAAAAGCGTTCGCCCCAAAGGCGAACGCTTGTGACTCCGACTTAGATTTTCAGTTACGTGAGAATCTCGTAGGTTACGCATTATCTAAGCACATTAATTGCAAAATATAAATGATAGGATATTTGCACTGTTGCTTGATAATGACATAAGGTTATAGCAATATTGCGGAAGATTTGGGTATATTTTTTAATGGTGGTGCTCTGAAAACTTTGGGCGAACGAACACACAACATCATGGCCTCTTTGACAGTGCAATAATTTGAGGGTATCCACAACAAAAATGTCTCTGCCAATGTAACTACTGAATGACAAGCAGTCACTAGCGGTGTAACGGCTTATCTGGCATATTGTGTATTAATGGATACTGGGTATATTACCTGTAATACCTTATAAAGTAGGAAAATGTGACAGGGGAAGTGATACCTGTGATCTTAAGGGCTCTATTCAACTCTATTATTTGGTCTCAACACCGCCATAGGCGCTCACGTATTATAAAATAATTTAGTTAATCTTTTTAAAGGTCCGTTTCACGTACAAACACGAAACTCACATATGTAGAAGGCTTGGTGACCTTGCCGTAAACATAAAATAATTGAGCCGCAAGCGTCTAGTTTGGCCGTCAGTTTCTAAGTCCAGCGAGCTCAGCACCAGTTAAGAGTATACACTGAAATGATTTTCAATTGTTTATAACAGATTTGTGGGTATAAATAGGGATTTGTGGGTAGCGGCATATAAGGATTTCATGGTGTATCTATAGAGCTAATCCCTCCAATCACGCGCTGCCATTCGAGAGGCATAAGGTTATCATTTTTTAGGTTCCTTGTTAGCACTAGGTTAACACCCTAACGGGGGGTTCACTGGGGGCTGCGCCTCCCCTCCGTATAGGATAGCTTAGGTTAGGTTATGATAGGTTAATGCCTTAGCGTGGTTGGGGGATGATCCAGGGGAGACGCAGCCCCCACGATTAGGTTAGGTTAGCTTAAATTAGGTTAATGCCCTAGCGGTGGGGTCCACACACACACACACACACACACACACACACACAGTCACCCACCCACCCACCCACACACACACACACACACACACACACACACACACACACACACACACACACACACACACCAACCCACCCCCACACCTGGCCTGGAGCCAGGTATTGGCCTGGGTCAAGCGGGGGGTAGGGGGTCGGCCCTCCCTTGATGACGTCACATATATTCGTTACGCAAATCATTTTGAAAATTAGGATTCCCAAAAAGGCAGCTGGACACGAATGTTATAAAAATTCTGACTCGTTATCAATCGAAACTAACTTCTAAAATACAAAAACATTGCCGAGAAAAGGAATAAATATAAAAAGCCCACTTGAGCGCTGGCTCTCCAAAGAGTAAAAATAAAGTGCCAAAACCGTCAGCCAGAATTAGGGGAGCAAATGCCTCGATACCTCCCTCTTAAAAGAAGACAAGTTGTAGGAATTTGGAAATACAGATGCAGGGAGGGAGTTCTAGAGTTTACCAGTGAAAGGGATGAATGATTGAGCGTACTGGTTAACTCTTGCATTAGGGAGTTGGACAGAATAGGGATGAGAGGAAGAAGAAAGCCTTGTGCAGCGTGGCCGCAGGAGGAGAGGAGGCATGCAGTTAGCAAGATCAGTAGAACAGTTACCATGAAAATAGCGATAAAATATAGAAAGGGATGCAACATTACGGCGGTGAGAAAGAGACTGAAGACAGTTAGTCAGAGGAGGGGAGTTGATAAGACGAAGAGCTTTCGATTCCACCCTATCAAGCAAAGCTGTGTGACTGGAACCCCCCCCAAACATGCGAAGAGTACTCCATACAGGGACGGAAAAGGACCTTATACAGAGTATGCTCAATGCATACCGTTTTTTTGGAGATACAGCCTAATATCTCATCACAATATTGTCTACTCTTCTCAATAGATGACTTATGAACTTTTTCTGAGATGCATTGTGAGTAATGATACTTTCATACATTCACGTATGTGAACTACGTAAGTAGAATTTTGTCCATACGTGGGAATAAATAAATAATGCTCATTCCAAGCTATTGGAACACTTTTTAGAACTACAACTATAATGCTGTAAATGAGTGGTTTAAACTTAATCCTCCAGATCTAAGCGTTATCTCTGAGTGCAGCGAATTTGTCTAGGAAGGTACGAAGGGATTCATCACTTGTTATAATGTGTTTCAGGTTAGAGCTCTTCATTTTGACATACATTTTTCCATCTCTTTTTTTCACCCCACCAACTTCTAGTACTTATATGGGGTACTAATTGCATGTTTGGGGTAATTCCACTCACACAGTGTTATTAGATAGGGTCGAATCAAAATATTTTCGTTTCATCAACTCTCCTTCTCTGACTGACTGTCTTCAACCTCATTCTCACCGCCGGAATGTTGCATCTCTTTTTTTATCTTTATGGCTATTTTCATGGTAACTGCTCTACTGATCATGCTAACGGCATAGCTCCCCTCCTCCTGCGGCATCGCTGCACAAGGCATCATCTTCCTCTCATCCCTATTCTGTCCATCCTCCTAATACAAGAGTTAATCAGTATTCTCAATCATTCATACTTTTCACTGGTAAACTCTGGAACTCCCTGCCTGCTTCTGGATTTCCATCTTCCTACGACATGACATTTTTTTAAGAGGGAGGTTTCAAGACATTTCTGCCTATCTTTTCACTAATTCCTTCAAAATTTTTAAGAGAACCTGCTGTTTCTGTGGACCTTTTCCTTTAATGTTTTTTTGCCCTTGATAGGTTTCCTCCTTGCATAATTTTTTTTTTTTAATAAATAAATAAATAAATAAAAAGCATATTCGGAATGAATCTTTGTGCAGCATTCTAATGTTCTATATAGTTTTGAAGAGGAAAAGGCGTTTAAGGATTATATTTTCATTGATATTTATATATATATATATATATATATATATATATATATATATATATATATATATATATATATATATATATATATATATATATGTGTGTGTGTGTATATAAGGTGTCATTTCGATACAGACATTCATGATAGTTTTGGGACTGGAGAGAGAGAGAGAGAGAGAGAGAGAGAGAGAGAGAGAGAGAGAGAGAGAGAGAGAGAGAGAGAGAGAGAGAGAGAGAGAGAGAGAGAGAGAGAGAGAGAGAGAGAGAGAGAGTTGAATTAAAATCAATTAAATTAACTTAAAAAAGTTTATTCCACAAGATATGTGGTTATTCTGTATCATACAATTACATATAGGTGAACCTTTGTAAAATAGGCTCTAATATTAAATTACATAAACATACATATACAGGTAGATTTGATGAGGGATTCTTACATACATGGGTTTTATCTCTATCATAATTCATTAGTTAGAAGAAATTCCTTTAGCTTAGATTTGAAAGAGTGTATAGAAGTGTTGTGTGTGATATGTTGAGGCAGTTGGTTCCACAGGGCGGTGCCTCGTACAGACAGATCTCGGCCTCCAGCCTGGGTGTTGGTCCTTGGTATATAGAGGTGGTGTTGTTGCCGAGTTGTACTTCCTGTTATGTCATTTACAGATGGTAAACTGATGATGCGTTCTGAGTAGTGATTATATATTTGTTTATAGATTAAGAGTGTTGTGTTGAAAGTGACTTGTTTCTTTACATTGGTCCATTTTAGGTCTTTGAATATAGGAGTGACATGGTCATATTTCCTTGCATTACCATCTGAGATTTTTATGGCAAAGTTTTGCGGTTTCTGAACTGTGGCTAGTAGCGTATTATTTGCTGTTCCCCATATTGTGTTACAGTAGTTTAAGATGCTCAATACTAGTGACTGTACTACCAATGTGCGTGTCTGCTTGTTAAAACACTGTTTCACTCTGTTAATATACATCAATGTTCTCAGAACTTTTTTATTTGTTTCAGTGATGTGTTTGTCAAAGCTCAGGTAGCAATCCATATAAACACCAAGGTTTTTTACGTGGCTGACGGGTGTTATTGTGGTGTTGTGAAACCTAATGGTAGTGTTTTCGGGTATTTTTGGTATGAGCTGACGTGTCCCTATGAATGATGCATTGTGTTTTCTTAGCATTGAGTTTGAAGCCGTTTAAAAGGAAATATTCCCTAGTTCTGATTAACGTGTCTTCACCAGTTAGAATTAAATCATCTAATTTTTCCAGAGTGTCAGAGTGGAGGAACTGAGTGTCATCTGCGTACTGTATAATATGACAGTTAGGAATGTGTTCTGACATATCGTTTACGTATATGTTGAAAAGAATTGGTCCTAAAATGGATCCTTGAGGGATACCATATGTAATATTAATTGCGGCGGATACTTTATCTTGTAAGCGGACTGACTGTGACCTTTCATTTAAGTAACTGTCGAACCAGAATTTATCAATGGCTGTATTTTGTAATTTCGTAAGAAGAATGCTATGTCTGACACTGTAGAAAGCCTTGGACAAGTCGCACAGTGTTAGGAGAGATATACGTTTGTTGTCCATATTTTTATATAATTTTTCTGTGAAGACTGTGAGGGCTGTAGTTGTGCTTAACTTTGGTCTAAAGCCATGTTGGTTTTTATTGATTAGTTTTTTTTTTTCTAGGTATTCAACAAGTTGAGCAGCGACAATCTTTTCTAGGATTTTTGAAAATACTGGGAGAAGTGAGATAGGACGATAATTGTTAATGTCTGCAGGGTCATCCTTTTTGTGAAGGGGTACAACTAGCGCGTGTTTCCATGCTGTAGTAAAGGTACCGGTGACTAGAGAAGTATTTATGATAATGGTAAGGTACAAGGCAATTACGTACATTGAATCAATAATCAATTTTAATGATATGCCATCAGAGCGGAAAGATTGTGTTTTTTGCAGTTGCTTGATGGTTAACACAACTGTGCTAGTGTCAACAGGCTGAGGACGGAAGGGTGTCTTATTTGCAAATACAACGTTTGGGACAGAGGCCATTATGTTTTCACTTCCTAAGAGTGCTTGTGTCTCCTCATATGTTGCTTTGCCAACATTACTGAAAAATTCATTAAATTCTTGAGCCTTGTTTGGTATATCGTTAGGTGTGTGAGTAGTAGTAGCGTGCTTCGCGCTTTGGATTATATCTTTGATTAATTTCCATGTGAGTCTCGTGTCCCCCTTACATTTTTTAAGCTCTTCTAGATAATACTGTTTTTTGCGATGATTGATGAGATTCTTTACTTGTCTTTTAAGGTTTTTATATTGGCATTGTAATTCGATGTTCGAGCGATTTTGTTTGAGAATTTTTTGTGCCTGATTTATAAGTTGCATGGCCTCGCGAATGTTGTTGTCTATCCATGGAGCGGGCGGACGTCGGATTACTTTAGTTACCCTTGAAGCGCAGGAATTTACGCTCCCACTGAGAACAGATGTTAACACATCAACTTGTTTGTTCACATCGTCAGTCTTCAGAATTTCATTTAGTTCATTAGTTTGGTTTAGTATGTGAGAGCACAATATGTCGCTGTTATAATGCTGAAGATCACGAACAGTCTTTGTGATCGGTAATTCCTTAGTTTTACTGATGTTCGTTGTGACAGTGATGAGGTCATGATCAGCCACTACGCTTGGCACCACGTCAGTGTGGATTACTTGGTCGGGACAGTTGGTAATGATAACATCAAGGAGTGTCGCAGAAGTAGGTGTAGTTTGTGTAGGTGTGTCTATTAACTGTGTTAGTTTATTGTTCCTGATTATCTGAGATAATTTATTGTTTTTAGAAAGGTGATTATCATTCATATCACCTAGGATATAGATTTTCTTTTTTGAGCAAGCATATGTTTCTGAAAATGTCTGTAAGATAGTCAAATGATTCGGTTGGGGCTTTTGGGTGTCTGTACATACACCCGATGATGACAGAGGGCAACTTTCTGCACTGCACTTTGATAAAAACATCCTCGACATCAGGGTGTGTTGTAACATTAGTGTTCACTAGAGTTGGATTCAAACCCTTTTTTGCGTAGATACACACGTCTGCTCCGCGCCCTTTGTCACAGCGGTATACTGTGTAGTTGGGTATGTTGACAAGCGTATCACTCGTGTGAAGGAGTAACCATGTTTCACTTACACATAGGACGTCTATATTGCGTTCTAGGAGCATTAATTTCACTTCTTCAAAATTAGATAACAGTGATTGTGCGTTTACGTGTTCAATTATTAAAAAGTCCTTTGGCAATTTAGATTGCAGACTAACGGCAACATCATCTTCGCCACACCCCTATACACTATATCGATTACACAAACGACTTTTGTGTCCTAGAGAATGGCACATTTTACAGCGAATCACATGGTCGAATCAGCATCTAGATTGGAGAGAGAGAGAGAGAGAGAGAGAGAGAGAGAGAGAGAGAGAGAACATAAGAACATATGAAAGGAGGGAAGATGGAAGAGGCCGCCAGGCCTATACGAGGCAGTCCCAGTGTGCTTAATCTACCTAATTCCATCTATCTTCCCCATCCATGAATTCATCTAACCTTCTTTTAAAGCTCCCTAATGACTCAGCCCTTACTACATGCCCACTGAGACTGTTCCACTCATCAACCACTCTGTTGGAAAACCAGTTCCTTCCCATTTCCTTCCTAAACGTGAATTTTTCAAGTTTAAAACCATTATTTCTGGTTCTGTCCCCGCTACTGATCCTAAGAACTTCATTCATGTCCCCTTTGTTAAAACCCTTATACCACTTAGATACTTCTATCAAGTCTCTTCTTAACCTACGTCTCTCTAAGTTTTTTCAGTCTCTCTTCATAGGCAATATCCCTCATTCCCTGTATCCTTTTAGTCATCCTCCTTTGCACTGACTCCAATTGAGCTATGTCCTTCCTGTAATGTGGGGACCAGAATTGTACCGCATAGTCAAGATGTGGCCTGACCAGCGCCAAGTATAATTTTAGTAATACTTCGGGACTCCTGCTTTTAACACTTCTAAAGATGAAACCTAATACTCTATTCGCCTTATTTCTGGCCTCGATACATTGCTTCCTTGTACCGAGATCAGAGCTAACTATGACTCCTAAATCTTTCTCCTACTTGGAACTTCCTAGTGCCACGTTATCTATTGTGTACCTATTGTTTGGATTATCTCTACCCACGCTCAGCACCCTGCACTTGTTAATATTGAACTGCATTAGCCATCTATCTGTTCATTCTTTCATCCTATCCAAGTAAGCCTGCAAATCCTTGGCATACGAATCGGACCTAATTAATCTACCTATCTTTGTGTCGTCCGCAAATTTACTGATATCACTATTAATTCCACTGTCCAAGTCGTTGATATATATATTAGAAATAATAATGGCCCTAAAACTGAGCCCTGTGGCAGCCCACTAACTACATCTCCCCACTCGGAATTCGAACCATTAATTACTACCATTTGTCGCCTGCCGTCTAACCACGCTTTAATCCAGCCTAATATTGTACCCTCTATACCGTGTGCTTTAAGTCACGCCGGGCACTCAGAGGTACACCCTCGCCTGGCCTCATTGATGAACCGATTTTTCGCACGCGTCAACAAACACCATTTCTCATGTACTGACGATGATTTATAATTCAAAGCAAAATTGAAAGCTGTTTCGGAAACTTTCCATCCAAAATTTGTTCCGGCCCGTGGAGGACAGGGGGAGCGTACTGGAGGAGATGGTGGCTGTCTGGTTCCTGCCGGGGCCCATGGCGGGGATCGGGCAGCAAGTCCCGCTCCTCCTTTACCTCCTCATTCAGATATGATCGTCCACTTCCAGCCCCTCACACCCAACAAGAGGCCATCACTACCCACCAACCACCAGATACTGCCACCACTGGAGCCCGGATGGGGAGATAAGGGCTCCTCCTTCTGTGACAGTGTCTGGTGAATTGTGCGTAGTGATTCATTAAATTCACGTTCAGGACTCAAATGTAGAGGAGAAAACATTACGCTCCACCTTGCCACAGTCACTGCCACGCGAGGACCTCTTTTGGGGAGAAGAGTGCGCCTTCCTTGGCAGTGGCTAGTGAGTTGTCAAAATTGTCTTTGTGATAACATCTTTTCAATAGGAATTCCATTCCTTTGACCTCTTGATCAGTGTGAGAGGCTGGAGGGTTGCACCGCCACTGTCCCCACACACTCCTGCAGGCCTGGGATGGCATCTCAGGAAGAAAAGATTCATTCCTGCAGAGGAAAACTGCGATTCGTCATCGTGAAACACGCTTCGTTAATGTGATTCCCTCGTCGTCATCGTGAAACTCGCGTCGTTAATGTGATTCCCTCGTCGTCATCGTGAAACTCGCTTCGTTAATGTGATTCCCTCGTCGTCATCGTGAAACTCGCTTCGTTAATGTGATTCTCTCGTCGTCATCGTGAAACTCGCGTCGTTAATGTGATTCCCTCGTCGTCATCGTGAAACTCGCTTCGTTAATGTGATTCCCTCGTCGTCATCGTGAAACTCGCTTCGTTAATGTGATTCCCTCGTCGTCATCGTGAAACTCGCTTCGTTAATGTGATTCTCTCGTCGTCATCGTGAAACTCGCGTCGTTAATGTGATTCCCTCGTCGTCATCGTGAAACTCGCTTCGTTAATGTGATTCCCTCGTCGTCATCGTGAAACTCGCGTCGTTAATGTGATTCCCTCGTCGTCATCGTGAAACTCGCTTCGTTATCGTGAAATCGTATTGTCATCGTGAAATTATCTTCGTTATTGTCTCCGGCCGCGTTTGTTTATTTATTTATTTATTTATTATTTATTCATTCATCCATTCATTCATTCATTCATTCATTCATTCATTTGCTCCCTTTTATGTCTTTCTTGTTTTTATTTTACAATTATTTATTAATAATTAATCTATCTTTTATTTGTCTATCATGATGAACGTAGAAACCTCACTGAATCTCATCAGGACTCGCCTGCCATCGGATTGCCTACACATTCTCTCTCTCTCTCTCTCTCTCTCTCTCTCTCTCTCTCTCTCTCTCTCTCTCTCTCTATCTAAGTTTTTCTCTCTCTAAGTTTTTTAATCGATTTAAATCAGATTAAAAATCCATGATTTAAATTTGTATTGATTTTGTGGATTAAAATCAATGGAATTAAGATTTGTTAAAGATTTTTTGAGCTTCATAAAAGGAAAAATAATAATGTGTCAAAATTAGATATAAAAGTGTAAGTTTTTTTTTCCCACTTCTATTAATATATGAATATTGTTTTCAAACTGGTAGATAAACAAAGAACTTTAATGGAGGTTAATATTAAGAGTTTAGGAGGATATTTTCATTTATATAGTGGCAGATTAACCAAGGCCTTTCATCAGCAATTGAGAAAAAAAAAGCACGAGAAACCTACTAATGTAATCTCTGTAGAATTGAAAAACTATCTTCATGAACGCCAGTAGCTTTTCAAAAATACACGTCCTAGATCCCTTAACTCGTTCGTCATCTCTTGTAATCGATTTACCAGAATACTAGAACTTTTTTTTTTTTTATTTACGTAGGGAAGAGGGCCAGCCAAGGGCAAAAAAAAAGAAAGTTAGAAAAAAGCCCACTTGAGCGCTGGCTCTCCAAAGAGTAAAAATAAAGTGCCAAAACCGTCAGCCAGAATTAGGGGAGCAAATGCCTCGATACCTCCCTCTTAAAAGAAGACAAGTTGTAGGAATTTGGAAATACAGATGCAGGGAGGGAGTTCTAGAGTTTACCAGTGAAAGGGATGAATGATTGAGCGTACTGGTTAACTCTTGCATTAGGGAGTTGGACAGAATAGGGATGAGAGGAAGAAGAAAGCCTTGTGCAGCGTGGCCGCAGGAGAAGAGGAGGCATGCAGTTAGCAAGATCAGTAGAACAGTTACCATGAAAAAAGCGATAAAATATAGAAAGGGATGCAACATTACGGCGGTGAGAAAGAGACTGAAGACAGTTAGTCAGAGGAGGGGAGTTGATAAGACGAAGAGCTTTCGATTCCACCCTATCAAGCAAAGCTGTGTGACTGGAACCCCCCCAAACATGCGAAGAGTACTCCATACAGGGACGGAAAAGGACCTTATACAGAGTATGCTCAATGCATACCGTTTTTTGGAGATACAGCCTAATATCTCATCACAATATTGTCTACTCTTCTCAATAGATGACTTATGAAATGCATTGTGAGTAATGCTACTTTCATACATTCACGTATGTGAACTACGTAAGTAGAATTTTGTCCATACGTGGGAATAAATAAATAATGCTCATTCCAAGCTATTGGAACATTTTTTAGAACTACAACTATAATGCTGTAAATGAGTGGTTTAAACTTAATCCTCCAGATCTAAGCGTTATCTCTGAGTGCAGCGAATTTGTCTAGGAAGGTACGAAGGGATTCATCACTTGTTATAATGTGTTTCAGGTTAGAGCTCTTCATTTTGACATACATTTTTCCATCTCTTTTTTCACCCCACCAACTTCTAGTACTTATATGGGGTACTAATTGTATGTTTGGGGTAATTCCACTCACACAGTGTTATTAGATAGGGTCGAATCAAAATATTTTCGTTTCATCAACTCTCCTTCTCTGACTGACTGTCTTCAGCCTCATTCTCACCGCCGGAATGTTTTCATGGTAACTGCTCTACTGATCATGCTAACGGCATAGCTCCCTCCTCCTGCGGCATCGCTGCACAAGGCATCTTCTTCCTCTCATCCCTATTCTGTCCACCCTCCTAATACAAGAGTTAATCAGTATTCTCAATCATTCATACTTTTCACTGGTAAACTCTGGAACTCCCTGCCTGCTTCTGGATTTCCATCTTCCTACGACATGACATTTTTTAAGAGGAGGTTTCAAGACATTTCTCCCTATCTTTTCACTAATTCCTTCAAAATTTTTAGAGAACCTACGGTTTCTGTGGACCTTTTCCTTTAATGTTTTTTTGCCATTGGTAGGTTTCCTCCTTGCATAAAATAAATTTAAATAAATAAATGAATAAATAAAAGCATATTCGGAATGAATCTTTGTGCAGCATTCTAATGTTCTATATAGTTTTGAAGAGGAAAAGGCGTTTAAGTATTATATATTCATATATATATATATATATATATATATATATATATATATATATATATATATATATATATATATATATATATATATATATATATATATATATTCTCTTGTAGTCATACGAGTTTGAAAGCAATAGCAATTTCTCCTTTACTGATTTTCTTATGTATAGAGAGAGAGAGAGAGAGAGAGAGAGAGAGAGAGAGAGAGAATATATTGATAAATAGTATAAAGTTTTCTAGATAAATGGGTAAATAAATAGATATATAAACAATTGAGGATGGAGAAAGGAAAGTTATCAAAGAAAGTGAAGGCTTTGAACTTTAATAACAGTTCGTGAATTTCAATATCAATTTGTGTAGTAGACGATGGAAGACGATGGCCACTGGAGGATCTGATGCACTTCCATAAATATGTAAAATGTTATAGAAAAGTTGCCTCAAAAAACTAATAAACACACACACACACACACACACACACACACACACACACACACACACACTATGGCAAAACAATCACTTCCCAAACGTGATGACTGCGCCTTCCTTCAGTGGGACCAGCTCGCCAGCTCTTTGTGTTGGTTCCGTGGCAAAATTTTCAAAAACATAAGAAATTATATATATATATATATATATATATATATATATATATATATATATATATATATATATATATATATATATATATATATATATATATATATATATATATATATATATATATATATATATATATATATATATATATATATATATATATATATATATATATATATAGGCAGGCAATATATTCCTTTGTAGGCATACGAGGTTGAAAGCAATTTCTCCTTTATTTACATAAGAAAATCAATAAAGGAGAAATTGGTATAGCTTTCAACCTCGTATGACTACAAAGAATATATATATATATATATATATATATATATATATATATATATATATATATATATATATATATATATATATATATATATATATATATATATATATATATATAGTCATAGTGCTTCTCCGTTTTTCACGACTTAAGTCTTTTCTCGTTACAGGGTCTGAACTGTACAGTAGATGATGGTATTCTGTTCTTCTGACTGACGAGATTCTACCATGGAACCGTATAGTGTCGACGTCATTAACATAGTTATGGCGTCGACCGGAAGTAACTGGCCATTCACGGGACTGTCTAAGTATGACATGCATTGTCTCCTGTACCAATGGGGTATCCATACCTAACGGTCTGAACAAAGAATAATTCTTGTCTTTCTATATTAAACAAAACGATTTGCGGAGGAGCGTTACGGCTAGCGGTGACGAAAGTGCCAACATATTTCATGTCCCTTTCACTCTATTATTCATGATTATTCATGCATTCAGTGTTTGTTTTACAACTAAGCAAGGTCTATTTCCATCCACCAAAATTCTTAATACATGGCTTGGTCAGCTACTGCCTGTCGTCCCGACAAGTCTTCTATATTACAATAAAATTCATGAATTCCTAATATTATCTTACATTTCATCTTATTTTAAATCTCTTCTATTCTATTGTAATATAAACATAAAATTTCAACACTTGATTATGTACAGCATCATTGGATATTTTGTAGGTATATAAGATACAACGTATCATAATTCATTGTATGCAATACATTATCATGATCAGTTTACTGTCAGTTTCTTTTTTATTTCACCATTTCTCTTCCATCCTATTACAGGGTTACGCCATTGCAGGCAGATACATGTTTTACTATCCTCAGGCGTGAATTACACGAGGTAGTTTTAAATCAGACTCCATTTTCAAATGTCTCCCCTAAATATTTTTTGTTTTCTGTAAGAAGCGAATATTGTAAATTTCAGCAGTAACGTTAATATTTTTTTTTTTTTTTAACTCGTGACGATAAAAACATCGAAATATTGCATGAAATGTGAGTAAGCAAGAAAGAATGAGCTGATCTTGCTAATCTGAAAAATCTTCTATATCTATCTTGTGTTGGTTGTCTGCGACAGAATATACTGTGGTAACACAGATGGAAGCTGGAGTTCTGTTCTGCTATGGAAGGAAGGAAAAGGATCGTTGATTTGTTATCAAAACCGCCATTGTGAAAGATTCGATAACGTTCTTGGAAATCATAAATATTGATCAACTAAAATCATGTACTTCAAAAGCTAATTGTGTTGCTAATAAAATCAATAGATCAATCAATCAAAAATAAAGTAAGAGCAAAGAGCAAAGAGAGGTAAACTATGGCCCGTACCAAGAGTCACGAAGGTTTGAGGTCGAGGGTAGAAGGGAAGGTAATGTGGTACCAAGAGTCGCTGTCATTATTGGAACGAAGAGCAGAGGGAAGGGCGAGGGGAAGGCATGGGTGCCCTCGTGTCTTCCACATGACCTTTGAAGAAATATTTCATCATTTTCGTAAGCTGGAGTAACCAACAAATAGTATGAAGTCAAATCAACATCAAGTAATATTTTCAATCTCGGAAAACCAATAGTTATGTTTCCACGTAAATTACTATTCTTTTTATAATAGTGAAGGATCGCCTTAAAATCGCGAGGTGGAAGGACGCAGTGGATCCAGAAAGCTCGCCACCTAGCTGTTTTATGAAGCTTGTTTTCGTTTGTCAGGAAAGTTACACTGTTTATTTCATGGTAATAAATATTTTCTTTAGTGAGCTCATCATCCAAGCCTATTAAAGACCAAATATGTGCATGGGTTAATAGAGAATAGGAAGTGACTGGTGAACTGCCAACAGACAGAAGGCAGTCAAAGTATGCAAAGAAAAGCCAGTCACAAGGTAAATACTAGCCTGTATAAGCAGGTTTAAAACAAAACCACAAAGATGTACTACTATGTAGGGATGTAGACAGAGAATTTCACAAGAGCACCACTTCACACCAACCCAGGACTTCTTATCAAACTCTCTCTCTCTCTCTCTCTCTCTCTCTCTCTCTCTCTCTCTCTCTCTCTCTCTCAACAAAGACAGTGAGTGACATAAGCATTGAGTGCAATAATGTTAAAGCTAAGTCAACAGATAACTTTTCACTGAGTTGGGTGTGATGTGCAAGGATTTAGGTATAGGTATACTGACAGTATTGTAGGTAGTTCTCAAGATGTATAGTCCTGTATCCAAACTATTTCAGGCCATGATTAATGTAATTCATGATTGACTATACTAATGTGTTAACTATGGAATTTTTAATGATATGCATACAAATTGTGGTCTAGCAGATCCCAAAGAATACAAATTTCTCAACTCTTGTAATGAATTACCACTGCTTCTTGATATTGATTTTGTAAGACAGTGATTTCCAAACACATGATAAATGACCACTTTAGGGAGAATGAAAGGATACAGAAAAAAAGAAAGTTAAGAATTTTGGAAATTATGAAAACACTGCAGTCTGTAAAGTTGTTGAATAAACCTGTTATAAATACATAGTGAAATTGAGCAACAACAATAAACATTCAGAACTGCTATACATATACAAAACTTGAAAAGAAGAAAAATTATTTAAATGTGTGGCAAGCCAGGTTTCAATAAGGAATGCTTGAGTACACAGATATTCAATAACTCTGATCACATGTGGGCTTGTTACTCACTACCTGAGCCTGCCTCTTTTCACATTGTCAGTTTCTCTCTGAGCACCAGCTGATGCTAAAATCTTGAATTTTTATTTAGCTATAAATATCTTAATATAAAAAAAAATGTTAATGGCATTAAATGACTTGGTGATCGCCTCCCAAGCTAATTTTTTCATGTGAAGGCTAGCTGGGTTTGTTGAGCGGTCTTGCAAGTCTTTATTCTCTTTTACAAGATTGAGAATCATTATTCTCTGGTCGTGCGTGAGTGGCGAGGCCCGGTCACAGCTTCTTCCCTCCATTCTTGTAGCGCGCACTGTGGTTTGGTTGTCGTTCGTGGAGCTCCAATCCGGATTACAGTCATACCAATACCGAAACAACTGTTACCAACTCATGCTAGCGGCAGACCTCTCGCGGCCCTACCTTCCACGGCGACTCTTGGTACAGATTGAAGGTAAGGGCGAAGGCTTTGCCTTGCTGGTCGAAGGGACTCTTGGTACACCCCTAAGTATCTTGAGACACTAAAGATTTTAAGATCTCGTAGTATCTTTTAAGTTGAAGTATCTCGTTTGTGTATGAATTTTAATACATTTTATTTACCTTTTTAACTTTTATTTATTTATTATTTTTTTCATTATGAATGAATATTTAAATGATCTTGCTTGGGAATGGTAAGCAAGGGGATGTTGTGATTTGTAGGAAATTTTCATGAATGATAAATCCAGCAAAGGATGGTGGACGGAGTTGCCGTCTTGCATAGGAAGAAATATAGGACAGGCTTGATATTTGCATGACTAGCCACCAACTCAAAAAAAAAAATGTAAAATACCCTTATAGCAGACAACAGCAGGCTACATTTGGAATGGATAATTTATTTAACTTGGGAATTTGGTATTGTAAGACAATGCATGCTAACAGAGGCAGAATGCAGCAGCAAAAAATGGTGAAACCTCATCTCCTGTAGTAATCATATGCTGAAGAAGTGAGCAAAGCATGGCTAGATACAATGAACCTGCACACATCCTGTCGTAACCTGAATTAAGTGGTAGGTATAACTATAATACATAACTATTATCTATTATGTAACCTCCATCACCATTCTTATAAGATGCAGACAAGCCCCACTAACTGCTAAGCATGCAATAGTGAGCCTGGCCAGTTATAACTTACAAAGTGGAACACTGAGCCACAGAGAAGAGACTCGTACTGCTATGCTACTTTAACCTCAAAACTGTGTGAATTGAAGTCAAAGTGGGGTTTTCTAAAGAACTACTATAAAGAAAAAAAAAAAAACGCATATCAAGGGTTTGGCAGCATGGACTACCTCCAATGGCGACTTTGTTCCACAAAAACATTATTTTCCTTAAACTTCGTAAGAAAATCCAACAAATAATATGAAGGATATTTCAATGATATGATATTTCAATCCACACAAGTTTCTGAAGCTGTATAAAATTACCAAATAGTTATCAGAATGAATATGTGAACGTGTCATTGTACTGTAGAGGTTAAACTGATGAAGAACCACATTATGTTGACAGTTTACTTCAGTTTAAGAGGGACAGTGTGGTGAAAATGTGTCTTACCTAATGTAGCTATAGGTTATAAGTGTGCATATTGTGTGTGTGTTGGGATGGATGTGTGTGGATTTCTTGGGATGCATGCATGCGTGTGTGTGTAGGTGGATTGGGATGGATGTGTGTATGTGTGTGTTGGGAAGACGCGGGGGAAAGAGGATTTACAGCTTTAATCAAATGTAAGAAAATTATTGTTCCTGAAAATGACGTGTATTTTAGATGTTGGTACGTTTCCATCTGATCTGGTATGATCAGCAAAATCAACCTGGCAGCCCTGCCTGCCCGGCGATCTTGCAATAATCGGTGCGCGCGGTGTGGTTGGCAGGTGTCTCAGAGTTTCGCACCCGGTGTCGACACTGAGGCGATTTTAAGCCACGAAGCTTCGCGATTCGTGCGTCGTGTGTGTCGTCTCCGGTGTGAAACGGCCTTTACACTACTTAATTTCCTGCATTTTCTTTCGGTACCTAATTTCGACGTTAATAATAAAAGTACAGTAAGGTACGCAACAACAATCACAGATCATTCCAAAGCGGGTCATGGCAGTGCGTGTCATGGCGACTCACGAATTTATGGGAAGAAAAAGTAATTGGATCCAGGGAGCCAGAAAATAATGCGAAACATTCTGCAATTCTAATATATATATATATATATATATATATATATATATATATATATATATATATATATATATATATATATATATATATATATGTGTGTGTGTGTGTGTGTGTGTGTGTGTGTGAAGGTAGATGGATAGATAGTTAGAAAGACATATTAATGGATAGACATAAGCTTTGTAAAAAAAATAATAATAGATAAATAGATAAAATTAATAAATTAATAAAAAAAATAAATGTTCATAAAAATCTAAAGGAAATTTAAATTTTAAAAGAATAAACAAATAATTAAATATGGCCTTATACCCATTCCAGGGTGATGCCCCCAAAAAAAAAAAAAAAATATATATATATATATATATATATATATATATATATATATATATATATATATATATATATATATATATATATATATATATATATATATATATATATATATATATATATATATATATATATATATATATATATATATATATATATATATATATATATATATATATATATATATATATATATATATATATATATATATATATATGTCACGTGAGTGAGGAGGTTTGAGACCTACGTGGGCTACCACCAGCTTACAATTAAGGTAACAATGCTTGTATAGAACTATGCTCACCGAGAGTGGTTAGTTAGGATAGTGTCTTTACTGCAAACAAGGGAAGGAGGAGGACGGGGAGGAGCAGGAGGAGGGGGGGCGAGTATGAGGAGGTGAAGTGGAAAGCAGTGAGGCACAAGAGAACGATTTGTTCAGTAGGCGTTGTGCGGGTAAGACGTGTGTGCACCAAGAAGTGTGTCTGCTCGCTGCTTTGTCACCAGTCCGATTAACGTGGTAATGTTTTGCGTGTTGGTTTGGTGGCATTCCTCGCGTGGTGGTGTTATTGTTGGACGTCGGGAAGGTCTGTTTGGCACTAAGGGCGTGTGCGTGTAGTGGAGGACTTTTACCCATTTCTCATCAACAGGAGTATTTGAAATTTCCATATGTTAGTGGATAGGTGTTGCCTGATAACCGTTAATCCGCATCCGTAGTGACAAAACGCTTTAGTGTTCTATTAATGGAAGTCGCCTCGTAACATGTTTATTGAGGGCAGCACTCCGTGGCTTGGGTGTGCATTGATTGCGAACACTGCAGTGTGGACGTGTTCACGACAGGGCCTCGGTGTGCATTGATAGCAAGGTTCTAAGGTGCTTTTAGTGGCTCTTTAGTGCATCTCCACCTCTTTCTCTTTGAGCGGTGGCGCAGATGTAGATCAAGCTGTCACAAACCTTGATAGCTACGTGTTTTGCTGTTAGGTTAGTGGGATATTGCGTTGCGTGAGGGAGTTGTTGGGCGCCGTGACGTTTCAGCCCGTTTCGATTGTGCTGTGAACCAGTGTACCATTAAATGTATGAACATCAGTTTGCTACGTGTAGGGTTGTTAGGTTAGTGGGAATTTGGGTTGCGTGAGGGAGTTGTTGGGCGCCGTGACGTTTCATCCCGAGTTTCGGATGTGCTGTGAACTAGTGTACCATTAAACGTAAAGCATCGGGCCGAGTGTTACCGCTTTAACGTCATGGTACCCCACATTTTGTTTAATAAATAACGTTTCTGATTTTGAGTTTTTTGTGTAAAAGCTTAAAGATGGCTGTGTATAGTTATTATTTTGAGGACAATCATCCAGGATTGTCACTTGGTGCACTAAGTAGGAACAATCCAGTAACAAGTTTCGGCGTGCTGTGATGCGCATGCTGAGTACAGCACCACACTATACTAAAACTCATCCGTACCTACCCATAGGGCGTTGGCCATAGTTAAGTCCTTAAGTAATATACGCAGTTGCTCTGTGCAATTTGTCACTATATCAGAGAAATGGTCTTGGATTTGGCAAAAAGAATGACTTGACACAGCAGGTAAAGGATGTTTATTGATTGATGATTGGTAACTTTGTTCCAGAAGTGTATACAACAAGGGAGAAGTCGGGTCTTGCCGGCCATCCTCTAAACCTGGGCGAACAAGTCTCAGGCGTCAGTCAGATGGAGCACGTCCCGCCACGAATCTGGCACCGGCGTCCCTACATCTGCTCACTACCAACTTGGTAGAGCCTCTGTTTCACTCGAGCTAACGCGTCAGCTACAGCAACGCTCGAGTCAGACCTGCACCCGCCCAAGCGTCTGATAAGCCCAGGCATCCTCTTCTGTCTGTGTCCATGTGATAGCAGTCCATCTCCAGGTCGCCCTCTTCAAAAGAGGGCGTTGACAGTGGAGACGTGCGGTCCTGGCGGTCCAGCATAGGTAAGAGCTGGGCCGTTTTAACTACTTCACAAGAGGCGATGAGCGTAGGGTATCAGTAGTTGTTCGGTCTTGGTGTTGAAGGTAATTTAACGAGGGTGATAGAAGCAAAACAAGTAAGGTTCGTAATCATAATAGAATGAGGAATACCGGTGATTTTTTTTTTTTTTTTTTTTTTTCTTTTAAGTTTGGACAAAGACTACAAATTATGCAGTGTTGGTTAAAATAGAATGCACTAAACAAATATTTAACAACGCGCACCCACACACCACACCACATCTTGTCTGTCTTACATTTGAGTGTAAGGTTGTTCATGATTAAAGTGTAAAGGTAAACTTGTATTTGTTACAGGTCCTGCCACTACTGAAGAGAGAACCAAACCAGCGTCTTAATCACACCCAACTTGCGGCAAGAAATTTTCTCTCGTTGCACTGGAAGAAGCCAACGGTCTCGCTGCATCTTCCATGGAGGAATTGGACCCTGCCTCGCACCAGCTCTGCCATGATAACGTGCTGCCATCAAGGGAGGACACTGCCTCGCTGCACCTTCCATGGAGGAATTGGACCCTGCCTCGCACCAGCTCTGCCATGATAACGTGCTGCCATCAAGGGAGGACACTGCCTCGCTGCACCTTCCATGGAGGAATTGGACCCTCTCGCACCAGCTCTGCCATAACGTGCTGCCATCAAGGGAGGACACTGCCTCGCTGCACCTTCCATGGAGGAATTGGACCCTGTCTCGCACCAACTCTGCCCTGATAACGTGCTGCCATCAAGGGAGGACACTGCCTCGCTGCACCTTCCATGGAGGAATTGGACCCTGCCTCGCATCAGCGCTGCCCTGACAAGTGGTGCCATCCAGGAAGAGAGGACATATTATATTGCCTTGCTTCATCTAACCTAACCTAACAAATACATGTTGCGAATCACTCTTGTAATGTTATTCCTTCCATGTTCTGATGTGCCCACATAACTGGTGTTATACTTTAATAATAAATAAAGATTAAGGAAATTGATGTTGATGCTTTTATGAATTCTTTTCAATCCTTTTTTTTAAGGAATACCAATGAAATGTCTTCGCAAATCTACTCTGAGAATAACGTAACGTCACCTCAAAAGTATTATCCAAATCTACTCAGGACCCTAACTAACCTCACCTCATACAAGTAGTCTAAACCAAACCCAACCTAATAACCCTCGTGAGCATCACAAAATCCAGCTTTACAAATCAAAACTGAACAATCAATCAATCCTTTCCTTTATTTAAGCTGTAAAATCTATAAATTAAATATTCAATAAAGCCTGAGGATGGATATATATATATATATATATATATATATATATATACTCAATTGGCCCAAATTCGGCAGAAATAGTAAAAAATGCTGCCTAAAATAGCTAAAATTAGTGGAAAATGGGTACAAAACTGCAGAAAAGCTGCAAAAATGAGCAAAAACGCCAAAAAAATGCTGTAAAATCCCTGCAAAACGGCCCCAAAAAGTGTGTTAAGTCATAAATACTCCGAAGAGTCTCCGGAGATAGAGCAGATGTATATTTGGGTTAAAGATACAATGAAGAGTCTCCCTTCCTTTCCTTTTATTCAATCAACACACAAGACAAGTCTCTGAAAACTCTACCAAAATTTTCAACTTAGAAAACTTTCACAATAGCACAGAATTCACAGAAAATTTTCACAATAGCAGAATCTGTCGAAAATTTTCACACAATAGAAGAATTTCCTTACAAATTTCAGAAAACTCTACCAAAATTTTCAACTTAGAAAATTTTCACACAATAGCAGAATTCACACAATAGCAGATTTCACACAATAGCAGAATTCACACAATAGCAGATTTCACAGAATAGCAGAATTCACAGAGCAGAATTTCTTTACAAATTTCTGAAAACTCTACCAAAATTTTCAACTTCATCCCACCTATCATTACCATCCATACATTTGCCTAATATAACAAAAAAAATTATATAAGAACATGGGTAGTGTTTTGAGAGCATTTTCATTGCACAAGTCTTGTTGCTATAATTTCTAAATATATTCTGAGACCATTTTCATTGCAAAAGTCTAGGAGGAGCAATCAACTCTGTAAAATTTAAGCATTTCACAATGGCACTGCTCTCAAACAGCATGTTGTTCCTTGCAACACTATAGTCACCATAAATATACAAAACACAGACCATCCTTCTGGGGCCGCATTCTACACAGTCACCCTCAAGTCTCACTGAATGCCTGACCATCACTCCACTGCTGGTCTTCAGGCTCATTACTTGTCAACTTGATATATGTATAGAAAGAAAAAAGCCCTTGACATAATTTTCTACAATTTCAATTGTTTTGACATCATAACACTACTTTAGGAATAGTTAGACTGTGTATCCCAACAAAATAAACATGACAAACAGAATTACACAAGACACATGCAGGCCACGCAGGGCAAGGTTTGTTTGAGTTTTGGAAAAACTGATCATACCCCTCTCGGCAGTCATCTGTAATGGTAAACTACTGCATAAAAGAAGGACATTATTTAGTCAACTTTACAGATATTTATCATTAATTAATATTAAAAACTGTCGGGGATCATGCTATGGTACATACAGTCAAGCTCCCACCATGTTGACAAGAGCTTTAAGACGGTGGTTGGCAGCACTACAACAGATTGAACCCTGTCTTGGCACCTATAAGGAGTCACACGGTTAGGGCCTCTCATACAGGGACTTGTGTCTAAAATACACCATTTTGTCTCGCTACGATCACGTCACTAGCTATGACAGTTTGTAGAACACGGCCCCTGAAATCTTACACAGAACAGTAACAGCAAAGCTCTAAAAAAGTTAAGAAACTTACTATTTAATCTGGCTAAACATTCTCACTCAAAAATGTATATAAACCTTATTACACACAACATTTTTTTCCCTGAATGAAAGACATTGACATCAAGGAATGACTGGCACACTTGCTCACAAAGCTACACACACTCACACGCACCTTGCAGTGTTGACTAATATTCCATCTGCAGGAAGTGCAATGGACAATGTTTCATGTCTGTACAATCTGGACTATTAAGACTGACACAACTAGATCATGTTAATAAACAAAGACCTTCAAACAAATCTTCATAATGTAAGATCTCTCATAAATAACTTTTTATACAATACAAATCTCACTAACCATTACTCCTTATAGCTAAATATACGCTTACATGTAATGAAGTGATTTGGTGCACAATGTTAGGTCATGAAATCTATAAATATGAATGATGACACATAATCCTTCAGTTAAAACTGTGTGCACTACTTTCCACAAAAAAAGTAAGCATGAACTAATGATGCTGTGAATGTTGAAGCATCCTCCATCCTTGCCACTCCCTGTCTTGCACTCGGCACACACGTTTATGAAAGCAGTGTGCGGTGTGCTGCTGGACCTCCACAAGCCTGCAACAAAAGAAAGGAGTCAACAAAAGTTCATGTTTTGCAATCATTTACCTTCATGTCATCTTGTCAATCTTAAATTGTGAAAACTACTCACTTGTAATCACATTTGTAGTACAGGGTAACCAAGGGTAACAAAAGTTAAAGGAAAAAAGGCCCACTTGAATTGCAAGTTCACTAAAAGATTGGTACAGAATTAGCCAAAGACGTCAAGTCGAAGGAGGATGGAAATACAAAAGCATGCAAGAAGTTCCAGAGTTTACCAGAGAAAGGTCTGAATGATTGAGAATACTGGTTAACTCTTGTATTAGAGAGTTGGACGGAATAAGAATAAGAGGAAGAAGAAAGCCTTGTGCAACGAGGCCGCAGGAGTAAGGAAGGCATGCTGTTAGCAAGATCAGTAGAGCAGTTACCATGAAAATAACGATAAGATAAAAAAGAGATGCCACATTTCAGCAGTGAGAAAGAGGCTGAAGACAGTCACTCAGAGGAGGGGAGTTGGTTAGATGAAAAGCTTTTGATTCCACCCTATCTAACAATGCTGTGTGAGTGGAGCCCCCAAACAAGCAAAGAGTACTTCATACAAAGACAGATAAGGCCCTTGTACAGAGTTAGCTGTTGGAGGGGCGAGAAAAACTGGCGACAATGTCAAAATAACTACTTGACAACTTGTTTGCCTTACTTGGAGTGCAGCAAAGTGTGTGTGCCACTCCCTTCTTGAAACTCTGGAGCACCTTCATGTGTTCAGTAAAGTGCTGGGCAGGATTACAAAGAGGCGCTTCCCTCAACGCCACGCCACGCCAGTGCAGCACGTCCTGTGGGGGAAACGCAAACCATCATTGCACTCACCAACACCCAGGGAACATGTGCAATTCAGCCACTCATCCCTCCTTACAGATACAAACACCACCACTTACAAACACACAAACTGCACTCACCAATGCTTAACAAATAAATACAAGTCAGTCACTCATCTCTCCTTCCTCCTCAGACAGAGATGCCTCCACAGAGAAATCAATACCACACAAATCCATCATATTCATCTTTGACAGACACAAAGCTCACAGAAAAATTGAGAATCTGTACATCTCACAATTCAATCATTTCATCTTGTCTTCATTACTTTTTTTTTTTTTTGGCCATCACCCTGTCTTGGGTATTAGGCCATTTATTTATTTTAACTTTTTTTTTAATATTTCTTTTAAAATAAAGAAGTTTTTTTTTTTGTTTTAACATATATACAGTTTTTTTTAATGGCTTTATATATATATATATATATATATATATATATATATATATATATATATATATATATATATATATATATATATATATATATATATATATATATATATATATATATATATATATATATATATATATATATATATATATATTTTTTTTTTTTTTTTTAATATCTTAACATTAAGTGACTTCACATATTCTCATGCACGCTTCATTCACACAGGGATCCTATACCTATCTCAAAACTATTGTCCTTTGTCAGGGCATGGGGGAGGGAGGATAAATCACAATCACACAGGGTGGCTACGTAGTATCACTACGTATTGCATATATACATGAAGGGAAAACATTCACATTAGATCACGCAAAATTGGAAACACACACTTTCATACTTTTATTTACATAAATATATAGAATAAATACATAGAATAAATAACATAATATATACACATAAATCACAACTCTCTGATTAAATTGGCCTCAGTCAGGTAAATCATCAGTCTATCGACCACATCCGGGTGTTCATCACCCAGGAGGGTGGTTTGCGTTAGCGGTAGGCCGCGACCCCGGCAATACGCCGCCAAGGGCCGCCTCTCCTCACGATAACGCACAGTGAAGCAGGATGTGCTCGACAGAGAGAGTGACATTACAGCTGGAACACTGTGGTGGGAAGGCGTTGGCTATGTAGGGGAGCATGTGGGTGGGAGGGTGCAGCCCATCCTGAGGCGTGCGAGGACCACCTCCTCCCGCCTTGTGGGGCGATTGGAGGAGGCCCACTCGCCCAGGATGGGTTTGGTGGTGTGGAGGTGGAGGTTGTCCCAGTGACTCTGCCACAGGAGTTTTCCTGATGATTTAACAACTGAGAGACATGACTGTAGATCCCGACGGAGGTTCCACGCTCCCTCGAGCTCAGCAGCAGACCGAGCTAGCATGTCAGCCTGTTCATTCCCGCGTATATTGGAATATCCAGGCACCCAAACCAGTGAGAAGGATTTATGACATGAATTCAGCTTATTAATGATGTTGCCCTGGATTTCATTTGTATCCGTGCGGCCGGACTCTATTGCCTGAAGGGCTGACATAGAGTCCGAAAAAATGACAATTGAATTATGAAGTGAATTTAAAGCATAATCTTCATTACAAAATTTCACAAACTTTAACTGTGCGCGCGCACACACACACACACACACACACACACACACACACACACACACACACACACACACACGCCCGGTAGCTCAGTGGTTAGAGCGCTGGCTTCACAAGCCAGAGGACCGGGGTTCGATTCCCCGGCCGGGTGGAGATATTTGGGTGTGTCTCCTTTCACGTGTAGGTGCTGTTCACCTAGCAGTGAGTAGGTACGGTATATATATATATATATATATATATATATATATATATATATATATATATATATATATATATATATATATATATATATATATATATATATATATATATATATATATATATATATATATATTTCTGTCACATCGTATGTATTTGGTTATAAGTAATATACCCAACCAAAACTTATTATCCAAATCATGTAAATCAGACTGATTAAAACAACTTTTGAAGTGGTAGCAGGGGCGAATCTAGAGGGTGGGGGTTCAACCCCTCCCTTCTCAGCAAATCCTTTGATGGAACATTGGGGGTAAAATACCACATGATTTTTGGCAAGGGGAAATGTGTTATTTCAGAGAGAGAGAGAGAGAGA
This sequence comes from Portunus trituberculatus, assembly GCF_017591435.1. Lineage (NCBI taxonomy): Eukaryota > Metazoa > Arthropoda > Malacostraca > Decapoda > Portunidae > Portunus > Portunus trituberculatus. The sequence goes on along the minus strand of NC_059263.1, from coordinate 7,547,779 downwards.
GAGAGAGAGAGAGAGAGAGTAATATCATGGTAGGCTTGTAGGTGGTGAAATAGAAGTGGCTGGACACTGGAGTATGGAAGAATCATCTAAAATTTTTAAAGAATGAGAGTCCGAACACCACTGAGGAAGCTAAGTACTGTAAGCAGTGAGTAGGTACGGGATATAAATCGAGGAGTTGTGACCTTGTTGTCCCGGTGTGTGGTGTGTGCCTGGTCTCAGGCCTATCCGAAGATCGGAAATAATGAGCTCTGAGCTCGTTCCGTAGGATAACGTCTGGCTGTCTCGTCTGAGACTGCAGCAGATCAAACAGTGAAACACACACACACACACACACACACACACACACACACACACACACACACAGATAGGTAGTTTATTAGCCACAAATGATATAAACACAAATAATTGATCCTTAAATTTACGTTTCTAGAGTTATTGCTTACAAAACTAAGCTTGCCCTTTTCATATGAGCCCGTAAGCGTAAGTAAAGGAAACATACTCATGTTATTTTGAAATACAAATAGATGTCATTAAAAACTAGGTCACCCATCTCTCTCTCTTTCTCACACACACACACACACACACACACACACACTTCAGTTCAGCTGGTAGTAGTCACCACGCCACCACCACCACAACACACCACACCACACCATCACGACCACCACACACCAAAACATACCACATCACACCACCACCACCATCACCGCTACATTCACACCACCATACCACACCACTACCACTATTACCATCACCCCCGTACACCACACCACCACCACTACTACTACCACCATTACCATCACCACCATACACCACACCACACCACCACCACTACTACTATCACTATTACCATCACTACCATACACCACACCACCACCACTACCATCATTACCATCACCACCATACACCACCACCACCACCACCACCACTACCACTACCATCATTACCATCACCACCATACACCACACCACACCACCACCACTACTACTACCACCATTACTATCACACACCATACCATCAGCACCACACCACCGTCACAACACACAAACCACCACCACCACCACCACCGCACTTGCACCCTCTCCAGTCTCCACCAAACACCAACCCCGCTCCCACCCAGCCCAGCCCAGCCCCGCCCCGCTCCGCTCCAGCCACCCTGCCACCCGCTACAGCGGAAACTATTCTATAAACGTATTTTGTGATTTTCTCGGGTTTTGCATGTGTTTTTAGGTGTTTTCTGGACTCTGGGAGTAGGAGGAGGTGCAGGAGGTGGATATGGAAGGGAGAGGTGGAGTGTGGGAAAGAGGGCGAAGGAGTGAAGTCACTCCCCAAACGTGCCATAAAAACCATCTCGGCGTATAAGTTCAAATATTTCTCCTTTATAAATGGAGTTGGCGTTGTTCTGAGATCTGATTTTTTATTAACAAAGTAAAGGAAGTTTCAAGCCACAACCGAATTGACTCCAGCTGTGTTTTGGTTTATCGAAAAAATAACATTAAAGTCACTGCGTAATACATAACTTTTTTTTTAATTACCACGCATAGGATTGTTTTGGTGCTTGATATAACACTTAAATGATATGAAAAACATGACGCAAGTAACAATATTCCATAAAATTTAGTCTAACTATTCGTATTTTCAAACTCAAAATCTTTAACGGTTCCAAAATAGAAACCAAAAATCTTTATACGACAAGCAATCTGTGTTTTCTTTATTTGGCTGGAAAGCGAAAATTTTTCGTATTCAGAAAATGTAATATAATGTAGTTTGGCTGAGCTTTCCATCTCGACATTTTGATGTGTTTTGGCACCGTTGTTATTAATGATACACCGTTCGTTGGACCGCACAACGTAAACAAACCACCCGGTAAAGATATTATATTTTGGCTAATAGTTAAATTATTTGTCACTTTTAAAAGTGTAGTGCATACCAGTCTGGAAGGCTTTTTTCTTGTGGCGATTTTTAAAATGAATTACGTACGTAAATATTGGGCCACAGAGATACCTCCGCCCTGCCTTCCCCCGAGGTTAGTCCACTAATGTTTACCTGCACTCCCCCTGTGTTTCTAGACCCAGAGAGCGAAGCAAAGCCAGAATCAACCACCACAGTACACAAATAGCCATTACTGTGTTAAATAAGGCGATGGTTATACATACCCCCATTCAGACCGCCAGGCGCCCACCATAACCCGGACCCAAACCTCGCCCCACCTACCCCGTCCGCCCGCGTCAATTCCACAACATTTCCTTCAATTCTCAGTGTTTCCAGATGCTGCCCGCCCGAAATGCATAAAGTGTTGTGATAAGAGAAACAAATGAGGAATAGAAGTGTGTGAGGGATTGTAGTAGTAGTAGTAGTAGTAGTAGTAGTAGTAGTAGTAGTAGTAGTAGTAGTAGTAACAGCAGCGTTAATTCTTATCATTAGTGTGTGTGTGTGTGTGTGTGTGTGTGTGTGTGTGTGTGTGTGTGTGTGTGTGTGTGTGTGTGTGTGGGACCGGGCTGCTGAAAGTAACATACAGTATTCTCTCTGAAAGGCATGCTCTCTCACCACGCCTGTTTTCCAAGGCCACACAGATGACTAACCGGGTGCCCAAGAGTGTTTCTCCTGTTTATAATGCAGAAATGTTGTTAATCTGTCACTAGAACCCTAAAAACACCCTTACATACCATTTGCTCTCTCACCAACACTGTTTTCTAAGGCCACGGAGATGACTAGCCGGATTCCCAAGATAGAAAAATTAAGATGAAAAATAAGTAAATAGATAAAATAAATAAATAACGATGTAAACAGAACAAGAATGATTTAGTGCAAAAAACAAGAGAAAATGAATGACTAGAGAGACATGAACAAGCAAACACATCAATCAAATATTTGATTGATTGAAAATTGTATAAATAATTGAATGAGTGGTCGAACACATGTGCTTGTGAATTAACAAACAAATAAACAAACAAATAAATAAGGAAGTAAATGAGAAGGATACAATAACCACTTCACATTTCAAGACACGATCACTCAACACCACAAACCAATATTGCAAACACCACCAGTTAATCCTTCTCACTCGCTCCTATACCCCGATAATAATATATAGATATGTGTGTGTGTGTATATATATATATATATATATATATATATATATATATATATATATATATATATATATATATATATATACACACACACACACACACACACACACACACACACACACACATTCTTTTTCATACTACAAAATGGTTAACACTCCAGAATGTATCGGTACGTTTCAGAATGCCGGTAATATAGATAACGACTTTTTTGTAGATGCCGCACATGTCTACTGACTGGCGACTGCGCGTGCTGGGCCGTTGGCAGAGGCTACAGCCAAAATGCACTCGTTCGCTATACACTAAACATAACACGACGTAAACACTAGTCATTATCATTGTAACTGTTGTAATTGTCAATGTATCCACCTGTTGTATATCCACAAATTGTATATCAAAATGTCTTAGCAGAAGGAAGACAGAGTAGCGGTGCAGAGGAGGAAAGTACCTTATACGAGAAAATAATACTCGTTAAACAGTGGACGAGGAGGAGGAGACAGGAATAATGGATGAAGAAAAGAAAAAAAAGATACAATTGTAAGAAATCAGAGAAGAAAGGCCAACACGTAGACTAGCCTAAGAACAACTTCCATCATTACATTTGCGAGTTTCCTTGTATTGTCACTTCTTATTTTTGCTATCCATTAAAAGTTATCAAAAACCAATATATTTTTATCGTTGCACATAGCACCTTGAATACAGGATGGTTTAATTATATCTTCGGCTTGTCTCCCGTTATCGCCAGCACTATTGCCACTCACGACTCTCCTTGCCTTGACAGCCACTAGTGAAAGCCGCACTCACGCACACGCAAAAGCCAGCTCACCCTCCCAGCACCCTCTCCTCTCTCCCAGACTCACTTCTGACTCACTGCCACCATACTGATAAAACACTCAAAACACAACCAAATGGAATAAAAAAAAAAAAAAAAAAAAAAACACGAGAAATCTTGCTTCTTCCAATAAAAACAATTCTCTCTCTCAATCCTGACTCTCAACCACTGACGAGAGAGAGAGAGAGAGAGAGAGAGAGAGAGAGAGAGAGAGAGAGAGAGAGAGAGAGAGAGAGATATTATAGGTTACGATAAATATAAAAACAAGAGAGTTATTATAGGTTACGATAAATATAAAAACAAACTATAAGAAACAAAACATAGAAACTGTAAAGAAGAACAAAGAAAATGTAGAAAATACACATAAAAGACAAAGAAAAAAATCTCACTGAAGCTTCGATAAACGCCAGACTACACAATCAACACACTCCCTTACCAGACAACACTCAACTAACTCGCTTATATTAACACATCCCCGCTATATAACTATACTCACACACCACTCACGTATACTTCAATGATCTGAGAGTAATTGTAGTGCCTTAAAATATCCCTAACTAGTTCTAGAACTGAGAAAGTAGTAGAAATATGGGAATTCTTACCTCGTTCTATGTGACTCCTCGCCATCTTGTCCTCTCTCTCTCTCTCTCTCTCGTTTCCTCCTGACTCAACGAGGGTATTAAAATTAAATTTACTTGTAAATTGCTACATATGAAGTTTTCTAGGCATAACTAAACGAAATGATATAAATAGATAAGTAAATAAATAAATAAATAACCTAACTAAAAATAAACAAACTCACTTGTATGGTGTGAAAAAAACATGTGGAAGGGGGTGATCATTACTTAATGGATAGGTACGTGACGGTGCTAGATAGCGTAGAAATTCTTTGTGGGGATAGGGGGTTGATAATTGATATGGATAGCGTTCATGCACCGACCTCACACAAGTCACCACCACCTCATGACAAATAAGTCACTGGCCATTAATTTGTGCTAGAAATTATGATAAACGCAGAATCGCAGTCAAAATAATGCTAAAAACATAAAAATATGCTAGATTTGGAAACTTCTGACTGGTTGGTTATAGCTAGCTGGCGGAGCCACCCATACAGTGGCGCCTCTTTCAACTTGAGACTGGTTGTCTGTTCTCCCAAATATGATATTTCTGAGGACCTCTTGTAATTTATTGCGTTTTCAAAACTTTTTTAAAGTTTGATTAATCAACTCCAACAGTCTTACACGTGGCCATCCACCTCGGAGGCATCGTATTCGTACTACATATGCATAAAAGTTCTTATGCCCCAGCCATCCATCACATTCAGTCATTCACATCAGTCCGCTGCAGTGCCAGCTTCCTCTGCCCGCTGACTCATGGCCATCACCCGCCCCGCACTGCCTCATCAGTCATCACCCTCCTCTATGCTCTCTAGGCAACACTGAACAAGAGAGAGAGAGAGAGTCGGGGGGAGGGGGAGAGAGGGAAGGTGGATCAAACAAATTTATTTCTAACTTCATCGCTCAAGAAATGGATGATAGTTATGTTGGTGAGATACTAAGTACCCAAAGAGCATCTGTGGCAGCATCTAATTCCTCTACCTAGAAGAATATGACCTATACTATGCGTCCATAAACCTATAGCCTACTCAATATTGTCCATGACTTATGTTTGACACGAAAATGTATCAATGATGTACACTGAGAATCATTTACATTTTAAGTGACGCATAATTAGTGACACAGGCAGGGAAGGGATGACAGTTGTAATCACTAATCAATAATTAAGTTCACCACTACAATTACATATACCAATTCTAATAATGCATTTTACCACTACTATTACTACTACTAGATGAATAAATTAATGGCTAGGTGAGCTGATTGACTGACTGACTGACTGATTAAGTGAGTGACTGACTGAAAGCGACACATCAGGAGGGATAAACCATTTGCTACACACACACACAGACTTTGAGGAAATCATACATACACTCAAACACACGTTCAGAAGAGTGGAAAAAGTTTATTGAAGCTTATGCGATCTTTTTGGTCTTAAGTATAAAAAGGAGCTTCTTATGAGGAGGGAACACTGCAGAGAAATAGATACAATTGGGGTGGACATTTACAATAGAGAAATACTAATGGACAAAATGGAGATGGGAGACTAACCAACTAATAAACAGGGTCTGGGTATTGGCAACCTTGAAAACTTATACAAATCATCACCTTTTAAAAAAAATTTGTGTATACCTTTTTTGTGATTAAAATGATCACTAACAGGTAAGATTATTAATAGCAAGATTTAGGCACATTTAGTTACTTCATACATAGAAATATCTTTAATGATTAACAGGTGTAAAGGTGTAAGAGTATACCTGGAAGCATCATTAATACAGGTATACATGTAGGTTTAATTACTCCACACCTGTATAAAGTAAGGCAGGTGTACTGATGGCACCTTTGCAGTACCTGGACAATATTTCAGGTGTGACTGTTAACACTAAGCTTTAATCTATCATAAAGTAACTCACTGTAAACTATATAACCAGAGAATAACAATGCACTCAAATGTATAATAAATCAATCACAAGCTTAATAATAATAAAGAAAATAGTAATGATATAATATGAATAACAACAGCAACAATTAACATATATACTTGAAATAAAAAAATAAAAAAGAGAGTGATAGATACATGCTTACTAATAATAGAAATAATGATAATACAATGAACAACAGCAACAGCAACAATTTTAACAAATCTGAGGTGAAAAAAATTCAGGAAATAAAATAATAAAAAAATAAAATAAAATAAAAGAAACATGTATAAAAGTATTCATCACACTCTTGAAACAGTTTTGAATGCTCTTTAGACAATCAAATCTTAACCATACATTGACAGCCACAAACACAACTAACGCTAGAACGGTAGAAAATGTCGGAAGAACACGATAGAAAAGTGGAGTCGTGGATAAAAGGCACAACAGGCAGTACATCATAGTGTCACTGAAAGCACTTATTCCTTATTTTGATTCACCATAAAAATATAGAATTGGATCCTTTAACAATACTAATGGAACCTTTCAAAATGGAAGCAATGCACTTTGATTCACCTCTTCCTCCTCCCTTATGACTAAAATGGAAGACTTATTATTGGTAGCTACCTTCTAAACATTCCCATAAACATTGCACATACTCTTCACCATCAGCATTGCATTCTAAGTCTGGTCTTCATTCATAATCTCAAGTCTCATACAGTACTCTGAAACACTTTGCTCTCTCACCACAGCTATTCTCAAGTCACTAAGATGAGTGTCCAAGTTCTCAAGGATGTTTTTGTGGCTCATAATGTAAAGATAATTGTTAATCTGCCACTGGAACCATAACAACACCCTTAAAAACCTGTGTGACTTCAACCAGAGCCTTTTCAATAACTGGTGGTGCAAAGCAGAAGTGTTTTCAAATTTGGGCTTTGGATGGGAAGGGTAAAATTTTCATGTTATGTTAATGAAGGAATGTTTGACTCAAGTGGGTGAACAACATGGATCTCTCTGAAGAAAATCCCAAAAGGCAAGAAAAGAAATTGTTTTAATGAGAGTAATGAATCTGTTTCCTGCTCTGTCTTTGTCATGCGTCATTTCTCTGTGCCAAGTGTCTTAAGAATAGTAACGGTACAAAATGTGGTCTACCTTTTTTGGGAACGCATCTCGTGACTTCTTCTCTCACCAACACGTATAAGACAATACATTATTTTAAAGCTTTTTAGCTACCTACACATTTCTAAACATCTCCTTCCTTTCTCTCACTCCAAACAGCACATCATTAAAAAGATAAAAAAAAACTGAAATATAACCTTTTCAGCAAAGTCAGTTAGGATGGACACAAAAAGGACAAAAAAAGAAAGAAAGAAAACAGCATTATCAAAGCCAGGTTGCCCCTTTGTCTGAAAGTTGAGGCTTATATTCAAATGTTGTGTCTCATCCCTCGTCAGTAAGTCAGCAAGCAGTGTGGCAGAGAATCTTTACCCAGGGATCATATACACTACCCTATAATCTTTACTTCTAGTCTAACGATCCTTGCTCCTAAAACCTACAGTCCCCGGCAGCTTCTTTCCTTGGAGTTGAAGGCTCTTCATAACTCATTTTACTCTAAAACACTTTCAACCACCACCACCACCACTACCTTCTCCTCCTCCTGCTACCCTCCCTTCTGCTCACCTGAATATCAAGTCGTGGCTTATCCACAGTGAAGTCGTCCTCATCTGTCCATGTCTGCTGTGTCTCCTCCACCCGACAGATGGCATAGATCTTTATCAGGCACTGCTCCACCAACTTCGGCCAGTACTCGCTGAACTGCACTGTCATGGCAACCTCCTGTGAGTGAGTGAGTGAGTGAACTGCACTGTCATGGCAAGTGAGTGGGTGAGTGAGTGAGATGATGAGTGAGTGAGTGAGTGGGATGGATGAATTAATGAATGAATGAGTGAAAGGGGTGAATGAATGAGTGGGTAGATGAATGAGTGACTGAGTGAGTGAGTGAGTGAAAGAGTAAGGTTAGGCACCACAAGTCAGTTTCATATGGCCCCATAACCAAAGACAGATAAATAGAAAAAAAAAAGAAAAAAAAATGAAAAGGATAAAAAAACCACAAACATAAAAAGAGCAAACAAGTCAAAAAAAATGTTTTGTGTTGTGTTGTGGTGTAGTGCAGTGTGGTATAGTATGTGTGAATCCTTTAGTTAATATTGGCTTGTTATTGGTATGTTCAGTGTGGTGGTGTGGTGGTGTGGTGAAGGGGGGTGAGTCCTGTTGTTAATACTGGTCTGAGTGGGTCCTCCAACTGATGTTTGTTGGGTGGTTTAGTGGTGAGGTGTAATGTAGTGATGCAGTAAAGGGCTGTGTGTCTGTTTGCTGGTTCAGGTGTTTGTGGAAGATGGTTATGTGTGTGAGTCTCCTGGTGATCCATATGTGTTAAAGTGATTGATTGATTGATTGATTGATTGATTGAGAGAGAGAGAGAGAGAGAGAGAGAGAGAGAGAGAGAGAGAGAGAGAGAGAGAGAGAGAGAGAGAGAGAGAGAGAGAGAGAGAGAGAGAGAGAAAAGAAAAAGGAGAAAGGAAAGAAAAAAGAAAGTGAAAAAACAGATAAACAGAGACAAAACCCCTCAAAATTGTAGAGAAGGAAATGAAAACATGAAACACAACAAAAACACAGAAAAGACAAACAAAATCACAAACAAAAAATGAAAGATGATAAACACAAACAGTAACACACAGACACACACACACCTGGGTTCCATTGGGCTCCAGGACAAAAGTGCCCTCAGCCTTCTTGATGTGAGCAACATTGACACCAGTGTAGTAGAGAGAGCGAGAGTTGAGCACGGCATATACCTTCCTCTTCTCGTTGGACTCGTTACGGACAACAACCTGCAGGAATCATTAGGTGAGACAGGTAATTAACCCCTTCAGTACCATGCTGCATTTTCATATTCATTCCTGTTAATATTTGGCAATTTTATGAAGCTTCAGAAACTTATGTGGTGATCAGAATAGTGAGGACTCTGGCTATTAATCTTTTGACCTCCATAGACCCTTCCTAATGCAAATAAAATTGTTTAATCACACCCAAAAGCGATGGTGAAAATGTGTCTCAATATTGAAGGGGTTAAAGTAACATGTAGATAAATAAAAGGTAAATTAGGAAGGTATATAAGCAATTAGTTCTTATGCAGGTAAAAGTAATAAAAAACATATAGAAGGTAAAATAGACTGGTATATGTAATTAGTTTGTAGATATCTTGCTATAAACAATAAATAAAATACAAAATGAAGTAGAGAGGTATTTTGGTAATCAGTCATGTCATGCAGGTAGATATCTTGCTATAAAGTAATGAACAAATACATAGAAGGTAAAGTAGACAGGTATAGAGCTAATCAGTTCAGTTAGACAGGTAAACATCTTGCTAAGTCACCAGAACAATTAAGAAAAGTAAGTTAAACAGGTAAATAAAAAAAATCACAATGGAGAACACCTGCAGGAATAATGAGGTGGGCCAGCAAGTCATTAACCTAACACAGAGATGGACACTAGATAGAAAAAAATAAAATAAAAAAAATAAAAAAATAAAAAAAATAAAAATATAAAAAACAAAAATATAAAAAGAATAAACAAGTAAAAAAGTGGTATAGAGTGGTGTGGTGTGGTGGGATGTGGTATGGTGTGGTGTGGTGTGGTGTGGCATGGTGTGGTGTGGTGTGGTCTGGTGTAGTGAGGTGGAGTGTGGTGTGGTGTGGTGGGATGTGGTGTGGTATGGTGTGGTGTGGTCTGGCATGGTGTGGTGTGGTTTGGTCTGGTGTATTGAGGTGTGGTGTGGTGTGGTGCATGGTGTGGTGAGGTGAGGTGAGGTGAGGTGAGGTGAGGTGAGGTGAGGTGAGGTGAGGTGTGGTGTGGTGTGGTGAGGTGTAGTGACATGTGGTGTGGTGTGGTATGGTGACAGACAGTATGAGTGAATCTTTTGCCCAATATCAATTTGTTCATTGTGGTAGTGTGGTGGTGTGTGAAATAAATAAGAAAATAAATAAATAAATAAATAAATAAATAAATAAATAAATAAATAAATAAATAAATAATAATAATAAAATTTTTTTAAAAATCAGCAAAAACACACCAACAAAATAAAGACGAGCCAACATCCTCACATTGACCTGGAACGGATGGCCCATAGTGATCTTGTCAATGTCGATGAGGTCAAACGCCACGTCCTCCTTGCCATCACTCTTAATGTTGTAGTACTGCATGGCACGCCTCGACCCACGGATGGCGTTCTGGATCGCCATACGCTCTGCCACGGACCCCTCAGTGTTCTTGTAGTCATTCACCACGTCCTCACCATCATCATCACCAAAGTCATCATCCTTGCCACTGCTCTTTGTCATGATCTGTGGGAAGAGTAGGATGTGGTGGTGATATCAGGTGATGGTGGTAGTGGTGCTAGTAGTAGTGGTAGTGGTGGTAGTGGTGGTGGTGGTGATAGTAGTAGTAGTAGTAGTAGTAGTCCTCAGATGACAGTAACTTAACTATATATCTATGAATAAATAGATTTTTTCAGTAAGTTATATAGTTAGCTTAAATTTTTGTTCAATCGTGACTCTCTCTCTCTCCTCTACTCACCGCTCTGCCGATGTGGTATTTGTTCATCTTCATCCTGCTCCAGCCCCACTCACTCTGCGGGTCCTCTCCCCAGTGCATCAGGTCAGCATTCACTTCAGCAAACACAAATGGTGAGTCATAGTTGAGGCCAATATCACCTCTACGAATGGCCACCAGGGAGGTCGGGCCGCACTGCATCTTGTCTGTGGGTGGATGACTTGGTGTTAGTATTAGTGGCGGTGTATGTAGTGTGTGTGTGGTGTTGTGTTTGGGCCAGCACATTAAACACTAAAACACTTAACTCCTTCAATAATGGAATGCAATTTTTACTTTGAGATTTGTGTATGATTAGACAATTTTATTTATATAAAGAAGGATCTATGGCAGTTAGAAGATTAATGGCCAGAGTCTTCCCTATTTTAATCCCACCCATAAGTTTCTGAAGCTGTATAAAATCACCAAAAAGTAAGCAGAATGAATATGGAAACACGTCATGTTACTCAAGGGGTTAACTATATAGTGCATTTCTTCCTGGTGTTACTTCAATTTGCTCCCTGTGTTGTAATTATGAGAAACTGTGGTCTGTGACTGAGAAAAGAAGAAAACACTACCTATGACTATAACATTAATCCTTTATCCTATACATTTCCCATTCACAGTTAAAGTAAACTCAGTGTTACTTAAATCATTCCCAGTAATGTAATTGTGAGACACTGTACCCAATGACTGACAAAAACTAAGAAAACGCTATCCATGACTACAATATTCACCCTCTAACATACAAATTTCTCATACACAACAAAGCAAATTTCTACTCTCATTTATCTACTCACAGTCACTCTCTTCCTGTGGTGTGGCATCGATGGCCTGCCACCCTCCATAGCCCGGTGGCAGGTCATTACGGGCCATCCACGCGTCATTCCAAACGTGGAAGTTCCAGATGGAGTCCCAGTTCTCTCCATCCGGTCCTCCTTCAATCTCATGGTAAGGTGTTTTGTCGATAAAGAACTTGTCAATGGTGAGGGGAAAGGTATATTACGAGACGAACAGGAAAGGAGTGTCGCATGGGCTGAAATGAAGAGGTTGGTGACCAGCGACAGGGGAATGCCCAGAATATGAACAACCTGCACACTGTATGGGGAAGAGGTCATCACTGGAGTTCACCTGGAGGGAAGGACGGAAGATTAGGTGGGGGAAAAGACCATGACTAGGAAGAGAAGGTTAGGTGAAGAATGGTAATGTTAAATTGGAGGGAAGAGATACCATGATTAAGAAGAGATTAGGTGAAGTAAGGTGAAATTAGATTGGGGAGAAGAAACTACAGGTGACATGATTAGGGAAAGAATTTAGGTGAGGTAAAGTAAGGTGACACTAAAGAGAGAAGAAAACTAGGTGACATAAACAAATAGAAACTAATGTCATGCAAAATAGGAAAGTCACTCAGTAAAAACTAAAGGTCAAGAAAACTAGGGTAAAATTGAAGTCGTGTACAATAATATAGAAAGTCACTCAGTTAAGCAAAAAAACAAAGATAGAGAAAAGTAGGAAAATTCAAACTAATGCAGAATAAGAGAGAAAGTCACTAAGGCAAGGAAAAATAGGAGAAAAAAGGAAAGGACCATAGAAATCACTGAAACAAGCAAAAATAGGAGAAACGTGAGAAAAACAACCTAGAAATCACTGAAGCAACCAAATTAAGAGAGAAGTAAGAAAAAGACCACTCAAAAAAGGCCACTCAGGGAAGCAGCATTAACTCACCCCAGCTGAAATGCCCCTGACCACCTTGACAGGGTTGCCTCGCTCAGGGTCGCTCACTCTGCTAATCTCCAGCAGGTACACGGCCAAGGGCAGCACCACGTCATCAAACTGTCCGAAGGCCCAGGGACGCCCACGGGACCTCTTGTAGGACCCCACCCACACCTTGCCCTTGTCGTTCATCACATACTCCTCCCTCTTCTGCTCGTCGTCCATGTACACTACGTCATCTAATCAGGGTGAAGGACAAGAGGTGAGGTGATGGTTCTTTTTTTTTCAATTTCTTTAAAGTAAGAAGGGTAATCTGGTCAAGGGGAGTAAAAACGACTAAGCATAAAAGGCCCACTTAGATGCCAGTTCCCAAGAAGGTCAAAGAGAGTTAGCCAGAAGAATGAAAGAGGAGAATAACTTAGAAGGAAGGTGGAAAGGAGTCATTGGGCACACACATGATAAATATGACGTGAAGTGGTGAAGGACGTGGAAAAGGACAATAGGAACATTAAAAACAACTGATCAGGATGGAGGAAGTAAGATGGAGGAAGAGAATAACTTAAAAGGAAGATACAAAGGAGTCATTAGGCACACACATGATAAATATGAAATGAAGTGAAGTGGTGAAAGATGTGAAAGAGGACAATAGGAACAATAAAACATCTGATCAGGAGGGAGGACTTAGAAACCAGTCCCTGAGAAAGACATTATTTCCATTACACACACACACACACACACACACACAGAACAGTGAAAAAGTGGAATGCATTGTATGATGAAGTTGTTACAGGAGATAATGAGCACAACTTTAAAGAAAAATTAGATAAGCGGAGATATGGAAGCAGGACACTATGAGCCCCACTTGAACCCTGTACAATACAACTAGGTAAATACACACACACACACACACCCAGTCTCCACCTCCAGCTCACCCCAGCACCCACACACCTTTGCACCAGGGGTTGAAGAGGATGTAACAGTCAGTCTCATCCAGGTAGTTGTTCATGCCAGTGTCGGAGGAGTTGTGCAGCCCAGTCAAGACCTCCAGATGGTAGATGCCAACACAGGCGCCCACGGGGATGTAGACCTGTGGATTTGTGAGTGTTAGTGGGTTAGGTTAGGTTAGGTTAAGTTGCTGTTATTGGTGGTAGTGGTGGTGGTGGTGGATGAGTTTATGGTATGGTATGGTATGGTGTGGTAAGAGAGAGAGAGAGAGAGAGAGAGAGAGAGAGAGAGAGAGAGAGAGAGTAGATAAGTAGTGAGAGAGGGAAAGAGAAAAGGAGGAATAACTGTAAAAGAAATTTGAGTAAGGAAATGATACCTGAGGGAGAGAAACATAACACCAGAGAGAGAGAGAGAGAGAGAGAGAGAGAGAGAGAGAGAGAGAGAGATAAAAATGAGTCTGCAAAATATAGAAAAAAAAAAGAAAAGGGAGATAGGAAAAGTGGCTAGAGAAAAGACTGAAAGAAGAAAAAATAATGAATGAATGAATGGAGGGAAGGAAGGGAGGGAAGGAAAGGAGGGGAAGGAGGGAGGAGAGGGAAGGAAGCAGACAAGCTGAGTTAATTTCCTCACCATACCATGTCGAGATGTTGATAATAATACAGTGTCATCCATCATTACAAGAATATGCAAGCATTGCAAGAAACCATCACAAACATTTCCTTCTTTTATCATACGTATAAGGTCATCCATGAATATAATGAAGAGCAGGCAAGATGTTAGGGATCCTTGCCTCACTCCTAGAGTCACTGATATCATTACACTTCCAATCCAACTTTCCGTCACGTTGTACATTGCGATTAACGCACACAACATGATCGACCCACACCTAACCGACGTAACACTCCAAACAGTACATGTCTCGGCACTCTGTCATAGGCCTGAGAGAAATCAACGAAAGTCACAAAGAGAGTAAACTTCTTTCTCCTAGCTAGGTCACACAACAGCCTCAGAGTTACTATATGCTCTAAACAACCTCTCTTTTCTTGTGCGCCCGCTTGTTCTCTGAATGGCTTGAACCAGCATTTTAACCTTGAACTCAACACCATATCATATAGTTTTGCCAAACAGTTTAATACATTTATCCCCCTATAATTTTTTGCATCCATCCTATCACCTTTCTTGAAAATTGTCACCATTCTTGCTTGTGACCATGCTCGGGGATACACACCTGAAAGGAATATTGCATTGAACATATTTGTAATCAACATAACCCATTGAGCAAGTAACATCTTCAGAACAGCCGGTGACAACCCATCAGGTCCGCTGGCTTTCTTAGATTTCAACAGTCTCAACTGGTTTTGAACTTCATCAGGACTCATCAACTCATCTAATATAGGTATTGTCGTATTTGTTAAATAGTTGTCTCCCACACAAGGAACATTGGTTTGTGTATTAAGTGTGTGTTCGAAATGATTCTTGAATTCTTCATCTGTTGGGGTAGATTCTGACTCACAACTACCGAACTCCCCTTTCCAGTTTATGGCTTTCCAAATGTTCTCATCATCATTATTACCTAACAACCTCTCCCATCTTTCTGTTGTTGCATTCACCATCTGCTCATGCACCGTCTGTGTGCTCCCTTTGGAACACTTGTACAAAGTATCCATAACACAGTTAAGAAAATCAGTTACATTTCCGTCAAATTCAGGTAAGTTTACATTTGCTAAATTAGACTTAAATAGTATTATATCTATATCACTGTATCTAACAGGACTCCTGCATGCTTGGCTCTTCTTTAGGTGACTAACGTTACTTTCGCGATCCCCAAGCTGGTGAGCTCGAACCGCTAAGTCACAAACGTTCACACTGGATAACACTAATGAAACACTGATCGGTGCGTCGTGGTCTGACGGTAAACGTTCGTTTCGAATCACCGAAAACCGACTCACTGTTCACTAGCGAGGTGCTCACTACACAGGTATCGAGCTCTGACACCCACTCGTTACCTTTCCTGTATGTCTTTTCACTAGAGAAATGCTTGTTATTCACCTTTAAATTGTTCAACAATAACAGGTTTGATTCCCTGCAAATACAAGACAATATAAATGCATTATCATTTCTTGACACTCCATTATCAGGTATAACAGGATACGAATACTCACTAGCTGGTAACCCCAAAAATTCAGGGAGCACGCGAGCAAACGTTCCGAATCTAGCATTCAGATCTCCAAGCACTACATATTCATCACATTCATGTGTTGTCAACAATTTTCTTGAATTGCTGAAAAACATTCATGAGAGTAATATTGGGAATCCATAGGTGGCACGTAACACACTCCAAATAAAACTCTCGGTACACAGTGTAGCTGAAACCAAATTTGATCATGTATTGTCAGATCTACGTGCTTTATGGAATCAAACAAGCAATTCTTAATTAGTAAAATAGTTCCTCCTCTCTGGGAAGAGGCTTTAGCAACACTTCTATATGATACATATCCAGGTAAATGTATTGGCAGCTGTGTTTTTACTTCATATAGGCCAATTATGTCATATTCATAGAGAAAACTTTTCACAAAATCCTTCTCCAACTTAGTTTTTACTGCATTTACATTCCAAGACACCATATTTAAATACCTGTCATGCTGTGGTCGTTCTAAAAACCCTGCAAACTCCATGAGTCAATTACGATACAACTTCCTCTCCTGTTTGTCGAAGCGGCGAGACGTAAACACTTATCCTGCAACACAAACAAGGAAACCAACCAAACAACATGACTGCAGGAGGAGGAGGAGGAGGAGGAGGAGGAGGGTAAGGTAACAAAAGAATGATGATGATGATGATGATGGTAGTGATGATTTATGCACCACTGGCTTAGAATGAGGTTGCATATTCACACACACACAAACACATACACACGGCCTTGATCATATTTCACTGTTTAATATATTCCCCATCCTTTTCTGTTACATCCTTACTCTTCTTTCCGGTCTAATACATCTAATGCCTCCAAATCTGACTCATTTTTTTCCCAGTCACTTTCTATTACACCATTACTCTCTTTTGCTTCCTGTCACCTTACTTTCCTATTTTTTCAGTCTAATCCATTCTCCTTTTTCAGTCTAATACATCTATTGCCTCCTATTACATCCTGATTCTCCTTTTTTTTTTCTCAGTTTAATACACTCCCTATCACTTTATTTTACATCCTTACTCTCCCTTTCCCAGTCTAACATAATATCTCCTATCACTTCCACGTGTTCTTTCAACCCAGTTCCTCCTCCCAGCGCCTCTCCCACGCACCTGCACCACCAGATCCTTTCCACGGGTGCCAGGGTCAATGCGGCAGTCCCACTCATCCTTGGTGCGAGTCAGCTTGTCACTGTTCACCATCACAACGCCCATGGTTCCCTTAGATACTGATGGCTTGTGTCCTGCAGTGCGGAGATGGAGGAAAGGGAGTTAGTGTGTTGTGTGTTGGGTTTGTGTGTGTGTGTGTGTGTTAAGAGAGAGGTGTTTACAGTATAGAGGTTTGTTTGTCTTATCTTTTTTTTTATATTTTGGAATGTTTCTTCAGTCAGTTGTGTGTATGTTTGTGTTGTTAAGAGGTGTATTGTTGTTGTTGTCCTTTTATTTCAGTGATGTAAGATAGAGGTAATTGATAATGGTGTGTGTGTGTGTGTGTGTGTGTGTTTAAGAGGGAAAACAATTACGTTATTGCAAAGAATATACTGTTTATACATTGTAACTAAACACACACACACACACAATCGTTCTCCCCAACACACACAATAACACCTTCCCCAAACCAATATTCAATCCCACCCTTCCACTACACTCACGCCTCAACACCCACACCTAAACACACGTGCACACACACACAAACACACACACCTCTTTTCATTTCTTTTTCGTCCTATTATCTTTGATTTTCTTCCTTCCTTTCCTTCTTTTTTTCTTTGCATATTTGATTAATTTGCTCTCTCTCTCTCTCTCTCTCTCTCTCACCGAATCTGAAGTTAAGCACCACCCTGTCCCTCGCTTGATCGAAAGTCTCGTGGAATCTGATGGCGAGGTAGAAGAGCTGTCCTCGCCTCAGCACTGGCTTCGGCTTCTTGTCGTGCACCATCTCATACTTCTTGGTCTTGTGGTTCTAGGCATTGTCCTTGATGTACCAGTGAACGCGATCCACCTTATTGGCTTCCGTAGGCCCTGTAGAAAGGGGAGAGATTACGTTGGTTTGGCTGCATGTGTGTGTGTTTCACTGTTTGATCTGCTGCAGTCTCAGACGAGACAGCCAGACGTTACCCTACGGAACGAGCTCAGAGCTCATTGTTTCCGATCTTGGGATAGGCCTGAGACCAGGCACACACCACACACCGGGACAACAAGGTCACAACTCCTCGATTTATATCCCGTACCTACTCACTGCTAGGTGAACAGCACCTACACGTGAAAGGAGACACACCCAAATATCTCCACCCGGCCGGGGAATCGAACCCCGGTCCTCTGGTTTGTGAAGCCAGCGCTCTAACCATCTAACCACTGAGCTACAGTGTGTGTGTGTGTGTGTGTGTGATACGTGTGTGGTTTAGTCGAGTTTGGGTTGGGTTGGGTTAGTGTACTTGTGGGGTGGGGTTTGAATTCAATAGGTTTCTTACGTTTTGTTTTTTGAAAGAGGGTGTTTTAGGGTAGGTCATAAATATGGATATATAAGGCGTTTTCAGTAGCACTTTGCAAAAGGCGAACGGTCCAGAAGCGTTCGCTTGAACACGCGAACGCTGCTACTGAAAACGATAGTAACACTGCCAGACGAACCTCCCTCGTCGCTCGCCGGAAAAACTATTGTACTCTTTAGTCGCAGGATCACGCCAAGCTGAGACGTGCAGCCTCATTCCACCGTAATATAAAGATATTATTATGGGAATGGGATAATTGAAGGCAAGGCTCAAATAAAACACTACACATTTAATTTCTGCACGGAATATTTTCTGACGGCCCTGGTACACGCGGCAGAGGCTGGATGCACATGTCCAAATGATTCTTGTAGCACAGATCTGCGTCTACCTTGTTCAAAAACATCTTGTCACAGACGTCACAGGTAAATCTGTTATGTGGAAAAAAAATGTTGGTAATTCTTTATAACAAGTCTGTCCCTCCCTTCCCATCCATCCCCCCAAACAAGCTTGGGGGGCCTGTGGGGAATCAGGGGTTTTGGTGGGGAAAATAAACGTAATATGAGCATAAAAAAAAAAAAAAAAAAAAAAATCCATATTTCAAGTTTTTCCAACCTAATGTAACCAAGCATAACCTAATCTAACCTTTAAAAGATTAACTAAATTGTTTTATAATACGTGAGCGCCTATGGCGGTGTTGAGACCAAATAATAGAGTTGATCCCAGGTATCACTTCCCTGTCACATTTTCCTACTTTATAAGGTATTACAGGTAATATACCCAGTATCCATTAATACACAATATGCCAGATAAGCCGTTACACCGCTAGTGACTGCTTGTCATTCAGTAGTTACATTGGCAGAGACAGTTTTGCTGTGGATTTCCTCAAATTATCGCACTGTCAGAGGCCATGATGTTGTGTGTTCGTTCGCCCAAAGTTTTCAGAGCACCACCATTAAAAAATATACCCAAATCTTCCGCAATATTGCTATAACCTTATGTCATTATCAAGCAACAGTGCAAATATCCTATCATATTTATATTTTACAATTAATGTGCTTAAATAATGCGTAACCTACGAGATTCTCACGTAACTGAAAATCTAAGTCGGAGTCACAAGCTTTGAAATGAGTAGCGTAGTCCCAGATGTCTCGAGAGTGCAAGACTGTTTTCATTTAATTCAAACTGCAAGGATAATTCTTATGAATTTCAATATCAGTAAACAGTTACTAAATGTATTTCCTTTACATGTTAATACTTATCATATCTTCATGCTCCTCATAAAAGTATATTTTATTGATTTATAACTTACAAAGTTGAAAACTCGTCTCACAGCCAATCAGCGTAAGTGTTCGCTATCACGTGACTCGGAGAGCTAACACAAGCGAACATATCTTGAAAAGCGCTCGCCTTTGCCGCTCCAAAGGCGAATGCTTTAATTAAGGACCGTTTGCTTTTTGCAAGGTGCTACTGAAAACGCCTATAGATAAATAGATAGGTAAATAAACACATTGGTAGACAAATATATACGTAGGCAAATAGATAGATAGGCAGAGAGATAGGCAAACACAAACATAGATAGACAAAGAGAAAGACAGGCAGACAGGAATACAAACACAAAGACACACAGAAACACAGACAGAAACAAACAAGTACACACACACACACACACACACACACGGCCCGGTAGCTCAGTGGTTAGAGCGCTGGCTTCACAAGCCAGAGGACCGGGGTTCGATTCCCCGGCCGGGTGGAGATATTTGGGTGTGTCTCCTTTCACGTGTAGCCCCTGTTCACCTAGCAGTGAGTAGGTACGGGATGTAAATCGAGGAGTTGTGACCTTGTTGTCCCGGTGTGTGGTGTGTGCCTGGTCTCAGACCTATCCGAAGATCGGAAATAATGAGTTCTGAGCTCGCTCCGTAGGGTAACGTCTGGCTGTCTCGTCAGAGACTGCAGCAGATCAAACAGTGAATTACACACACACACACACACACACACCTTGCAGTAACAAAAAGAAACCGAAAAAAAAAATCAACACAAAGCAACTTAAAACAATACATCAAGTCTTTCGTTTAACAAAAAAAAAAAAATCTTTTAATAAAAGTGTTGATCAGAAACCATAGTTCTTATTTTGACAAAAAAATTGGCGCTAGACGAAAACGATGCGTTCCGTCTGACTCAAGACGACGGAAAGAGTTAAGGCGGCGTCACACTAGCACTTTTTCCGTCGTCTCAGGCGATTTCCGTCGTCTTTTTACTCTTCCGTCAACTCTTTCCGTCGTCTTGAGTCAGACAGAACGCATCGTTTTCGTCTAGCGCCAATTTTTAGTCAAAATAAGAACTATGGTTTCTAATCAACACTTTTATTAAGATTTTTTTTTTTTTTTTTTTTTTGTTAAACGGAAGAATGCTATTATCATGACATGAAATCTAAATAAGTTGGTTAATATATGTTTGTATACATATTTTTTTTTTTCTTCTAGCCTAGCAATGAAAAGTTCCTCAGTTGTGTGTGTACATTTCCAGGGGAGTGCGAATGTGCGATGCTTTTGAATATTTCCAAGGCAACTTCCAAGTAGCTGGCCAAGATGAGCAGTGGACAAAACACTGACGAATTTCTCATAGAGAGCATTAGAGGTCACCGTTGCCTTTGGGATCACAGAACAGCTGATTACATTATAAGGTGCAAAAAAGCCGCGGCTTGCTGGGGTGAATGAGGAGCCATGTTTTAGGGATGGGCAGAGTACGGCTTTTCAGGTAATCGTGGGTACGGGTACCCGTCTCAGACTACCCGCGCTACCCGGTTCCACTACCCGGGTAGCTACCCGGTATCCATCAGGCACACCCTCCAGCGCGCGGTGGTCCCGGGGCTCAAAGTGAGTGAGTAGGACCAACGCGCTACCCGGATAGCTGCCTGGTAACCATCAAAACGCTTACCCGGCACCCAGCGCACAGTGATCCCGGCTCCCGGGATTAATGTCGAGACGATTACCAAGATTATAAACCAGACACACACACACACGTGCATATATATATATATATATATATATATATATATATATATATATATATATATATATATATATATATATATATATATATATATATTCATCGTTATCATCATATTTTATTAATAATAAGACTTCGGTACTCACTGTGTACTCCAAGACAAGACTGCTTACCGGTGAGCAATACCCGACATTATGTTTTACCCGGGTACCCGTCTAGATACTCACTACGCAGTACAGCATGAACGATATATTTCTAATCATCTCCATATTTCATTAATGATCGCACATCGGTAAACATTATCCATACTCTAAGAGTCTAGACATTAAATATTTTCACCGTAATCGCGCACATCTGTACTCCCTACACCAGAATGGGTGCCTAATAATATTATAAGAAATACCCGTGAAAATTACCCGACAACCTTCGTTCGTCCCGGGTACCCGTCTCGATACTCAGTACTCTACTACCCGGGTAGTTATCCGGGTACCCGCCCGTCCCTACCATGTTTGTTTACAATCGACAAGCGAGGCAAAGGCGGAAGCAAACTTGTGTGTGACGGCCACCGTCTGCAAAAGTTGACAGTCGTCACAAAATTGACGGAAAAAGAAGACGGAAAAGTGCTAATGGCTTGGTAGCTTATCTGACTTTGTCGTTTTTCTAAATTGATCTTTTTGTAGTAAACATTTTAGATTAGCTGTTTTCTCGATCTCTAACTATTGTCTGTCCATCCAAAACTGCAATACTTACTGAGTCCACAAATTAGGTCCGTTGAATTTTCTCTCCGTCACTGCCATCCATGGGTAACACTGGTCCACTGTTTATGGAATGATCTCCACTGATGTTCTTAAATACCTTGCCACAGTGTTGGCAGCAAGTGCAATAAGTATGTACTGTACATAATTGGCTTTCCATTCAAATAAGTTCTTACATCACTTCTCATCTCCCATTAGTGTTTTTACATCAACCTTGAGCATTAGGTGAATTTAATCTTTTTTTTTTCCTTAGAATTCATTTTTAAATATTTCTAAATAGCTTTTTAAGATGCATAACATCTTTCATCTAAGTTTTCTTTTAAGTTTTCTTTTAGGAGTCCATCTTAAGCTTTAGGATGAAAGGAGAGAGTAGTTGTTCTTGTGCTAGATTGTCAATAATACAGGCACAAGTGTGATACCCAATCTCACACTCCAATTAGAGGTAGAAGAATGCTGCCATAGGTTACTAAAATTATAAAAGTGCTGTTAAAATTACACAAATGAAGTTTTGGAGAGATGCCCACTTTTTTTTTTTTTTTCTTTCCTCACCTCTGATCCTTCTGCTTATACTATTACCCTAACTTCTATGTTGGGCTCCTCCCATTAGTTCTCCTATCTGTATCTTGTCTTATTTCTTCAGTCTTTCCTCAGGATCCCCCGAAATAGAGGTGCAACTGGCATTTTGCTTCTATCAGTTTGGGGGACCTGCGGAGGTATTATGCTGATTTTTCCTGAAATGATTACTGTTTGTGTCAGATACCCATCTGTGTGCCGAGCACATAAAGGAGGTGATAGTGTCTGGTATGGAGAGAATTCCTCACTTTTCCTCAATCTTATATCTTTAGTACTATTTGTTAAATACTAAGTATCTTGAGACACTAAAGATTTTAAGATCTCGTAGTATCTTTTAAGTTGAAGTATCTCGTTTGTGTATGAATCTTAATAAATTATATTTTTATTTATTTATTTATTTTATTATTATTATTTTGCCGTTATGAATGAATATTTAAATGATCTTGCTTGGGAATGGTAAGCAAGGGGATGTTGTGATTTGTAGGAAATTTTCATGAATGATAAATCCAGCAAAGGATGGTGGACGGAGTTGCCGTCTTGCATAGGAAGAAATATAGGACAGGCTTGATATTTGCATGACTAGCCACCAACTCAAAAAAAATGTAAAATACCCTTATAGCAGACAACAGCAGGCTACGTTTGGAATGGATAATTTATTTAACTTGGGAATTTGGTATTGTAAGACAATGCATGCTAACAGAGGCAGAATGCAGCAGCAAAAAATGGTGAAACCTCATCTCCTGTAGTAATCATATGCTGAAGAAGTGAGCAAAGCATGGCTAGATACAATGAACCTGCACACATCCTGTCGTAACCTGAATTAAGTGGTAGGTATAACTATAATACATAACTATTATCTATTATGTAACCTCCATCACCATTCTTATAAGATGCAGACAAGCCCCACTAACTGCTAAGCATGCAATAGTGAGCCTGGCCAGTTATAACTTACAAAGTGGAACACTGAGCCACAGAGAAGAGACTCGTACTGCTATGCTACTTTAACCTCAAAACTGTGTGAATTGAAGTCAAAGTGGGGTTTTCTAAAGAACTACTATAAAGAAAAAAAAAAAAAAAACGCATATCAAGGGTTTTGCAGCATGGACTACCTCCAATGGCGACTTTGCTCCACAAAAACATTATTTTCCTTAAACTTCGTAAGAAAATCCAACAAATAATATGAAGGATATTTCAATGATATGATATTTCAATCCACACAAGTTTCTGAAGCTGTATAAAATTACCAAATAGTTATCAGAATGAATATGTGAACGTGTCATTGTACTGTAGAGGTTAAACTGATGAAGAACCACATTATGTTGACAGTTTACTTCAGTTTAAGAGGGACAGTGTGGTGAAAATGTGTCTTACCTAATGTAGCTATAGGTTATAAGTGTGCATATTGTGTGTGTGTTGGGATGGATGTGTGGATTTCTTGGGATGCATGCATGCGTGTGTGTGTAGGTGGATTGGGATGGATGTGTGTATGTGTGTGTTGGGAAGACGCGGGGGAAAGAGGATTTACAGCTTTAATCAAATGTAAGAAAATTATTGTTCCTGAAAATGACGTGTATTTTAGATGTTGGTACGTTTCCATCTGATCTGGTATGATCAGCAAAATCAACCTGGCAGCCTTGCCTGCCCGGCGATCTTGCAATAATCGGTGCGCGCGGTGTGGTTGGCAGGTGTCTCAGAGTTTCGCACCCGGTGTCGACACTGAGGTGATTTTAAGCCACGAAGCTTCGCGATTCGTGCGTCGTGTGTGTCGTCTCCGGTGTGAAACGGCCTTTACACTACTTAATTTCCTGCATTTTCTTTCGGTACCTAATTTCGACGTTAATAATAAAAGTACAGTAAGGTACGCAACAACAATCACAGATCATTCCAAAGCGGGTCATGGCAGTGCGTGTCATGGCGACTCACGAATTTATGGGAAGAAAAGTAATTGGATCCAGGGAGCCAGAAAATAATGCGAAACATTCTGCAAGTCTAATATATATATATATATATATATATATATATATATATATATATATATATATATATATATATATATATATATATATATATATATATATATATATATATATATATATATATATATATATATATATATATATATATATATATATATATATATATATATATATATATATATATATGTGTGTGTGTGTGTGTGTGTGTGTGTGTGTGTGTGTGTGTGTGTGTGTGTGTGTGTGTGTGTGTGTGTGTGTGTAAAAAATGATCTCTGTCTATCTATCGTCTATCTACTCATGTTTCTGTTTGTCTTTGTCGTCTTATAAATCTTTCCTTCTTAATTGTGATGCAGCCAACTCATCAACCTAACCATCTATTATGTTGCTTGTATCTATCAACACACATTAAACTAAGCGTCTGTCAGCCTATCTATCAGTGCATCTAACTATTCGTCTATCTTTCTATCTACTTACGTGTATATATATCACCTATCTCTAATACCTAATGTTCCCGTACATCTTCAACACCATAGTTAATTATCTCGTTCAGCCATTAATACCACCTTTCCTTACCTCACACTGATTAACCTCTTCAGTTCCATGACACGTTTCCAAATTCATTCTGCTTACTATTTGCTGATTTTATACAGCTTCAGAAACTTATGGGTGGGATTAAAATAGGGAAAACTCTGGCCATTAATCTTCTGACCTCCTTAAATCCTTCCTAATGTAAATAAAAATGGTCTAATCATGCCCAGAACTCATGGTAGAAATACGTCCCGGTAATGAAGGGGTTAACAAAACAAGGGAGGTAGCAGGAGGTCACCATACATGCATACACGTGACATGAATTAATGCAAGTATGTGAAAGAAGTAGAAATCAGGATTGGTGGAGCACGGACGAGTGGAGTGAACGAGAGTGAATTGGAAACGTAAAGAGAAACGAATTGTAACCTGAAGCACTTAGCCATGGCATTCCCACTACTTTGAAAGGCTGTAGTCGAAGTGACGTGTGTTTTTTCTATGGTTTTAGTGACATAAAAACAAGATTTTTACATTATTAACAACAAAAATACTCTCGAGAACAGGGTTAATGATTCATATGGCCTTTGCAAATAGTCGTGAAATGAGAGAGGTGTTTCAGACGTGCCTGAGACAGCTGAGGTGCCACTGCGCATGCTCAGAGTGAGAGAGAAGGAAGAAGGTAACCGGTAGTGATGGGCGAACCGAGTACTTTCTGTAAACCTAACTTAACGTAAGGGAGAGAATCGTGTAAGAAAACTAATCTCTTGGTGTAGTTAGACTGAGGTTTTTAACTTCTTCTGTACAAGGTAGGCCGTATATCATGAGACCATGTTTCACTTGACTTTCAATGTTATTATAATATGAGAATGTGAATTACGTGCATGAACTTATAGTTGACATTAGCAGATAATTTCTTTCTTGATATAAATAAAATAGAGAAAAGTAATAGTATAATGGATATAGAATGCCAGAAGCTTATCATAGCGGGGTCAGCGGGCTCAGCGTCACGGGTCTCCACCCTCCCTGCCTCTAGCTCCTTACTCCTCCTCCTCTCTTCCTATAACTCCTTACCCCTCCTCCATCCACTTCCCTCTCATTCCTTTCTCTCCTTCCTCTCTCTCTCTCTCTCTCTCTCTCTCTCTCTCTCTCTCTCTCTCTCTCTCTCTCTCTCTCTCTCTCTTTCCTCCCCTTCCCTCCATCTCCCTTTCCTAAAGGTCATGTCACATTACTTGACCCTGTTTTATTCCACTTCGACCAATAGAGTTGCCTCCTTTTCACTCCTTCACTTTCCTTCCAATCTCCCCATTGATGAGAGAGAGAGAGAGAGAGAGAGAGAGAGAGATCATGTCCGTCACCCCCACCCTCCATCTCTCTCTCGTGTGTGTTTTTTGTTTTTGTTTTGTTATTGTGGGTAACGTCTCTACCCGTCTTTATTTATTAGGCATCACAAGGTGTGAAGACAGCTGCCCCCGCCTTGCCGCAGCCTGCTGTGACGTAATACAACCTGTGTGTGTGTGTGTGTCAGGGAGACGGCTCGCTGATATGATGCTAACGCTGCCAACGGAAACTGCGAAACTGTCTAACTACTATAGGTGGGCGAGTTCCGGTACCAGTACCGGTAATACTGGTAAACTGCGAAACTGTCTAACTGCTATAGGTGGGCAAGTTCCGGTATCAGTACCGGTAATACTGGTACCAGCCTTAAAAGTACTATACCGGTAAAATTTTTCGTACTGGTAAATAGCCGAAAAGGTACTGAGCAAATTGTATACAGCGTGGAGGTGGTTCAAGGCGAGCGGTGATGGGTAAGAGTGAGTCATTCTCATTCTCGGTACCGCTCCACACTGGTACCGACTGGCTGCCCTGGCGCGTCGGTGCGGTCTCGGTAGCTCGGCGAGACGCGTCTGTACTAGTACGACTGAATGTGCCGGCATCATTTCCGGTACCGCTTGACGCTTGTACCGTGTAGCGTCTGTGCCGGGACTCTGCTGCTTCCTACCGCTACGAATGAATAATGTGTCGGCACCACACGGCGGATCGGTGGCAGGGACGGGTGGCGGTCTGGCGGTGCAGTAACACTGCAGTTGGCCGGCATTTTACCATTGCATTTCTACTTCTACTGCTACTACTATTACTGCTACTTCTATTAATGCTATTACTGCTGCTGCTGGTACTACTACTACTACTACTACTACTACTACTGCTACTACTACTACTACTGCTATTACTACTACTACTACTACTACTACTACTACTACTACTACTACTACTACTACTACTACTACTACTACTACTACTACTACTACTACTACTACTGCTGCTATTACGCGGGGCCTCTCAGTTGTGTGAGGAAGGTGCCGGAACTTGCCCACCAGTCCGTGAGCCGCTCTGCACTTGGCAGGACAAGGCGCTGGCCGTGAGGGACAGTGAGTGGTGGAGATGAAGATACCGATAATAGTGTTATCTATAGTAGCGAAGACAATATTGTGTGTGTAGCCTCTCAGTAATCAGAGGTTAACTATTTAAACATGGTTGAGGACACAAAGTGGACAGTGGAGTGTCGGTGCCTGCTAGTGACACGGACAGCCGCCGCCGAGCAGTCTTTGGCTAACGTAAGTAATATATTGGTGTAACTCATCATTTCACGGTGGTGCCATGTCATAACCTAACGTTGGAAACCTCCAGGACAACATATCAGTGAACTAACACCTGCACATACTTATAAAAACCAAATAATTCAAATCTTGAAAACGTAAACAAACCGATCCCCTGACCCGCCGCCTCTCTCTCAGCCATCATCTGCCTCATCTCTCACTCATTACAGGCCAGACAGGTCACAAAGTGGACCCATAGGCCTAATCTTTTATGTCAGTTCTTGAGATATATCCGCAATTACCTGATTTGTGTGCTATGGAGGCTCAGCGAGAAGAAGCGGGCCTATCCATGACGTCACGAGTCCCAGGCTGTGACGTCATCACCAGCTCCGCCCAAAATGCCGGTCCTAGATGCTCGACTTCCACTATTATTTATATTTGTCTCAGTTCATTTATTTCGAGTCACAAGTGCCTTTTAAGGGTTTCTAATGATAGTTCGCAGTGGTTTACGTGTCTACCATGCTTGAGTTGAGTGAAGTACTGTGATGTAGAGGGTGTTTATGACTTGAATGGGAGGGCCAAAATACGCTAAAATTTTTACCTCCGCTATCTGTGATTTTTTATTTGAGGTTGTAGCGAAGTGTTTGTGTTTTCAAAAGATGGTTCATCATGAGAAAAGTATGCAAGGCTCCTAAGAAGTTAAAGATGTGGACTTTAAGAATGATATGTAGTCCTGTAAATATTGTAAACAACGTCATTTTTTAAATATTATTTTTTCTAATAAAGCGAGTTGCCAGGTTTTGATATATCGAAATGATAGTCATAATTTTTGAAAAACGTTATCGATTCAGTTGAATGAAATTGGTGGGCTTTGAAATTGTGTTTAGGCAAGTCGAAGTTCTAATACTTTATTTAGTATATTTTTGAGCTATTTTTATTATTCCTTTTCTCGGCAATGTTTTTGTATTTTAGAAGTTAGTTTCGATTGATAACGAGTCAGAATTTTTATAACATTCGTGTCTAGCTGCCTTTTTGGGAATCCTAATTTTCAAAATGATTTGCGTAACGAATATATGTGACGTCATCAAGGGAGGGCCGACCCCCTACCCCCCGCTTGACCCAGGCCAATACCTGGCTCCAGGCCAGGTGTGGGGGTGGGTTGGTGTGTGTGTGTGTGTGTGTGTGTGTGTGTGTGTGTGTGTGTGTGTGTAGTTGGGTGGGTGGGTGACTGTGTGTGTGTGTGTTGCCTTATGTTTCGTTATGAGGGAGCCCACTAGCTGGAACCACTAACACCCAGCTCCCAGCTGGAGGGAAAGGTGGCTGTGTGTGTGTCATTTTCTTTCATGGTACTTAGCGTGTGTGTGTGTGTGTGTGTGTGTGTGTGTGTGTAATTCACTATGGTCGCCCGGTAGTCACCCAGCCAGCCTTCCCCATTACGGAGCAAGCTCAGAGCTCATAGAGCGTGGAGTGGAGAAAGAGAGATGGAATGCTGAGTGACTGATTGAAAGAGACGACTAAGGAATGTAAAGCAAACGACACACTGTTATGCTTTATTCTAGTTTCTGGAGCTGTACCTGTTTATCTATCTATCTATATTTGTCTCTCTTTATCTATCTGTTTATTTATATGCCCATTTATCTGTTTGTGTCTATTTATCTATCTATGTAGTTGCTTATCTATATGACTTGAACACTATTTTTAAGTGAATTAGTTCAAGTTACACGAGTTTAGAATGTTTTCTGTTATATTCATGTTTTGGCTCTGAAGAGAGAGAGAGAGAGAGAAGAGAGAGAGAGAGAGAGAGAGAGAGAGAGAGAGAGAGAGAGAGTTGTAAAGATGTTTTTTTTTTTTTCATAAACATACCTCATTAGAAGTTTGGTGTTTTTAGTGGAACTGAGAGATACTGTGTGTGTGTGTGTGTGTGTGTGTGTGTGTGTGTGTGTGTGTGTGTGTGTGTCTATCTATCGTCTATCTACTCATGTTTCTGTCTGTCTTTGTCGTCTTATAAATCTTTCCTTCTTAATTGTGATGCAGCCAACTCATCAACCTAACCATCTATTATGTTACTTGTATCTATCAACACACATTAAACTAAGCGTCTGTCAGCCTATCTATCAGTGCATCTAACTATTCGTCTATCTTTCTATCTACTTACGTGTATATATATCACCTATCTCTAATACCTAATGTTCCCGTACATCTTCAACACCATAGTTAATTATCTCGTTCAGCCATTAATACCACCTTTCCTTACCTCACACTGATTAACCTCTTCAGTTCCATGACACGTTTCCAAATTCATTCTGCTTACTATTTGCTGATTTTATACAGCTTCAGAAACTTATGGGTGGGATTAAAATAGGGAAGACTCTGACCATCCATTAATCTTCTGACCTCCTTAAATCCTTCCTAATGTAAATAAAAAATGATCTAATCATGCCCAGAACTCATGGTAGAAATACGTCCCGGTAATGAAGGGGTTAACAAAACAAGGGAGGTAGCAGGAGGTCACCATACATGCATACACGTGACATGAATTAATGCAAGTAAGTGAAAGAAGTAGAAATCAGGATTGGTGGAGCACGGACGAGTGGAGTGAAAGAAAGTGAATCGGGAACGGAAAGAGAAATGAATTGTAACCTGAAGCACTTAGCCATGGCATTCCCACAACTTTGAAAGGCTGTAGTCGAAGTGACGTGTGTTTTTCTATGGTTTTAGTGACATATGAACAAGATTTTTACATTATTAACAACAAAAACACTCTCGAGAACAGGGTTAGTGATTCATATGGCCTTTGCAAATAGTCGTGAAATGAGAGAGGTGTTTCAGACGTGCCCGAGACAGCTGGGGTACCATTGCGCATGGTCAGAGAGAGAGAGAGAGAGAGAGAGAGAGAGAGAGAGAGAGAGAGAGAGAGAGAGAGAGAGAGAGAGAGAGAGAGTTAGCAGTGATGTAACGACAATTATCGTACTTGTACAATAATATGGCTGTTTGTACGATGTACAATACATAGGTAAGAATCGTACACCAATATACGATAATTGAGTGGCAAAGTATTTATTTATTTATTTATTTTTTTTGTAATAAGGTACTGTAATAATTGTGTAAAGAAAAAATATCGATGTCAACATTTCAGAGAGAGAGAGAGGTATGGGGACTGGGAGGGAAGGAAAAAGGAGAGACGCTGTCAGTCACAGTCAGTGTCAAGTGACAAAATGATCTTATTAGTGTGACTCTTAGTGTTAGTATGGTAAAGGGCGAGTTTTCCTTCTCTTATCATATGTTCTATTTGACGTATAACGGTATGAAAAAACAAAACATTCTCATTATGTGGCACTAATGGGCAACAATAAATAAAGAAATAAATAATAACGGTTTTCCAGTGTAGGTTGTGTTGCGGAGAGTGATGGAATGACGATTGACTGATACGTTGACCCCTTGGAGATACTTGCACATTGACACTGTACGTAAGCTTTTATCAATATACAGTTTTATATATATATATATATATATATATATATATATATATATATATATATATATATATATATATATATATATATGTATTTGTGTAACCTTTGTATGTGTAGTATGTCATTTGCATATGAAAATTAATGAAATGTTCAATACAGTATATAATGCAGTTCTGATGTGTGTATATTATTTTTCCTTTGGATGTACGATAATATTAGGCAAAATACGATAATTCTGGTGGTTCGGTACGACAATGTGGGCTAGAAAAGTTAACATCACTGGAGAGAAGGAAGAAGATAACCGTTCAGTTTATCCCAGAGCCTCAGACAGGAGGGGGGTGAGTCGTGAGATGAGCTGGTGCTGGAACAGGAGATGCATGAGACGGTGACGGTGGAGGTGGAGTCCTCAGGTGACGCGGCGCTGAGAGGAGGCGGCGAAGAAAGACCTGCATGTGACAGTAAGTAGTAAGAGATTGTGTCCTGGGCATTATTACGTAAGATAGTTCGTGCGGTCTTATTTCTGGGGTACATTAGGACGGGTCACGTCATTGTCCTTCTCCATCGATGGGCCGACTGACGGTGTTAATTCAGCAACACTTATGCGCCACAACTTCCTACATTCAATAGGCTCTAGAGTAAGTGACGCGGGGTTCTAAGGGTGTTTTGG
>NC_059263.1:7480701-7515272 GCF_017591435.1 Portunus trituberculatus | reverse complement strand
GAGCAAATTGAAGTAACACCAGGAAGAAATGCACTATATAGTTAACCCCTTGAGTAACATGACGTGTTTCCATATTCATTCTGCTTACTTTTTGGTGATTTTATACAGCTTCAGAAACTTATGGGTGGGATTAAAATAGGGAAGACTCTGGCCATTAATCTTCTAACTGCCATAGATCCTTCTTTATATAAATAAAATTGTCTAATCATACACAAATCTCAAAGTAAAAATTGCATCCCATTATTGAAGGAGTTAAGTGTTTTAGTGTTTAATGTGCTGGCCCAAACAAAACACCACACACACACTACATACACTGCCACTAATACTAACACCAAGTCATCCACCCACAGACAAGATGCAGTGCGGCCCGACCTCCCTGGTGGCCATTCGTAGAGGTGATATTGGCCTCAACTATGACTCACCGTTTGTGTTTGCTGAAGTGAATGCTGACCTGATGCACTGGGGAGAGGACCCGCAGAGTGAGTGGGGCTGGAGCAGGATGAAGATGAACAAATACCACATCGGCAGAGCGGTGAGTAGAGGAGAGAGAGTCACGATTGAACAAAAATTTAAGCTAACTATATAACTAACCCTAAAGCTAAAAAGCCTTGGTTTAACTCTGCTTGTTCTCGTGCTGTCAATGATAGAGAGGCGGCTCACAAACGGTTCCGTAGCCATCCAACTGCTGAAACTCATGCCCTATATATTTCTGCCCGTAATCATGCCAAATCTATTCTCCAACTTACTAAAACTCTTTCATCAATAGAAAATGTCAAAGTCTTTCCAATTCTAACTCCTCTCGAGATTTCTGGCATCTAGCCAATAATATCTCTAACAACTTTACTTCTTCGTCTTTCCCTCCTTTACTTCATCCAGATGGCTCTACAGCTGTCTCTTCTTTTTCTAAAGCTGAACTCTTCGCTCAAACCTTTGCTACCAACTCAACTTTGGATGATTCTGGGCATATTCCTCCTACTCCTCCACCCTCTGACTACTTCATCCCTAAAATTAAAATTCTTTATAAAGACGTTTTCCTGGCCCTCTCTGGCCTTGATTCTCGGAAGGCTTACGGTCCGGATGGAGTCCCTCCTGTTGTTCTCAAAACTGTGCTTCCGAACTCGCTCACTGCCTGGTCAAACTCTTTCATCTGTGTCTCTACTTCTATTTATCCTTCTTGCTGGAAGTTTGCTCACATTCAACCTGTCCCTAAAAAGGTGACCACTCCAATCCTTCTAACTACCGCCCTATAGCTTTGATTTCCTGCCTTTCTAAAGCCTTTGAGTCTATCCTTAATAGGAAGATAATGAGGCATCTATCAGCTCACAACCTTCTCTCTGATTGCCAGTATGGTTTCCGTAAAGGCAGATCTACTGGTGATCTTCTTACTTTCCTAACTGAATCTTGGTCATCCTCTTTTAGGGACTTCGGTGAAACCTTTGCTGTCGGCCTTGACATATCGAAAGCCTTCGATAGAGTCTGGCACAAATCTTTAATTTCTAAACTACCCTCCTACGGATTCTATCCTTCTCTCTGTACCTTCATCTCCAGTTTCCTTTCCGATCGTTCTATTGCTGCTGTAGTAGACGGTCACTGTTCT
This sequence comes from Portunus trituberculatus, assembly GCF_017591435.1. NCBI lineage: Eukaryota > Metazoa > Arthropoda > Malacostraca > Decapoda > Portunidae > Portunus > Portunus trituberculatus. Next base: position 7,513,675 of record NC_059263.1, on the reverse strand, counting down.
TCCCTAAAACTATCAACAGTGGTGTTCCACAGGGTTCTGTCCTATCACCCACTCTCTTTCTATTATTCATCAATGATCTCCTAAATCTGACTCAATGCCCTATCCACTCCTATGCTGATGATACCACCTTGCATTATTCAACAGCGTTCAACAGACGCCCAACCCAACAACAATTAAATGACTCAAGGCGAGATGCTATAGGACGCCTAACTTCTGATCTTTCACTTGTTTCTGATTGGGGCAGAGAAACCTGGTTTTGTTCAATGCCTCAAAAACTCAATTTCTACAACTATCTACTCGACATAACCTTCCAGACAACTATCCTCTCTTCTTCAATAACACTCAACTTCCCTCTCCTCTACATTAAACACACTCGGTCTATCCTTCACTAAAAATCTAAACTGGAAATTTCACATCTCTACTCTTGCTAAATCAGCTTCCAAGAAGTTAGGTGTCCTGTGGCGTCTTCGTCCATTTTCTCTCCCTCCCAGCTGCTTGCTCTGTACAGGGCCTTATCCGCCCGTGTATGGAGTATGGCTCTCATGTCTGGGGATCCACACACAGCTTTACTAAACAAGGTGGAATCTAAAGCTTTTCGTCTTATCAACTCTTCTCCTCTAACTGACTGTCTTGATTCTTTAAGTCACCGCCGCAATGTTGCATCTTTATCTGTCTTCTACCGCTGTTTTCATGCTGTCTGCTCCTCTGAACTTGCTAACTGCATGCCTTCCCCTCCTGCGGCCTCGCTGCACAAGACTCTCTACTTCTTCTCATCCCTATTCTGTCCATCTTCCTAATGCAAGAGTTAACCAGTATCTTCACTCCTTCATTCCCTACACTGGTAAACTCTGGAACTCTCTACCTGTGTCTGTATTTCCACCTGCCTATGACTTAAACTCTTTCAAAAGAGGAGTGTCAAGACACCTCTTATGTTAACTGGACCCTCCTTTTAGATTTTTGTTTTTCTCTTTCTCCTACTTTCCTCTTAACAGGGCCTGGCAACCAGCGGGATTTACTGAAAAATCTATTTATTCATAGATATATAGTTAAGTTACTGTCATCTGAGGACTACTACTACTACTACTACTACTACTACTACTATCACCACCACCACCACTACCACCACTACCACTACTACTAGCACCACTACCACCAACTAAGCACCATCACCATCACCACCACATCCTACTCTTCCCACAGATCATGACAAAGAGCAGTGGCAAGGATGATGACTTTGGTGATGATGATGGTGAGGACGTGGTGAATGACTACAAGAACACTGAGGGGTCCGTGGCAGAGCGTATGGCGATCCAGAACGCCATCCGTGGGTCGAGGCGTGCCATGCAGTACTACAACATTAAGAGTGATGGCAAGGAGGACGTGGCGTTTGACCTCATCGACATTGATAAGATCACTAAGGGCCATTCGTTCCAGGTCAAGGTGAGGATGTCGGCTCGTCTTTATTTTGTTGGTGTGTTTTTGCTGATTTTTTTTTTTATTATTATTATTATTATTTATTTATTTATTTATTTATTTATTTATTTATTTATTTATTTTCTTATGTATTTCACACACCACCACACTACCACAATGAACAAATTGATATTGGGCAAAAGATTCACTCATACTGTCTGTCACCATACCACACCACACCACATGTCACTACACCTCACCACACCACACCACACCTCACCTCACCTCACCTCACCTCACCTCACCTCACCTCACCACACCACACACCACACTTTACCTCAATACACCAGACCAAACCACACCACACCATGCCAGACCACACCACACCATACCACACCACATCCCACCACACCACACCACACCACACCTCACTACACCAGACCACACCACACCACACCATGCCAGACCACACCACACCACACCATACCACATCCCACCACACCACACCAATCTACACCACTTTTTTACTTGTTTATTCCTTTTATATTTTTGTTTTTTATATTCTTTTATTTTTTTTATTTATTTATTTTTTTTTTCTATCTAGTGTCCATCTCTGTTTTAGGTTAATGACTTGCTGGCCCACCTCATTATTCCTGCAGGTGTTCTCCATTGTGATTTTTTTTATTTACCTGTTTAACTTACTTTTCTTAATTGTTCTGGTGACTTAGCAAGATGTTTACCTGTCTAACTGAACTGATTAGCTCTATACCTGTCTACTTTACCTTCTATGTATTTGTTCATTACTTTATAGCAAGATATCTACCTGCATGACATGACTGATTACCAAAATACCTCTCTACTTCATTTTGTATTTTATTTATTGTTTATAGCAAGATATCTACAAACTAATTACATATACCAGTCTATTTTACCTTCTATATGTTTTTTTTATTACTTTTACCTGCATAAGAACTAATTGCTTATATACCTTCCTAATTTACCTTTTATTTATCTACATGTTACTTTAACCCCTTCAATATTGAGACACATTTTCACCATCGCTTTTGGGTGTGATTAAACAATTTTATTTGCATTAGGAAGGGTCTATGGAGGTCAAAAGATTAATAGCCAGAGTCCTCACTATTCTGATCACCACATAAGTTTCTGAAGCTTCATAAAATTGCCAAATATTAACAGGAATGAATATGAAAATGCAGCATGGTACTGAAGGGGTTAATTACCTGTCTCACCTAATGATTCCTGCAGGTTGTTGTCCGTAACGAGTCCAACGAGAAGAGGAAGGTATATGCCGTGCTCAACTCTCGCTCTCTCTACTACACTGGTGTCAATGTTGCTCACATCAAGAAGGCTGAGGGCACTTTTGTCCTGGAGCCCAATGGAACCCAGGTGTGTGTGTGTCTGTGTGTTACTGTTTGTGTTTATCATCTTTCATTTTTTGTTTGTGATTTTGTTTGTCTTTTCTATGTTTTTGTTGTGTTTCATGTTTTCATTTCCTTCTCTACAATTTTGAGGGGTTTTGTCTCTGTTTATCTGTTTTTTCACTTTCTTTTTTCTTTTCCTTTCTCCTTTTTCTTTTCTCTCTCTCTCTCTCTCTCTCTCTCTCTCTCTCTCTCTCTCTCTCTCTCTCTCTCTCTCTCTCTCTCTCTCTCTCTCTCTCTCTCTCTCTCAATCAATCAATCAATCAATCAATCAATCACTTTAACACATATGGATCACCGGGAGACTCACACACATAACCATCTTTCACAAACACCTGAACCAGCAAACAGACACACAGCCCTTTACTGCATCATTACATTACACCTCACCACTAAACCACCCAACAAACATCAGTTGGAGGACCCACTCAGACCAGTATTAACAACAGGACTCACCCCCCTTCACCACACCACCACACCACCACACTGAACATACCAATAACAAGCCAATATTAAATAAAGGATTCACACATTCTATACCACACTGCACTACACCACAACACAACACAAAACATTTTTTTTTACTTGTTTGCTCTTTTTATGTTTGTGGTTTTTAGATCCTTTTCATTTTTTTTTTTTTTTTTTTTTTTTCTATTTATCTTTCTTTGGTTATGGGGCCATATGAAACTGACTTGTGGTGCCTAACCTTACTCTTTCACTCACTCACTCACTCACTCACTCATTCATCTACCCACTCACTCACTCACTCACTCACTTCACTCACTCACTCACTCACTCACTCACACAGGAGGTTGCCATGACAGTGCAGTTCAGCGAGTACTGGCCGAAGTTGGTGGAGCAGTGCCTGATAAAGATCTATGCCATCTGTCGGGTGGAGGAGACACAGCAGACATGGACAGATGAGGACGACTTCACTGTGGATAAGCCACGACTTGATATTCAGGTGAGCAGAAGGGAGGGTAGCAGGAGGAGGAGAAGGTAGTGGTGGTGGTGGTGGTTGAAAGTGTTTTAGAGTAGAATGAGTTATGAAGAGAAAAGAAGAGGAGGAGGAGGAGGTGGTGGCGGTTGAAATTGTTGGAGGAGAATGAGTTATGAAGAGTAAAGGATAAGAGGAAGAGGAGGAGGTGGTGGTGGTGGTTGAAAGTTTAGGGGAAGTATGAGTTAAGAAGGAGAAAAAAAAATGAGGATGAGTAATGGAGGAGGAGAAAGAGGTGGTGGGGGTTAAGAGTGAGTTATGAAGGAAGAAAGAAGAGGAAGAGGAGGTGGTAGTGGTGGTGATTGGAAGTGGGAAGTATGAGTTATGAAGGAGGAAAGGAGTAGAGGAGGAGGATGAATAGATGGTGGTTGCTAGTGTAGGGTGAGGAGGAGGAGGAGGAGGATGTTTGATAGTTTGTAGTTGTAATAGTAGTAGTAGTAGTAGTAGTAATGGTTATTGTTGTTGTAGGAAGAGGAGGGGGAGTTGCTTTAGTAATATGGAATAATTTTGGGTACAATCATACTATAAAGAAAAAATATACCTTTGATTACCTTTTTAATTTATGTATTGACAACTTTTTTATCTTTTTCTCCCTTTCTTTTGTACTATCTCATTATTTCAACCTTTCATTTCCCTTTTCACTTTATTTTTCTTCTTCCTTTCCTTACCTTTGACTTCACCTGCCCATCCGTTTCACCCTTCACCCTTCACCATACCTCAGGTCACAGGTGAGCCACGTGTCCGCAATATGTGTGAGGTGACCATTTCCTTCACCAACCCCCTGGATGTGCCCCTCACCAACTGCCACATCAGCATGGATGGTCCTGGACTCATTAGGCCCCACTCCATTAACATCAACGAGTAAGTGTGCATTGGTGGTGGTGGTGGTAGTGGTGGTGCTAGTAGGAAACTCACTGGAACAGATTAGAATTGAAGGATTTAGTTAAAGAAAATAGGAAAAACATGAATGACAATAAAGGAAATAGAAATATGGTGGAGTCTCGCTGCAGAGTAGACATGAAACAGAGACACAATTAAGAAAGGCTTTTGGCAGAATACACACACATACATAAGTCCTCTATAGACATTTATCTGCCAATTTAATGTGAATACCAGTACTTTTATGGCTCAATAGATGCTTTAGTGACCATTTCTCCTCTTCTCTTTACTTCCAGGGATGTTGCTCCAAAGGAGAAGTTAACTGTTTACTCCACAAGGTTCATGCCACGTATTCACGGCGATCGCAAGCTTATCATCGCCTTCAACTCCAAGGAACTCTTTGACATCTCACTGTGCTCAAGAGGGAGTAGAGAGAGAGACAGGTGCTGCCGGGGACTCTAGGTTTTAGGAGCAAGGATCGTTAGACTAGAAGTAAAGATTATAGGGTAGTGTATATGATCCCTGGGTAAAGATTCTCTGCCACACTGCTTGCTGACTTACTGACGAGGGATGAGACACAACATTTGAATATAAGGCTCAACTTTCAGACAAAGGGGCAACCTGGCTTTGATAATGCTGTTTTCTTTCTTTTTTTTTTGTCCTTTTTGTGTCCATCCTAACTTACTTTGCTGAAAAGGTTATATTTCAGTTTTTTTTAATCTTTTTAATGATGTGCTGTTTGGAGTGAGAGAAAGGAAGGAGATGTTTAGAAATGTGTAGGTAGCTAAAAAGCTTTAAAATAATGTATTGTCTTATACGTGTTGGTGAGAGAAGAAGTCACGAGATGCGTTCCCAAAAAAGGTAGACCACATTTTGTACCGTTACTATTCTTAAGACACTTGGCACTGAGAAATGACGCATGACAAAGACAGAGCAGGAAACAGATTCATTACTCTCATTAAAACTATTTCTTTTCTTGCCTTTTGGGATTTTCTTCAGAGAGATCCATGTTGTTCACCCACTTGAGTCAAACATTCCTTCATTAACATAACATGAAAATTTTACCCTTCCCATCCAAAGCCCAAATTTGAAAACACTTCTGCTTTGCACCACCAGTTATTGAAAAGGCTCTGGTTGAAGTCACACAGGTTTTTAAGGGTGTTGTTATGGTTCCAGTGGCAGATTAACAATTATCTTTACATTATGAGCCACAAAAACATCCTTGAGAACTTGGACACTCATCTTAGTGACTTGAGAATAGCTGTGGTGAGACAGCAAAGTGTTTCAGAGTACTTGAGATTATGAATGAAGACCAGACTTAGAATGCAATGCTGATGGTGAAGAGTATGTGCAATGTTTATGGGAATGTTTAGAAGGTAGCTACCAATAATAAGTCTTCCATTTTAGTCATAAGGGAGGAGGAAGAGGTGAATCAAAGTGCATTGCTTCCATTTTGAAAGGTTCCATTAGTATTGTTAAAGGATCCAATTCTATATTTTCATGGTGAATCAAAATAAGGAATAAGTGCTTTCAGTGACACTATGATGTACTGCCTGTTGTGCCTTTTATCCACGACTCCACTTTTCTATCGTGTTCTTCCGACATTTTCTACCGTTCTAGCGTTAGTTGTGTTTGTGGCTGTCAATGTATGGTTAAGATTTGATTGTCTAAAGAGCATTCAAAACTGTTTCAAGAGTGTGATGAATACTTTTATACATGTTTCTTTTCTTTTTTTTTTTTTTTTATTATTTTATTTCCTGAATTTTTTTCACCTCAGATTTGTTAAAATTGTTGCTGTTGCTGTTGTTCATTGTATTATCATTATTTCTATTATTAGTAAGCATGTATCTATCACTCTCTTTTTTATTTTTTTATTTCAAGTATATATGTTAATTGTTGCTGTTATTATTCATATTATATCATTACTATTTTCTTTATTATTATTAAGCTTGTGATTGATTTATTATACATTTGAGTGCATTGTTATTCTCTGGTTATATAGTTTACAGTGAGTTACTTTATGATAGATTAAAGCTTAGTGTTAACAGTCACACCTGAAATATTGTCCAGGTACTGCAAAGGTGCCATCAGTACACCTGCCTTACTTTATACAGGTGTGGAGTAATTAAACCTACATGTATACCTGTATTAATGATGCTTCCAGGTATACTCTTACACCTTTACACCTGTTAATCATTAAAAATATTTATATGTATGAAGTAGCTAAATGTGCCTAAATCTTGCTATTAATAATCTTACCTGTTAGTGATCATTTTAATCACAAAAAAGGTATACACAAATTTTTTTAAAAGGTGATGATTTGTATAAGTTTTCAAGGTTGCCAATACCCAGACCCTGTTTATTAGTTGGTTAGTCTCCCATCTCCATTTTGTCCATTAGTATTTCTCTATTGTAAATGTCCACCCCAATTGTATCTATTTCTCTGCAGTGTTCCCTCCTCATAAGAAGCTCCTTTTTATACTTAAGACCAAAAAGATCGCATAAGCTTCAATAAACTTTTTCCACTCTTCTGAACGTGTGTTTGAGTGTATGTATGATTTCCTCAAAGTCTGTGTGTGTGTGTGTGTGTGTGTGTGTGTGTGTGTAGCAAATGGTTTATCCCTCCTGATGTGTCGCTTTCAGTCAGTCACTCACTTAATCAGTCAGTCAGTCAGTCAATCAGCTCACCTAGCCATTAATTTATTCATCTAGTAGTAGTAATAGTAGTGGTAAAATGCATTATTAGAATTGGTATATGTAATTGTAGTGGTGAACTTAATTATTGATTAGTGATTACAACTGTCATCCCTTCCTGCCTGTGTCACTAATTATGCGTCACTTAAAATGTAAATGATTCTCAGTGTACATCATTGATACATTTTCGTGTCAAACATAAGTCATGGACAATATTGAGTAGGCTATAGGTTTATGGACGCATAGTATAGGTCATATTCTTCTAGGTAGAGGAATTAGATGCTGCCACAGATGCTCTTTGGGTACTTAGTATCTCACCAACATAACTGTCATCCATTTCTTGAGCGATGAAGTTAGAAATAAATTTGTTTGATCCACCTTCCCTCTCCCCCCGACTCTCTCTCTCTCTCTCTCTCTCTCTCTTGTTCAGTGTTGCCTAGAGAGCATAGAGGAGGGTGATGACTGATGAGGCAGTGCGGGGCGGGTGATGGCCATGAGTCAGCGGGCAGAGGAAGCTGGCACTGCAGCGGACTGATGTGAATGACTGAATGTGATGGATGGCTGGGGCATAAGAACTATATATATATATATATATATATATATATATATATATATATATATATATATATATATATATATATATATATATATATATATATATATATATATATATATATATATATATATATATATATATATATATATATATATATATATATATATATATATATATATATATATATGCGTGTGTGTGTGTGTCTGGTTTATAATCTTGGTAATCGTCTCGACATTAATCCCAGGAGCCGGGATCACTGAGCGCTGGATGCCGGGTGTTTTTTGATGGTTACCAGGCAGCTACCCGGGTAGCGCGTTGGTACTACTCACTCACCTTGCGAGACCACCGCGCGCTGGCGGGTAAGCGTGCCTGATGGATAGGGTAGCTACCCGGGTAGTGGAACCGGGTAGCGCGGGTAGTCTGAGACGGGTACCCGTACCCGCGATTACCTGAAAAGCCGTACTCTGCCCATCCCTAATAAGAACTTTTATGCATATGTAGTACGAATACGATGCCTGAGGTGGATGGCCACGTGTAAGACTGTTGAGTTGATTAATCAAACTTTAAAAAAGTATTGAAAACGCAATAAATTACAAGAGGTCCTCAGAAATATCATATTTGGGAGAACAGACAACCAGTCTCAAGTTGAAAGAGGCGCCACTGTATGGTGGCTCCGCCAGCTAGCTATAACCAACCAGTCAGAAGTTTCCAAATCTAGCATATTTTTATGTTTTTAGCATTATTTTGACTGCGATTCTGCGTTTATCATAATTTCTAGCACAAATTAATGGCCAGTGACTTATTTGTCATGAGGTGGTGGTGACTTGTGTGAGGTCGGTGCATGAACGCTATCCATATCAATTATCAACCCCCTATCCCCACAAAGAATTTCTACGCTATCTAGCACCGTCACGTACCTATCCATTAAGTAATGATCACCCCCTTCCACATGTTTTTTTCACACTATACAAGTGAGTTTGTTTATTTTTAGTTAGGTTATTTATTTATTTATTTACTTATCTATTTATATCATTTCGTTTAGTTATGCCTAGAAAACTTCATATGTAACAATTTACAAGTAAATTTAATTTTAATACCCTCGTTGAGTCAGGAGGAAACGAGAGAGAGAGAGAGAGAGACAAGATGGCGAGGGGCCACATAGAACGAGGTAAGAATTCCCATATTTCTACTACTTTCTCAGTTCTAGGACTAGTTAGGGATATTTTAAGGCACTACAACTACTCTCAGATCATTGAAGTATACGTGAGTGGTGTGTGAGTTTAGTTATATAGCGGGGATGTGTTAATATAAGCGAGTTAGTTGAGTGTTGTCTGGTAAGGGAGTGTGTTGATTGTGTAGTCTGGCGTTTATCGAAGCTTCAGTGAGATTTTTTTCTTTGTCTTTTATGTGTATTTTCTACATTTTCTTTGTTCTTCTTTACAGTTTCTATGTTTTGTTTCTTATAGTTTGTTTTTATGTTTATCGTAACCTATAATAACTCTCTTGTTTTTATATTTATCGTAACCTATAATAACTCTCTCTCTCTCTCTCTCTCTCTCTCTCTCTCTCTCTCTCTCTCTCTCTCTCTCTCTCTCTCTCTCTCGTCAGTGGTTGAGAGTCAGGATTGAGAGAGAATGGTTTTTATTGGAAGAAGCAAGATTTCTCGTGTTTTTTTTTTTTTTTTTTTTATTCCATTTGGTTGTGTTTTGAGTGTTTTATCAGTATGGTGGCAGTGAGTCAGAAGTGAGTCTGGGAGAGAGCAGAGGGTGCTGGGAGGGTGAGCTGGCTTTTGCGTGTGCGTGAGTGCGGCTTTCACTAGTGGCTGTCAAGGCAAGGAGAGTCGTGAGTGGCAATAGTGCTGGCGATAACGGGAGACAAGCCGAAGATATAATTAAACCATCCTGTATTCAAGGTAGTATGTGCAACGATAAAAATATATTGGTTTTTGATAACTTTTAATGGATAGCAAAAATAAGAAGTGACAATACAAGGAAACTCGCAAATGTAATGATGGAAGTTGTTCTTAGGCTAGTCTACGTGTTGGCCTTTCTTCTCTGATTTCTTACAATTGTATCTTTTTTTTCTTTTCTTCATCCATTATTCCTGTCTCCTCCTCCTCGTCCACTGTTTAACGAGTATTATTTTCTCGTATAAGGTACTTTCCTCCTCTGCACCGCTACTCTGTCTTCCTTCTGCTAAGACATTTTGATATACAATTTGTGGATATACAACAGGTGGATACATTGACAATTACAACAGTTACAATGATAATGACTAGTGTTTACGTCGTGTTATATTTAGTGTATAGCGAACGAGTGCATTTTGGCTGTAGCCTCTGCCAACGGCCCAGCACGCGTAGTCGCCAGTCACTAAACATGTGCGGCATCTACAAAAAAGTCGTTATCTATATTACCGGCATTCTAAAACGTACCGATACATTCCGGAGTGTTAACCATTTTGTAGTATGAAAAAGAATGTGTAATTCACTGTTTGATCTGCTGCAGTCTCTGACGAGACAGCCAGGCGTTACCCTACGGAACGAGCTCAAAGCTCATTATTTCCGATCTTGGGATAGGTCTGAGACCAGGCACACACCACACACCGGGACAACAAGGTCACAACTCCTCGATTTACATCCCGTACCTACTCACTGCTAGGTGAACAGGGGCTACACGTGAAAGGAGACACACCCAAATATCTCCACCCGGCCGGGGAATCGAACCCCGGTCATCTGGCTTGTTAAGCCAGCGCTCTAACCACTGAGCTACCGGGCACATATGTGTGTGTGTGTGTGTGTGTGTATATATATATATATATATATATATATATATATATATATATATATATATATATATATATATATATATATATATATATACACACACACACACACACACACACACACACACATATCTATATATTATTATCGGGGTATAGGAGCGAGTGAGAAGGATTAACTGGTGGTGTTTGCAATATTGGTTTGGTGGTGTTGAGTGATCGTGTCTTGAAATGTGAAGTGGTTATTGTATCCTTCTCATTTACTTCCTTATTTATTTGTTCGTTAATTCACAAGCACATGTGTTCGACCACTCATTCAATTATTTATACAATTTTCAATCAATCAAATATTTGATTGATGTGTTTGCTTGTTCATGTCTCTCTAGTCATTCATTTTCTTGTTTTTGCACTAAATCATTCTTGTTCTGTTTACATCGTTATTTATTTATTTTATCTATTTACTTATTTTTCATCTTAATTTTTCTATCTTGGGAATCCGGCTAGTCATCTCCGTGGCCTTAGAAAACAGTCTTGGTGAGAGAGCAAATGGTATGTAAGGGTGTTTTTAGGGTTCTAGTGACAGATTAACAACATTTCTGCATTATAAACAGGAGAAACACTCTTGGGCACCCGGTTAGTCATCTGTGTGGCCTTGGAAAACAGGCGTGGTGAGAGAGCATGCCTTTCAGAGAGAATACTGTATGTTACTTTCAGCAGCCCGGTCCCACACACACACACACACACACACACACACACACACACACACACACTCTGCTTGTTCTCGTGCTGTCAATGATAGAGAGGCGGCTCACAAACGGTTCCGTAGCCATCCAACTACTGAAACTCATGCCCTATATATTTCTGCCCGTAATCATGCCAAATCTATTCTCCAACTTACTAAAAACTCTTTCATCAATAGAAAATGTCAAAGTCTTTCCAATTTAACTCCTCTCGAGATTTCTGGCATCTAGCCAATAATATCTCTAACAACTTTACTTCTTCGTCTTTCCTCCTTTACTTCATCCAGATGGCTCTACAGCTGTCTCTTCTTTTCTAAAGCTGAACTCTTCGCTCAAACCTTTGCTACCAACTCAACTTTGGATGATTCTGGGCATATTCCTCCTACTCCTCCACCCTCTGACTACTTCATCCCTAAAATTAAAATTCTTTATAAAGACGTTTTCCTGGCCCTCTCTGGCCTTGATTCTCGGAAGGCTTACGGTCCGGATGGAGTCCCTCCTGTTGTTCTCAAAACTGTGCTTCCGAACTCGCTCACTGCCTGGTCAAACTCTTTCATCTGTGTCTCTCTACTTCTATTTATCCTTCTTGCTGGAAGTTTGCTCACATTCAACCTGTCCCTAAAAAGGTGACCACTCCAATCCTTCTAACTACCGCCCTATAGCTTTGATTTCCTGCCTTTCTAAAGCCTTTGAGTCTATCCTTAATAGGAAGATAATGAGGCATCTATCAGCTCACAACCTTCTCTCTGATTGCCAGTATGGTTTCCGTAAAGGCAGATCTACTGGTGATCTTCTTACTTTCCTAACTGAATCTTGGTCATCCTCTTTAGGGACTTCGGTGAAACCTTTGCTGTCGGCCTTGACATATCGAAAGCCTTCGATAGAGTCTGGCACAAATCTTTAATTTCTAAACTACCCTCCTACGGATTCTATCCTTCTCTCTGTACCTTCATCTCCAGTTTCCTTTCCGATCGTTCTATTGCTGCTGTAGTAGACGGTCACTGTTCTTCCCTAAAACTATCAACAGTGGTGTTCCACAGGGTTCTGTCCTATCACCCACTCTCTTTCTATTATTCATCAATGATCTCCTAAATCTGACTCAATGCCCTATCCACTCCTATGCTGATGATACCACCTTGCATTATTCAACAGCGTTCAACAGACGCCCAACCCAACAACAATTAAATGACTCAAGGCGAGATGCTATAGGACGCCTAACTTCTGATCTTTCACTTGTTTCTGATTGGGGCAGAGAAAACCTGGTTTTGTTCAATGCCTCAAAACTCAATTTCTACAACTATCTACTCGACATAACCTTCCAGACAACTATCCTCTCTTCTTCAATAACACTCAACTTCCCTCTCCTCTACATTAAACACACTCGGTCTATCCTTCACTAAAAATCTAAACTGGAAATTTCACATCTCTACTCTTGCTAAATCAGCTTCCAAGAAGTTAGGTGTCCTGTGGCGTCTTCGTCCATTTTCTCTCGTGTGCCCGGTAGCTCAGTGGTTAGAGCGCTGGCTTCACAAGCCAGATGACCGGGGTTCGATTCCCCGGCCGGGTGGAGATATTTGGGTGTGTCTCCTTTCACGTGTAGCCCCTGTTCACCTAGCAGTGAGTAGGTACGGGATGTAAATCGAGGAGTTGTGACCTTGTTGTCCCGGTGTGTGGTGTGTGCCTGGTCTCAGACCTATCCCAAGATCGGAAATAATGAGCTCTGAGCTCGTTCCGTAGGGTAACGCCTGGCTGTCTCGTCAGAGACTGCAGCAGATCAAACAGTGAGTTACACACACACACACACACACACACACACACACACACACACACACACACACTAATGATAAGAATTAACGCTGCTGTTACTATTACTACAATCCCTCACACACTTCTATTCCTCATTTGTTTCTCTTATCACAACACTTTATGCATTTCGGGCGGGCAGCATCTGGAAACACTGAGAATTGAAGGAAATGTTGTGGAATTGACGCGGGGCGGGACGGGGGTAGGTGGGGCGAGGTTTGGGTCCGGGTTATGGTGGGCGCCTGGCGGTCTGAATGGGGGTATGTATAACCATCGCCTTATTTAACACAGTAATGGCTATTTGTGTACTGTGGTGGTTGATTCTGGCTTTGCTTCGCTCTCTGGGTCTAGAAACACAGGGGGAGTGCAGGTAAACATTAGTGTACTAACCTCGGGGGAAGGCAGGGCGGAGGTATCTCTGTGGCCCAATATTTACGTACGTAATTCATTTTTAAAATCGCCACAAGAAAAAAGGCTTCCAGACTGGTATGCACTACACTTTTAAAAGTGACAAATAATTTAACTATTAGCCAAAATATAATATCTTTACCGGGTGGTTTGTTTACGTTGTGCGGTCCAACGAACGGTGTATCATTAATAACAACGGTGCCAAAACACATCAAAATGTCGAGATGGAAAGCTCAGCCAAACTACATTATATTACATTTTCTGAATACGAAAAATTTTCGCTTTCCAGCCAAATAAAGAAAACACAGATTGCTTGTCGTATAAAGATTTTTGGTTTCTATTTTGGAACCGTTAAAGATTTTGAGTTTGAAAATACGAATAGTTAGACTAAATTTTATGGAATATTGTTACTTGCGTCATGTTTTTCATATCATTTAAGTGTTATATCAAGCACCAAAACAATCCTAGGCGTGGTAATGAAAAAAAAGTTACGTATTACGCAGTGACTTTAATGTTATTTTTTCGATAAACCAAAACACAGCTGGAGTCAATTCGGTTGTGGCTTGAAACTTCCTTTACTTTGTTAATAAAAAATCAGATCTCAGAATAACGCCAACTCCATTTATAAAGGAGAAATATTTGAACTCCTACGCCGAGATGGTTTTTATGGCACGTTTGGGGAGTGACTCCACTCCTTCGCCCTCTTTCCCACACTCCACCTCTCCCTTCCATATCCACCTCCTGCACCTCCTCCTACTCCCAGAGTCCAGAAAACACCTAAAAACACATGCAAAACCCGAGAAAATCACAAAATACGTTTATAGAATAGTTTCCGCTGTAGCGGGTGGCAGGGTGGCTGGAGCGGGGCGGGGTTGGTCTGGGTGGGAGCGGGGCAGGAGCCGCTTGGTGTTTGGTGGAGACTGGAGAGGGTGCAAGCGCGGGTGGTGGTGGTGGTGGTGGTGGTGTGGTATGGTATGGTGTGTGATAGTAATGGTGGTAGTAGTAGTGGTGGTGGTGTGGTGTGGTGTATGGTGGTGATGGTAATGATGGTAGTGGTAGTGGTGGTGGTGTGGTGTATGGTAGTGATGGTAATAGTGATAGTAGTAGTGGTGGTGGTGTGGTGTGGTGTATGGTGGTGATGGTAATGGTGGTAGTAGTAGTGGTGGTGGTGTGGTGTACGGGGGTGATGGTAATAGTGGTGGTGGTGTGAATGTAGCGGTGATGGTGGTGGTGGTGTGATGTGGTATGTTTTGGTGTGTGGTGGTCGTGGTGGTGTGGTGTGGTGTGTTGTGGTGGTGGTGGTGGCAGTGGCAGTGGCAATGGTTGTGGTGGTGGCGTGGTGACTACTACCAGCTGAACTGAAGTGTGTGTGTGTGTGTGTGTGTGTGTGTGTGTGTGTGTGTGTGTGTGAAAGAGAAAGAGAGAGAGATGGGTGACCTAGTTTTTAATGACATCTATTTGTATTTCAAAATAACATGAGTATGTTTCCTTTACTTACACTTACGGGCTCATATGAAAAGGGCAAGCTTAGTTTTGTAAACAATAACTCTAGAAACGTAAATTTAAGAATCAATTATTTGTGTTTATATCATTTGTGGCTAATAAACTACCTATCTGTGTGTGTGTGTGTGTGTGTGTGTGTGTGTGTGTGTGTGTGTGTGTGTGTGTGTGTGTGTGCACAGTTAAAGTTTGTGAAATTTTGTAATGAAGACAAGATAAAATGATTGAATTGTAAGATGTACAGATTCTCAATTTTTCTCTGAGCTTTGTGTCTGTCAAAGATGAATATGATGGATTTGTGTGGTATTGATTTCTCTGTGGAGGCATCTCTGTCTGAGGAGGAAGGAGAGATGAGTGGCTGACTTGTATTTATTTGTTAAGCATTGGTGAGTGCAGTTTGTGTGTTTGTAAGTGGTGGTGTTTGTATCTGTAAGGAGGGATGAGTGGCTGAATTGCACATGTTCCCTGGGTGTTGGTGAGTGCAATGATGGTTTGCGTTTCCCCCACAGGACGTGCTGCACTGGTGGCGTGGCGTTGAGGGAAGCGCCTCTTTGTAATCCTGCCCAGCACTTTATTGAACACATGAAGGTGCTCCAGAGTTTCAAGAAGGGAGTGGCACACACACTTTGCTGCACTCCAAGTAAGGCAAACAAGTTGTCAAGTAGTTATTTTGACATTGTCGCCAGTTTTTCTCGCCCCTCCAACAGCTAACTCTGTACAAGGGCCTTATCTGTCTTTGTATGAAGTACTCTTTGCTTGTTTGGGGGCTCCACTCACACAGCATTGTTAGATAGGGTGGAATCAAAAGCTTTTCATCTAACCAACTCCCCTCCTCTGAGTGACTGTCTTCAGCCTCTTTCTCACTGCTGAAATGTGGCATCTCTTTTTTATCTTATCGTTATTTTCATGGTAACTGCTCTACTGATCTTGCTAACAGCATGCCTTCCTTACTCCTGCGGCCTCGTTGCACAAGGCTTTCTTCTTCCTCTTATTCTTATTCCGTCCAACTCTCTAATACAAGAGTTAACCAGTATTCTCAATCATTCAGACCTTTCTCTGGTAAACTCTGGAACTTCTTGCATGCTTTTGTATTTCCATCCTCCTTCGACTTGACGTCTTTTAAGAGGGAGGTTTGAAGACATTTGTCCCTGTCTTTTTGGCTAATTCTGTACCAATCTTTTAGTGAACTTGCAATTCAAGTGGGCCTTTTTTTTTTAACTTTTGTTACCCTTGGTTACCCTTGTACTACTACAAATGTGATTACAAGTGAGTAGTTTTCACAATTTAAGATTGACAAGATGACATGAAGGTAAATGATTGCAAAACATGAACTTTTGTTGACTCCTTTCTTTTGTTGCAGGCTTGTGGAGGTCCAGCAGCACACCGCACACTGCTTTCATAAACGTGTGTGCCGAGTGCAAGACAGGGAGTGGCAAGGATGGAGGATGCTTCAACATTCACAGCATCATTAGTTCATGCTTACTTTTTGTGGAAAGTAGTTCACACAGTTTTAACTGAAGGATTATGTGTCATCATTCATATTTATAGATTTCATGACCTAACATTGTGCACCAAATCACTTCATTACATGTAAGCGTATATTTAGCTATAAGGAGTAATGGTTAGTGAGATTTGTATTGTATAAAAAGTTATTTATGAGAGATCTTACATTATGAAGATTTGTTTGAAGGTCTTTGTTTATTAACATGATCTAGTTGTGTCAGTCTTAATAGTCCAGATTGTACAGACATGAAACATTGTCCATTGCACTTCCTGCAGATGGAATATTAGTCAACACTGCAAGGTGCGTGTGAGTGTGTGTAGCTTTGTGAGCAAGTGTGCCAGTCATTCCTTGATGTCAATGTCTTTCATTCAGGGAAAAAAATGTTGTGTGTAATAAGGTTTATATACATTTTTGAGTGAGAATGTTTAGCCAGATTAAATAGTAAGTTTCTTAACTTTTTAGAGCTTTGCTGTTACTGTTCTGTGTAAGATTTCAGGGGCCGTGTTCTACAAACTGTCATAGCTAGTGACGTGATCGTAGCGAGACAAAATGGTGTATTTTAGACACAAGTCCCTGTATGAGAGGCCCTAACCGTGTGACTCCTTATAGGTGCCAAGACAGGGTTCAATCTGTTGTAGTGCTGCCAACCACCGTCTTAAAGCTCTTGTCAACATGGTGGGAGCTTGACTGTATGTACCATAGCATGATCCCCGACAGTTTTTAATATTAATTAATGATAAATATCTGTAAAGTTGACTAAATAATGTCCTTCTTTTATGCAGTAGTTTACCATTACAGATGACTGCCGAGAGGGGTATGATCAGTTTTTCCAAAACTCAAACAAACCTTGCCCTGCGTGGCCTGCATGTGTCTTGTGTAATTCTGTTTGTCATGTTTATTTTGTTGGGATACACAGTCTAACTATTCCTAAAGTAGTGTTATGATGTCAAAACAATTGAAATTGTAGAAAATTATGTCAAGGGCTTTTTTCTTTCTATACATATATCAAGTTGACAAGTAATGAGCCTGAAGACCAGCAGTGGAGTGATGGTCAGGCATTCAGTGAGACTTGAGGGTGACTGTGTAGAATGCGGCCCCAGAAGGATGGTCTGTGTTTTGTATATTTATGGTGACTATAGTGTTGCAAGGAACAACATGCTGTTTGAGAGCAGTGCCATTGTGAAATGCTTAAATTTTACAGAGTTGATTGCTCCTCCTAGACTTTTGCAATGAAAATGGTCTCAGAATATATTTAGAAATTATAGCAACAAGACTTGTGCAATGAAAATGCTCTCAAAACACTACCCATGTTCTTATATAATTTTTTTTGTTATATTAGGCAAATGTATGGATGGTAATGATAGGTGGGATGAAGTTGAAAATTTTGGTAGAGTTTTCAGAAATTTGTAAAGAAATTCTGCTCTGTGAATTCTGCTATTCTGTGAAATCTGCTATTGTGTGAAAATTTTCTAAGTTGAAAATTTTGGTAGAGTTTTCTGAAATTTGTAAGGAAATTCTTCTATTGTGTGAAAATTTTCGACAGATTCTGCTATTGTGAAAATTTTCTGTGAATTCTGTGCTATTGTGAAAGTTTTCTAAGTTGAAAATTTTGGTAGAGTTTTCAGAGACTTGTCTTGTGTGTTGATTGAATAAAAGGAAAGGAAGGGAGACTCTTCATTGTATCTTTAACCCAAATATACATCTGCTCTATCTCCGGAGACTCTTCGGAGTATTTATGACTTAACACACTTTTGGGGCCGTTTTGCAGGGATTTTACAGCATTTTTTTGGCGTTTTTGCTCATTTTTGCAGCTTTTCTGCAGTTTTGTACCCATTTTCCACTAATTTTAGCTATTTTAGGCAGCATTTTTTACTATTTCTGCCGAATTTGGGCCAATTGAGTATATATATATATATATATATATATATATATCCATCCTCAGGCTTTATTGAATATTTAATTTATAGATTTTACAGCTTAAATAAAGGAAAGGATTGATTGTTCAGTTTTGATTTGTAAAGCTGGATTTTGTGATGCTCACGAGGGTTAGGTTGGGTTTGGTTTGACTACTTGTTTAGACTACTTGTATGAGGTGAGGTTAGGGTCCTGAGTAGATTTGGATAATACTTTTGAGGTGACGTTACGTTATTCTCAGAGTAGATTTGCGAAGACATTTCATTGGTATTCCTTAAAAAAAATTGAAAAGAATTCATAAAAGCATCAACATCAATTTCCTTAATCTTTATTTATTATTAAAGTATAACACCAGTTATGTGGGCACATCAGAACATGGAAGGAATAACATTACAAGAGTGATTCGCAACATGTATTTGTTAGGTTAGGTTAGATGAAGCAAGGCAATATAATATGTCATCTCTTCCTGGATGGCACCACTTGTCAGGGCAGCGCTGATGCGAGGCAGGGTCCAATTCCTCCATGGAAGGTGCAGCGAGGCAGTGTCCTCCCTTGATGGCAGCACGTTATCAGGGCAGAGTTGGTGCGAGACAGGGTCCAATTCCTCCATGGAAGGTGCAGCGAGGCAGTGTCCTCCCTTGATGGCAGCACGTTATCATGGCAGAGCTGGTGCGAGGCAGGGTCCAATTCCTCCATGGAAGGTGCAGCGAGGCAGTGTCCTCCCTTGATGGCAGCACGTTATCATGGCAGAGCTGGTGCGAGGCAGGGTCCAATTCCTCCATGGAAGATGCAGCGAGACCGTTGGCTTCTTCCAGTGCAACGAGAGAAAATTTCTTGCCGCAAGTTGGGTGTGATTAAGACGCTGGTTTGGTTCTCTCTTCAGTAGTGGCAGGACCTGTAACAAATACAAGTTTACCTTTACACTTTAATCATGAACAACCTTACACTCAAATGTAAGACAGACAAGATGTGGTGTGGTGTGTGGGTGCGCGTTGTTAAATATTTGTTTAGTGCATTCTATTTTAACCAACACTGCATAATTTGTAGTCTTTGTCCAAACTTAAAAAAAAAAAAAAAAAAAAAAAAAAAAAATCACCGGTATTCCTCATTCTATTATGATTACGAACCTTACTTGTTTTGCTTCTATCACCCTCGTTAAATTACCTTCAACACCAAGACCGAACAACTACTGATACCCTACGCTCATCGCCTCTTGTGAAGTAGTTAAAACGGCCCAGCTCTTACCTATGCTGGACCGCCAGGACCGCACGTCTCCACTGTCAACGCCCTCTTTTGAAGAGGGCGACCTGGAGATGGACTGCTATCACATGGACACAGACAGAAGAGGATGCCTGGGCTTCTCAGACGCTTGGGCGGGTGCAGGTCTGACTCGAGCGTTGCTGTAGCTGACGCGTTAGCTCGAGTGAAACAGAGGCTCTACCAAGTTGGTAGTGAGCAGATGTAGGGACGCCGGTGCCAGATTCGTGGCGGGACGTGCTCCATCTGACTGACGCCTGAGACTTGTTCGCCCAGGTTTAGAGGATGGCCGGCAAGACCCGACTTCTCCCTTGTTGTATACACTTCTGGAACAAAGTTACCAATCATCAATCAATAAACATCCTTTACCTGCTGTGTCAAGTCATTCTTTTTGCCAAATCCAAGACCATTTCTCTGATATAGTGACAAATTGCACAGAGCAACTGCGTATATTACTTAAGGACTTAACTATGGCCAACGCCCTATGGGTAGGTACGGATGAGTTTTAGTATAGTGTGGTGCTGTACTCAGCATGCGCATCACAGCACGCCGAAACTTGTTACTGGATTGTTCCTACTTAGTGCACCAAGTGACAATCCTGGATGATTGTCCTCAAAATAATAACTATACACAGCCATCTTTAAGCTTTTACACAAAAAACTCAAAATCAGAAACGTTATTTATTAAACAAAATGTGGGGTACCATGACGTTAAAGCGGTAACACTCGGCCCGATGCTTTACGTTTAATGGTACACTAGTTCACAGCACATCCGAAACTCGGGATGAAACGTCACGGCGCCCAACAACTCCCTCACGCAACCCAAATTCCCACTAACCTAACAACCCTACACGTAGCAAACTGATGTTCATACATTTAATGGTACACTGGTTCACAGCACAATCGAAACGGGCTGAAACGTCACGGCGCCCAACAACTCCCTCACGCAACGCAATATCCCACTAACCTAACAGCAAAACACGTAGCTATCAAGGTTTGTGACAGCTTGATCTACATCTGCGCCACCGCTCAAAGAGAAAGAGGTGGAGATGCACTAAAAGAGCCACTAAAAGCACCTTAGAACCTTGCTATCAATGCACACCGAGGCCCTGTCGTGAACACGTCCACACTGCAGTGTTCGCAATCAATGCACACCCAAGCCACGGAGTGCTGCCCTCAATAAACATGTTACGAGGCGACTTCCATTAATAGAACACTAAAGCGTTTTGTCACTACGGATGCGGATTAACGGTTATCAGGCAACACCTATCCACTAACATATGGAAATTTCAAATACTCCTGTTGATGAGAAATGGGTAAAAGTCCTCCACTACACGCACACGCCCTTAGTGCCAAACAGACCTTCCCGACGTCCAACAATAACACCACCACGCGAGGAATGCCACCAGACCAACACGCAAAACATTACCACGTTAATCGGACTGGTGACAAAGCAGCGAGCAGACACACTTCTTGGTGCACACACGTCTTACCCGCACAACGCCTACTGAACAAATCGTTCTCTTGTGCCTCACTGCTTTCCACTTCACCTCCTCATACTCGCCCCCTCCTCCTGCTCCTCCTCCTCCTCCCTTGTTTGCAGTAAAGACACTATCCTAACTAACCACTCTCGGTGAGCATAGTTCTATACAAGCATTGTTACCTTTATTGTAAGCTGGTGGTAGCCCACGTAGGTCTCAAACCTCCTCACTCACGTGACTATATATATATATATATATATATATATATATATATATATATATATATATATATATATATATATATATATATATATATATATATATATATATATATATATATATATATATATATATATATATATATATATATATATATATATATATATATATATATATATATATATATATATATATATATATATATATATATATATATATATATATATATATATATATATATATATATATATTTTTTTTTTTTTTGGGGGCATCACCCTGGAATGGGTATAAGGCCATATTTAATTATTTGTTTATTCTTTTAAAATTTAAATTTCCTTTAGATTTTTATGAACATTTATTTTTTTTATTAATTTATTAATTTTATCTATTTATCTATTATTATTTTTTTTACAAAGCTTATGTCTATCCATTAATATGTCTTTCTAACTATCTATCCATCTACCTTCACACACACACACACACACACACACACACACATATATATATATATATATATATATATATATATATATATATATATATATATATATATATATATATATATATATATATATTAGAATTGCAGAATGTTTCGCATTATTTTCTGGCTCCCTGGATCCAATTACTTTTTCTTCCCATAAATTCGTGAGTCGCCATGACACGCACTGCCATGACCCGCTTTGGAATGATCTGTGATTGTTGTTGCGTACCTTACTGTACTTTTATTATTAACGTCGAAATTAGGTACCGAAAGAAAATGCAGGAAATTAAGTAGTGTAAAGGCCGTTTCACACCGGAGACGACACACACGACGCACGAATCGCGAAGCTTCGTGGCTTAAAATCGCCTCAGTGTCGACACCGGGTGCGAAACTCTGAGACACCTGCCAACCACACCGCGCGCACCGATTATTGCAAGATCGCCGGGCAGGCAGGGCTGCCAGGTTGATTTTGCTGATCATACCAGATCAGATGGAAACGTACCAACATCTAAAATACACGTCATTTTCAGGAACAATAATTTTCTTACATTTGATTAAAGCTGTAAATCCTCTTTCCCCCGCGTCTTCCCAACACACACATACACACATCCATCCCAATCCACCTACACACACACGCATGCATGCATCCCAAGAAATCCACACACATCCATCCCAACACACACACAATATGCACACTTATAACCTATAGCTACATTAGGTAAGACACATTTTCACCACACTGTCCCTCTTAAACTGAAGTAAACTGTCAACATAATGTGGTTCTTCATCAGTTTAACCTCTACAGTACAATGACACGTTCACATATTCATTCTGATAACTATTTGGTAATTTTATACAGCTTCAGAAACTTGTGTGGATTGAAATATCATATCATTGAAATATCCTTCATATTATTTGTTGGATTTTCTTACGAAGTTTAAGGAAAATAATGTTTTGTGGAACAAAGTCGCCATTGGAGGTAGTCCATGCTGCCAAACCCTTGATATGCGTTTTTTTTTTTTTTCTTTATAGTAGTTCTTTAGAAAACCCCACTTTGACTTCAATTCACACAGTTTTGAGGTTAAAGTAGCATAGCAGTACGAGTCTCTTCTCTGTGGCTCAGTGTTCCACTTTGTAAGTTATAACTGGCCAGGCTCACTATTGCATGCTTAGCAGTTAGTGGGGCTTGTCTGCATCTTATAAGAATGGTGATGGAGGTTACATAATAGATAATAGTTATGTATTATAGTTATACCTACCACTTAATTCAGGTTACGACAGGATGTGTGCAGGTTCATTGTATCTAGCCATGCTTTGCTCACTTCTTCAGCATATGATTACTACAGGAGAT
The DNA here is from genome assembly GCF_017591435.1 of Portunus trituberculatus. Classification (NCBI taxonomy): domain Eukaryota; kingdom Metazoa; phylum Arthropoda; class Malacostraca; order Decapoda; family Portunidae; genus Portunus; species Portunus trituberculatus. The sequence goes on along the minus strand of NC_059263.1, from coordinate 7,490,262 downwards.
GAGGTTTCACCATTTTTTGCTGCTGCATTCTGCCTCTGTTAGCATGCATTGTCTTACAATACCAAATTCCCAAGTTAAATAAATTATCCATTCCAAATGTAGCCTGCTGTTGTCTGCTATAAGGGTATTTTACATTTTTTTTTTTGAGTTGGTGGCTAGTCATGCAAATATCAAGCCTGTCCTATATTTCTTCCTATGCAAGACGGCAACTCCGTCCACCATCCTTTGCTGGATTTATCATTCATGAAAATTTCCTACAAATCACAACATCCCCTTGCTTACCATTCCCAAGCAAGATCATTTAAATATTCATTCATAATGAAAAAAAATAATAAATAAATAAAAGTTAAAAAGGTAAATAAAATGTATTAAAATTCATACACAAACGAGATACTTCAACTTAAAAGATACTACGAGATCTTAAAATCTTTAGTGTCTCAAGATACTTAGGGGTGTACCAAGAGTCCCTTCGACCAGCAAGGCAAAGCCTTCGCCCTTACCTTCAATCTGTACCAAGAGTCGCCGTGGAAGGTAGGGCCGCGAGAGGTCTGCCGCTAGCATGAGTTGGTAACAGTTGTTTCGGTATTGGTATGACTGTAATCCGGATTGGAGCTCCACGAACGACAACCAAACCACAGTGCGCGCTACAAGAATGGAGGGAAGAAGCTGTGACCGGGCCTCGCCACTCACGCACGACCAGAGAATAATGATTCTCAATCTTGTAAAAGAGAATAAAGACTTGCAAGACCGCTCAACAAACCCAGCTAGCCTTCACATGAAAAAATTAGCTTGGGAGGCGATCACCAAGTCATTTAATGCCATTAACATTTTTTTTATATTAAGATATTTATAGCTAAATAAAAATTCAAGATTTTAGCATCAGCTGGTGCTCAGAGAGAAACTGACAATGTGAAAAGAGGCAGGCTCAGGTAGTGAGTAACAAGCCCACATGTGATCAGAGTTATTGAATATCTGTGTACTCAAGCATTCCTTATTGAAACCTGGCTTGCCACACATTTAAATAATTTTTCTTCTTTTCAAGTTTTGTATATGTATAGCAGTTCTGAATGTTTATTGTTGTTGCTCAATTTCACTATGTATTTATAACAGGTTTATTCAACAACTTTACAGACTGCAGTGTTTTCATAATTTCCAAAATTCTTAACTTTCTTTTTTTCTGTATCCTTTCATTCTCCCTAAAGTGGTCATTTATCATGTGTTTGGAAATCACTGTCTTACAAAATCAATATCAAGAAGCAGTGGTAATTCATTACAAGAGTTGAGAAATTTGTATTCTTTGGGATCTGCTAGACCACAATTTGTATGCATATCATTAAAAATTCCATAGTTAACACATTAGTATAGTCAATCATGAATTACATTAATCATGGCCTGAAATAGTTTGGATACAGGACTATACATCTTGAGAACTACCTACAATACTGTCAGTATACCTATACCTAAATCCTTGCACATCACACCCAACTCAGTGAAAAGTTATCTGTTGACTTAGCTTTAACATTATTGCACTCAATGCTTATGTCACTCACTGTCTTTGTTGAGAGAGAGAGAGAGAGAGAGAGAGAGAGAGAGAGAGAGAGAGAGAGAGAGAGAGAGAGTTTGATAAGAAGTCCTGGGTTGGTGTGAAGTGGTGCTCTTGTGAAATTCTCTGTCTACATCCCTACATAGTAGTACATCTTTGTGGTTTTGTTTTAAACCTGCTTATACAGGCTAGTATTTACCTTGTGACTGGCTTTTCTTTGCATACTTTGACTGCCTTCTGTCTGTTGGCAGTTCACCAGTCACTTCCTATTCTCTATTAACCCATGCACATATTTGGTCTTTAATAGGCTTGGATGATGAGCTCACTAAAGAAAATATTTATTACCATGAAATAAACAGTGTAACTTTCCTGACAAACGAAAACAAGCTTCATAAAACAGCTAGGTGGCGAGCTTTCTGGATCCACTGCGTCCTTCCACCTCGCGATTTTAAGGCGATCCTTCACTATTATAAAAGAATAGTAATTTACGTGGAAACATAACTATTGGTTTTCCGAGATTGAAAATATTACTTGATGTTGATTTGACTTCATACTATTTGTTGGTTACTCCAGCTTACGAAAATGATGAAATATTTCTTCAAAGGTCATGTGGAAGACACGAGGGCACCCATGCCTTCCCCTCGCCCTTCCCTCTGCTCTTCGTTCCAATAATGACAGCGACTCTTGGTACCACATTACCTTCCCTTCTACCCTCGACCTCAAACCTTCGTGACTCTTGGTACGGGCCATAGTTTACCTCTCTTTGCTCTTTGCTCTTACTTTATTTTTGATTGATTGATCTATTGATTTTATTAGCAACACAATTAGCTTTTGAAGTACATGATTTTAGTTGATCAATATTTATGATTTCCAAGAACGTTATCGAATCTTTCACAATGGCGGTTTTGATAACAAATCAACGATCCTTTTCCTTCCCTTCCATAGCAGAACAGAACTCCAGCTTCCATCTGTGTTACCACAGTATATTCTGTCGCAGACAACCAACACAAGATAGATATAGAAGATTTTTCAGATTAGCAAGATCAGCTCATTCTTTCTTGCTTACTCACATTTCATGCAATATTTCGATGTTTTTATCGTCACGAGTTAAAAAAAAAAAAAATATTAACGTTACTGCTGAAATTTACAATATTCGCTTCTTACAGAAAACAAAAAATATTTAGGGGAGACATTTGAAAAATGGAGTCTGATTTAAAACTACCTCGTGTAATTCACGCCTGAGGATAGTAAAACATGTATCTGCCTGCAATGGCGTAACCCTGTAATAGGATGGAAGAGAAATGGTGAAATAAAAAAGAAACTGACAGTAAACTGATCATGATAATGTATTGCATACAATGAATTATGATACGTTGTATCTTATATACCTACAAAAATATCCAATGATGCTGTACATAATCAAGTGTTGAAATTTTATGTTTATATTACAATAGAATAGAAGAGATTTAAAATAAATATATATATATATATATATATATATATATATATATATATATATATATATATATATATATATATATATATATATATATATATATATATATATATATATATATATATATATATATATATATATATATATATATATATATATATATATATATATATATATATATATATATATATATATATATATATATATATATATATATATATATATATATATATATATATATATATATATATATATATATATATATATATATATATATATCGTTATCATCATATTTTATTAATAATAAGACTTTGGTACTCATTGTGTACTGAAGACAAGACTGCTTACCGGTGAGCAATACCCGACATTATGTTTTACCCGGTACCCGTCTAGATACTCACTACGCAGTACAGCATGAACGATATTTTTCTAATCATTATCTCCATATTTCATTAATGATCGCACATCGGTAAACATTATCCATACTCTAAAAGTCTAGACATTAAATATTTTCACCGTAATCGCACACATCTGTACTCTCTACACCAGAATGGGTGCCTAATAATATTATAAGAAATACCCGTGAAAATTACCCGACAACCTTCGTTCATCCCGGGTACCCGTCTCGATACTCAGTACTCTACTACCCGGGTAGCTACCCGGGTACCCGCCCGTCCCTATTTAAAATAAGATGAAATGTAAGATATTAGGAATTCATGAATTTTATTGTAATATAGAAGACTTGTCGGAACGACAGGCAGTAGCTGACCAAGCCATGTATTAAGAATTTTGGTGGATGGAAATAGACCTTGCTTAGTTGTAAAACAAACACTGAATGCATGAATAATCATGAATAATAGAGTGAAAGGGACATGAAATATGTTGGCACTTTCGTCACCGCTAGCCGTAACGCTCCTCCGCAAATCGTTTTGTTTAATATAGAAAGAAAAGAATTATTCTTTGTTCAGACCGTTAGGTATGGATACCCCATTGGTACAGGAGACAATGCATGTCATACTTAGACAGTCCCGTGAATGGCCAGTTACTTCCGGTCGACGCCATAACTATGTTAATGACGTCGACACTATACGGTTCCATGGTAGAATCTCGTCAGTCAGAAGAACAGAATACCATCATCTACTGTACAGTTCAGACCCTGTAACGAGAAAAGACTTAAGTCGTGAAAACGGAGAAGCACTATGACTATATATATATATATATATATATATATATATATATATATATATATATATATATATATATATATATATATATATATATATATATATATATAGTCATACGAGGTTGAAAGCTATACCAATTTCTCCTTTATTGATTTTCTTATGTAAATAAAGGAGAAATTGCTTTCAACCTCGTATGCCTACAAAGGAATATCTTGCCTGCCTATATATATATATATATATATATATATATATATATATATATATATATATATATATATATATATATATATATATATATATATATATATATATATATATAATTTCTTATGTTTTTGAAAATTTTGCCACGGAACCAACACAAAGATGGCCAGCACGGCGAGCTGGTCCCACTGAAGGAAGGCGCAGTCATCACGTTTGGGAAGTGATTGTTTTGCCATAGTGTGTGTGTGTGTGTGTGTGTGTGTGTGTTTATTAGTTTTTTGAGGCAACTTTTCTATAACATTTTACATATTTATGGAAGTGCATCAGATCCTCCAGTGGCCATCGTCTTCCATCGTCTACTACACAAATTGATATTGAAATTCACGAACTGTTATTAAAGTTCAAGGCCTTCACTTTCTTTGATAACTTTCCTTTCTCCATCCTCAATTGTTTATATATCTATTTATTTACCCATTTATCTAGAAAACTTTATACTATTTATCAATATATTCTCTCTCTCTCTCTCTCTCTCTCTCTCTCTCTCTCTCTCTCTCTATATACATAAGAAAATCAGTAAAGGAGAAATTGCTATTGCTTTCAAACTCGTATGACTACAAGAGAATATATATATATATATATATATATATATATATATATATATATATATATATATATATATATATATATATATATATATATATATATATCAATGAATGTATAATACTTAAACGCCTTTTCCTCTTCAAAACTATATAGAACATTAGAATGCTGCACAAAGATTCATTCCGAATATGCTTTTTATTTATTCATTTATTTATTTAAATTTATTTTATGCAAGGAGGAAACCTACCAATGGCAAAAAAACATTAAAGGAAAAGGTCCACAGAAACCGTAGGTTCTCTAAAAAATTTTGAAGGAATTAGTGAAAAGATAGGGAGAAATGTCTTGAAACCTCCTCTTAAAAAATGTCATGTCGTAGGAAGATGGAAATCCAGAAGCAGGCAGGGAGTTCCAGAGTTTACCAGTGAAAAGTATGAATGATTGAGAATACTGATTAACTCTTGTATTAGGAGGGTGGACAGAATAGGGATGAGAGGAAGAAGATGCCTTGTGCAGCGATGCCGCAGGAGGAGGGAGCTATGCCGTTAGCATGATCAGTAGAGCAGTTACCATGAAAACATTCCGGCGGTGAGAATGAGGCTGAAGACAGTCAGTCAGAGAAGGAGAGTTGATGAAACGAAAATATTTTGATTCGACCCTATCTAATAACACTGTGTGAGTGGAATTACCCCAAACATACAATTAGTACCCCATATAAGTACTAGAAGTTGGTGGGGTGAAAAAAGAGATGGAAAAATGTATGTCAAAATGAAGTGCTCTAACCTGAAACACATTATAACAAGTGATGAATCCCTTCGTACCTTCCTAGACAAATTCGCTGCACTCAGAGATAACGCTTAGATCTGGAGGATTAAGTTTAAACCACTCATTTACAGCATTATAGTTGTAGTTCTAAAAATGTTCCAATAGCTTGGAATGAGCATTATTTATTTATTCCACGTATGGACAAAATTTACTTACGTAGTTCACATACGTGAATGTATGAAAGTAGCATTACTCACAATGCATCTCAGAAAAGTTCATAAGTCATCTATTGAGAAGAGTAGACAATATTGTGATGAGATATTAGGCTGTATCTCCAAAAAACGGTATGCATTGAGCATACTCTGTATAAGGTCCTTTTCCGTCCCTGTATGGAGTACTCTTCGCATGTTTGGGGGGGTTCCAGTCACACAGCTTTGCTTGATAGGGTGGAATCGAAAGCTCTTCGTCTTATCAACTCCCCTCCTCTGACTAACTGTCTTCAGTCTCTTTCTCACCGCCGTAATGTTGCATCCCTTTCTATATTTTATCGCTTTTTTCATGGTAACTGTTCTACTGATCTTGCTAACTGCATGCCTCCTCTTCTCCTGCGGCCACGCTGCACAAGGCTTTCTTCTTCCTCTCATCCCTATTCTGTCCAACTCACTAATGCAAGAGTTAACCAGTACGCTCAATCATTCATCCCTTTCACTGGTAAACTCTAGAACTCCCTCCCTGCATCTGTATTTCCAAATTCCTACAACTTGTCTTCTTTTAAGAGGGAGGTATCGAGGCATTTGCTCCCCTAATTCTGGCTGACGGTTTTGGCACTTTATTTTTACTCTTTGGAGAGCCAGCGCTCAAGTGGGCTTTTTTCTAACTTTCTTTTTTTTTGCCCTTGGCTGGCCCTCTTCCCTACGTAAATAAAAAAAAAAAAAAAGTTCTAGTATTCTGGTAAATCGATTACAAGAGATGACGAACGAGTTAAGGGATCTAGGACGTGTATTTTTGAAAAGCTACTGGCGTTCATGAAGACAGTTTTTCAATTCTACAGAGATTACATTAGTAGGTTTCTCGTGCTTTTTTTTTTTTCTCAATTGCTGATGAAAGGCCTTGGTTAATCTGCCACTATATAAATGAAAATATCCTCCTAAACTCTAATATTAACCTCCATTAAAGTTCTTTGTTTATCTACCAGTTTGAAAACAATATTTATATATTAATAGAAGTGGGAAAAAAACTTACACTTTTATATCTAATTTTGACACATTATTATTTTTCCTTTTATGAAGCTCAAAAAATCTTTAACAAATCTTAATTCCATTGATTTTAATCCACAAAACCAATACAAATTTAAATCATGGATTTTTAATCTGATTTAAATCGATTAAAAAAACTTGATTTAGATATTTTGACCGGGTTGTTAACGAAAAAGGAATATGTGAGGCTGGCAGAGAGAGAGAGAGAGAGAGAGAGAGAGAGAGAGAGAGAGAGAGAGAGAGAGAGAGAGAGAGAGAGAGAGAGAGAGAGAGAGAGAGAGAGAGAGAGAGAGAGAGAGAGAGAGAGAGAGAGAAAAGAGAGAGAGAGAGAGAGAGAGAGAGAGACTGAAAAGAAAATAAGAAGAAAAAAAAAGAGAGAGAGAGAGAGAAAACCCAAGAACACCCCGAGACACCCCGACACACACCCCTTACTCATTATAATCAACATAAACGTGCACCACTTCACCAGTATATTTTCTTTGTGATGGCAGATAATAAAAATCTGGAGTCACATCTTGTCCTGGTGACTTGCTGTGACCTTGACCTTGAGAGTGACCTTGACCCCTGGGAAGTGAGTAAGTTGACCTCTGCTCGGCCCGCTGTGGTGGTGCACCTCTCGGCCTCTGCAGGGACCTGGAATCAATCTGGTGTTGACTTTGGTGATTGTTGTGGTGGTGGTGGTGGCCGTTCGGTGGTGCCTGGGGTCGGCTGGTGGTGCTGGTGACGGGCCTGGTGCTCTGGTGGTGCTGGTGTTGCATGGTGTTGACCTGCCGTCGAGCGTTCACACCGTTTTCTCTCATCTCGGTGGTGTCGTAGATGTAGTTTTGGTTCCCGCTGTAGTCTCGCCACCCAGAATTGGTGATGAGCCGCTCCTGCTGGTGTACAGGAGGGTAGGGGTCGTTAGATAAGGGGATGTTGCTTTGGAGGGTTGAAATAATTCCTTCATTTTTTTTTTTTTTTTTTTTTTTGTGACAGAGAGAGAGAGAGAGAGAGACAGAGAGAGAGAAGTAGGTACACACACACACACACACACACACACACACACACACACACACACATATAGAACAACAAAACTTAGAGCAACAGAAGGCTGCAAGGATATCTATATAAAGAAAAATGGAAATGATGAAGAAAGGAAGAGACACAATGAACTGGCAGCAGCAGTAAGGGAAAAGAATAATGAAAGGTCAGAAGAGGAGAAGAAGGCATTTTTGGAGAATTCTAGGAGACAGGATAAGGAAATGGTATATAAACGAGAAGGAAGAGAAAAAAGTGGAACAAGTTTAACTACAAATGATGAAGGCAAGAGACTAAAAATGATGTATACGAACATAGACGGGTTTTATCAAGTAAATTAGAATTAAGAGATTACATAAGGAAAGAAAATCCAGATATTGTATGCCTGGCTGAAACAAAACTAAATAAGGCAATCAAAATAGACTTGGACAATAGGTATGATGTATGGAGAAGACAGAGTGGGTAAAGGAGGAGGAGGAGGAGGAGGAGGAGGAGGAGGAGTCATGATGATGTTAAGGAAGGAGATAGTGATAAATGAAATGGAATGTGGGAAGGAAAAGCAGAAGTATTGTATATTAAGATGCATATTAATAAAAAAGAGTTAACAATCATTGTAACAAATGTGCCACCAACAACAAATTGATGGACCAATCAAGAATATAAAGACATGATAGATGACACAATAAGGAGTCTAACGAGAATCGTTAAAGGGAGAAAAGTGATATTAGTAGGAGATTTCAACTGTAAAGAAGTGGACTGGGAAAATTATGAAAGTGGTATGGGGGAAGAAGCCTGGGGAGAAAGATTCTTGAACCTAATGATAGACAATATGATGGACCAGAGAGTAAAGGAATGCACAAGATTCAGAGGAAACGATGAGCCGGCAAGATTGGACCTAGTTTTTACAAGGGGTATACAAATGAATGATGATATAAGATATAAGTGCCCATTGGGAAAGAGTGACCATGTAATATTAGAAATAGATATAGAAGAGGGAAAGGAAGATAGAGACGATTCATACAAAGGAGACCGATTAAATTACAGAAAGGCTGATATTGAGAATCTCAAGAACTATTTTAAAAACGTAGACTGGGAGGAGATGGAAAACTCAGAGACAATGCAAGAGAAATATAACTTATTTTTGGAAATATACAAAACAGGAGTCAGGAATATGTCCCAAAATATAGACCAAAAGAAGAAGGAAAGAAAGATTGGTTTAATGCAAGGTGTGCTAGGGCAAAGGAGAAAAGAGATGAAGCATGGAAAAGGTGGAGGAGAAATAGAAATCCAGCAAACAAGGAAAACTTCAAGGCAGCGAGAAATGAATATGTTAAGGTGAGGAAGGAAGAGGAAAAGAACTTCGAAAAGATATTGTCAAAAATGTAAGGAGCAACCAAAATTGTTCTATAGATTCATAAATGGAAAAATTAGGCAAAAAGAAACAATAGAAAGGTTAAAAGGAGAGAACAGGATGGTGGAAGACCCAAAAAGTATGGCAGAACTATTAAATAAAAAATTCCAGGAGGTCTTAGTTAAAGA
>NC_059263.1:7471666-7480201 GCF_017591435.1 Portunus trituberculatus | reverse complement strand
ATCGTTCTCAAGAATTGTGCTTCCGTGCTTGCACTTTACCTGGCCAAACTCTTTCAACTATGCCTATCGACTTCTACCTTTCTTTCATGCTAGAAGTTTGCCTACATTCAGCTTGTTCTTAAAAAGGGTGAACGTTCAAATCCCTCAAACTACCGCCCTATAGCTTCAATCTCTTGTTCATATAAAGTTTTTCAATCTGTCCTCAATAGGAAGATTCTCAAACATCTGTCACTTCAAAATCACCAATCTTTTTTATTATATGCAAGAGGAATACAAGCCAAGAGCAAAACAAGAATATACGAAAAGGCCCACTTGAAATGCAACCTCCCTAAAATAATAGTAAAGAATTACCAAAAGACAAGGACAAATGTCTTGAAACCTCCCTCTTAAAAGAAGTCAAGTTGTACGAAGATGAAAATACAAAAGCAGGCAAGGAGTTCCATAGTTTATCAGAAAAAGGTATGAATAATTGAAAATACTGGTTAACTCTTGTATTAGAGAATTGGACAGAATAGGGATGGGAGAAAGAAGAAAAACTTGTGCAGCGAGGCCGCAGGTGGAAGGGAATCATGCAGTTAGTAAGTTAAGTAGATATGTTAGCATGAAAATGTAACGATAAAATAAACAAAGATATGCAACATTTCGGTGGTGAGAAAGAGGCTGAAGACAGTCAGTCAGAAGAGGGGAGTTGATGAGAATAAAAGCTTTTGATTCCACCCTATCTAATAAAACTGTGTGAGTGGAACTACCTCAAACATGCGAAGAGTACTCCATACAATGACGGATAATATCCATGTACAGAGTTAGCAGTTGGAGGGGCGAGAAAACTGGCGGAGACGCCTAAGAAGGCCTGAATTCATAGTAGCTGTTTTAGCAAGATATAAGATTTGAAGTTTCCAGTACAGATCAGACAGAGAATATTCATTGTAGAAGAGGGAGACACTGGAGTGTCATTAAAGAAGAGGGATTAGTTGTCTGGTAGGTTGTGTTGAGTTGATAGATGGAGGATTTGAGTTTTTGAAGCATTGAACAATATTAAGTTTACTCTGCCCCAATCAAAAATCTTAGAAAGATCAGAAGTCAGGCGTTCTGTGGCGTCCCTGCGTGATCTGCAGACTTTTTGAAGGGTTGGTCGTCTCTGAAAAGACGTGCAAAAATGTAGGGTGGTATCATCAGCGTAAGACTGGATAGGGCTAGAAGATGGGTTAAGAAAATCATTAATGAATAATAGAAAGAGTGGATGACGGTACAGAACCTTGACCAACACCAAAATTAATAAATTTAGGAGAAGAATAGTGGCCGTCTACCACTGCTGCAATAGAACGGTCGGAAAGGAAACTTGAGATAAAGTTGCAGAGAGAAGGATAGAAACCGTAGGAGGGCAGTTTTGAAATCAAAGCTTTGTGCCAGACTCTATCAAAAGCTTTTCATATGTCTAACGCGACAGCAAAAGTTTCACCGAAATCTCTAAAAGAGGATGACCAAGACTCAGTAAGGAAAGCCAGAAGATCACCAGTAGAGCGACCTTGACGGAAGCCATACTGGCGATCAGATAGAAGATTGTGAAGTGACAGATGTTTGAGAATCTTCCTATTCAGGATAGATTAAAAACTTTAGACAAGCAAGAGATTAAAGCTATAGGACGGTAGTTTGAGGGATTAGAACGGTCACCCTTTTTAGGAACAGGCTGAATGTAGGCAAACTTCCAGCAAGAAGGAAAGGTAGAAGTCGATAGACATAGTTGAAAGAGTTTGGCCAGGCAAGGTGCAAGCACGAAAGCACAGTTTTTGAGAACAATAGGACATGATGGGACCCCATCATGTCCATAAGCCTTCCGAAGGGCCAGCGAGATCATGGAAAACATCATTACGAAGAATTTTGATTTAAGGCATGAAATAATCAGAAGGGGGAGGTGAGGGAGGGACAAACCCAGAATCATCCAAAGTGGAGTTGTTAGCAAAGGTTTGAGAGAAGAGTTCACACAGCTTTAGACACAGATGAGATGGCAGCGATGAAATAAAGGAGGGAGAGATAAAGAAGCAAATTTATAAGAGAACTTTATGGCCACATGCCAGAAATCACAAGGGGAGTTAGAGTTTGAAAGATTTCAACATTTTCTATTTATGAAGTAGTGTTTGGTGAGTTGAAGAACAGGCTTGGCATGATTATGGATAGAAATAAAATGTGCATGATATTCAGGATATGGAAGGGTCAAGTACCTTTTGTGGGCAACCTCTGTTTCATGTATAGCACGAAAACAAACTCTGTTAAACCAAGGTTTAGAAGGTTTACGTTGAGAAAAAAATAAGGAATCTACGCCTCCATGCCAGATACTATCACCTCTGTTATGCGTTCAGCACACAGAGATGGATCTCTGACATGGAAGCAGTAATTATTCCAGGGATAATCAGCATAATACCTCTTCAGGTCCCCCCAACTGGGAAGGGCAAAACGCCAGAGGCACCTTCGCTTTTGGGGATCCTGAGGAGGAATTGGTGAAATATGGTAAAATACAGAAACGAGATTGTGATCGGAAGAGGCCAACCGAGAAGATAGGGTAACAGCCTAACCAAAAGGATTAGATGTAAGGAAAACATCTGGAATGATGGGGATATATCAAAGACGGTCAGAAATGCGAGCATGTTGTTGCACGAGTTGCTCTAAATCATGGGGGATAGCAAAGTTGAAGATTAGTTCACAAGGATGGTCAGTGAAGGGAAAAAAAGCCAAAGCTGGTGGTAAACATTGAGATCTGCAAGGATGGAGATCTCCGCTAAAGGATAGTGGGACAAAATGTGTTCCACTCTGGAAGTTCAATAGTTAAAGAATCTACTATAGACAGAGGATAGTCAAGGAATGAACTAATCTCCATCATTTCTTATATCTTTATGCTTTCCTTGCTGAATGTTGGTCATCTTCTTTTAGAGATTTTGGTGAAATTTTGCTGTTGCGTTAGCTATATGAAAAGGTTTTTATAGAATCTGGCACAAAGCTCTGATTTCAAAACTGCCTCTCTGCAACTTTATCTTAAGTTTTCTTTCCAGTCGTTCTATTGCAGCTGTGGTAGACGGCTACTGTTCTTCTCCTAAATATTTTAACAATGGTGTTCCTCAGGATTCTGTATTGTCACCCACTCTCTTTATAATATTCATTAAAGATCTTCACCAAACTTCTTTCTCTATCCACCCCTATGTTAGTGATACCACCTTACACTTTCCACACCTTTTCAGAGGCAACCAACCCTTCAGGAAGTCAACAGATCATGCAGGGACGTCATAGAACGCCTGATTTCTGATCTTTCTAAGATTTCTGATTAGAGTAGTGAAAACTTAGTAATGTTTAATGCCTCAAAAACTCAATTCCTCCATCTATCATCTCGACACAACCTTCCAGATACCTATCCCCTCTTCTTCAATGACACTCAGCTCTCCCCATCTTCTACACTGAATATCCTTGGTCTGTCCTTTACTCATAACCTGAAGTGGAAACTTCACATCTCATTTGTTAAAAAACAGGTTTTATGAAGTTCCACTCACACAGTTTTACGAGATAAGGTGGAAACAAAAGCTTTTCGTTTCATCAACTCCCCTCCTCTGACAGACTGTCTTCAACCTTTTTCTCACCGCCGAAATGTTGCATCCTTTGCTATCTTTCTTCTTCCTCTCATCTCTATTCTGTCCAACTCTGTAATGCAAGACTCTCATTCATACCCTTCTCCGGTAATCTCTGGAACTCCCTGCCTGTTTCTGAATTTCCATATTTCTGCAACTTGACTTATTCAGATGTTCAAGGCGGTCACCGTGTCAGTGAGTTTTGCTGACGATGGTGCTACAGGAGAAGCAAGACTGTTTTTGGCTGTCACACGGATTGGCCGTTGCGCTCCCTGTTCGGCGATTGCCAGGGAATGTAGTGTAGTGAACTGTACTCTTAATATAGTGATAAACTTAATTGTGTTATATAAACATCCCAAAGAAAGGTGTATGAGAGACATAGTGAACGCTTGACAGTTGATCTCAGGGACCGTTTATTTACGAACGCAACTATAACCAAAATATTTTGGTGCCATAGGTGGTATGAATGAGGAAACCTGGTGAACCCTAAACTCATGGAAGTGACGGTGCTAGTGTGTAACTGCTATAACACACTCTCTCGGACACACTAGTAACTTAGTGGCTGACCAGTCCTGCTAATTCAGCGGAAGTTTAACTATAAACAACCCCCGCACTACCGCTTAGTTTCTCCTCTTCATTTCTACAATTAGTTAACCCCCAAAGTGGATGTTGTGACATAACTTCCTGAACTGATGTGATCCTCCCGAAGGGTTGACCTGGCGAATAGTATACATCGTAAAATCAGAAAAATACGCCCACAGAGTTCTGAGCGAGACGGCAAACAGCTCGGTGACTGGAGTGGTATTACAGCATCACTCCTTCCTCATTGCTTCTCACTCATCACTTAGCTGGGTAACCGGAGTGGTGTTAGGGCTTCATCTATCATCATTCTATCCTCATCCCTACAGAGAGAAGTATAATACTATACAACACAATTATAATGCACACACATACTACGCACTGTGTCACATAGATTTTTTTTTTCATATATTTCCTTGTCACGGCTAAGGAGTTGATAACATATTACTCAGTCGTGGATCACTTTTCAGATTTCTGCATAATTTCAGAACTTGAAGTAGAGTCTACAAAGGATTACAAGGGATCACGGAGACTGCTGATGGTGCTGTGACGTCATTCCTTCCTTGCCAGACAGACTATGGCCTCTCAAGGTCGTCTGAGGAGCAGCTGTGACCTTGTCTTTTTACATTATTCTCACATCTTAGGTGAGAACACGCTCTCTACAATTACACAAAAATAGCGTCACACATTACTTTAATTTATGCTGGAAGTTTTTTTTTTCCAGTGACTGCATGCTACTTTATATATTGTTTCTTTTATATCATACACCTTTATTGTAATCAATCAATCAATCAATCATTTCTATGTGTTAGATACTGCTGATGGCGAAGAAACCCAGTAAATTTGATGAACACATAGAACTATATGAAGAAGAAATTTTGCAGGAAGAAGCTTGAATCAGACAATGCGAGAGTAACCTGACGGTTGAAGAGGGTAATGAGTTTTAGCCCTGACACTCCTGAGTCAGTGGGTGCGGCTGAGAGGCTCATAGCTTCATATTCAGCTGAAATTCAGCAGCCTCCCGGTGATGTTCATAACTGCATCCACCATGGCGACTAACACTGTTGGTTCACAAGTCACCTTTCAAACAGCAAGATTTCTTCATACAAAAAATACTGATAGGCCTTTCACAGAACTGGATAAAGATTACTCGGTTCACAAATTCATGACCATGTATGAGGATGTCTTGCGTCACTCGAGAACGACAGATGACGCAGACATAATTGTCTTTTGTTAGGTCGAAATTAGCACCTGGCTCAAGGCTCTAAAAGTTAAGTAAATTGTGTCTCTTTTCGCCTGTAATCTTAGACAGAATTAGGACCTATTTAAAAAGAAAATGTTGCGTATTTTTTGGGGATGGAGCAGAAGCTACTCTCTTGAAACAAATAATCTCAATTATGCAGAGTATTGAGAATGGGGGCAAGGGTAGAACCCTTGTTATACTTCCATACCTGTAGGCAAACAGATGGAGAGCTGTCAGCGAGTACTGAGGGAATAAGGTTGGTGTGAGGGACCAAACAATACTACGATCACGTTTAAAAACCTCTCTAAATATTTTTTAATCTTCTTTTTTGGTCTTTCAAATACTGGGAAGCCGAGACATCCTAATGGCTCATTTGATGTTCTAGCATCCAAGTTAATCCAAGTTAAAGGAGGGAAAAAGGGGAGCATCCTTTATGGCGACGGTTACTGGGATTGCGACGGTAGTCATACGCTGTAGTAGTGGGGACCTGCCCTCTAGTCTGTTTCTATTGTAACATACAAAGACATCACGAAAAGAGACACATAAAGCAAAAGAGCGATCAAAAGAAGATTGCGGTACAAAGAAGCGGCGTTTTCATTCCGCCAACACAGGCACGCCACGGAAGTCAGGAGAATGAATTGTCTCCAAAGCCTAAGGGTGCGTTTACACCAAGCGAATCGAATTGATTCAATTCATGAAGAATCAACACGATTCATGAATCGTGTTGATTCGCCACAATAGTGTCAATGTTTACACCAGGCGAATCGAGTCGATTCAAATCACGCCGATTCATTGCGATTCAGAATCAATGAATGGTTTGGACCCATTTTTTCATGAATCAAGGCGATTCAGCAGAGAAGTAAGCACCATGCTAGTGGACGTTCTAATCAATTTACTAAAAGAATAACGTGCTATATATGATCCCAGTGATCCTGTGCGCCGAAATAATGTACATGAATTATACTGAACCATAGTTCATAACTAGAAGGAATTCCTGCAGCCTACGAATTACTAGATAATATCATTCTGCATATTTTAAAAACAAATGACAACAGAAAGCGTTATGGACATAGTTTTACATTTCCATTTGGCAACTGTATGATGTATCGTCTACCTTTGAAATGCGTGGTACGTACAACGTAATCGCCAATCAGCCAGGCACCCGCCAGAGTGGTGGGAGGGGTGTAAACTTCCTTATATTACCCCCTGTGCCTCTGATTTCGTTCACTAAATACTACGGTATGGCATGTCACAAAGTTAAAGTTAATATGACAAAATAAAAGAATTAACATAGCTGTATTTGTTTTAATATTGTCCGTATAATATTAGGCCAAAATAAAGAGTAGACTAGATGTGAAAATATGATATCAACTGGTGCGCCCATTTCTTCCGCGGTGAATGTATATGTATCAGTGGACTATTCTGTCCTCCCACTTGACAGCTCCAGTTGGTTACACAAAATATTCTGTCAGAGTGTCATGAACTGACATGGCTTCTGCTGTAGGCCTAGTGCAGTTGTGGGCCACATACGGCTCGAGAAATGTTAGTAAATTTGAAAGAGCAAGTTAATAAACAACGCCAAATAGTATTGAGAGAATTTAATTTTCTTCCCGCAAGTGTGCACATGCGTGTGAGTGGCTTTTTCTTTAGAGGCCTTTAATTTTATATTTCAAATATTAATGATTTTGGGTTAATATAGCATACGGCCTATAAGATTATATTTTTTTTTTCTTTTCAAATATGCCCCTAGCACTGAGAAGTTTGCCCATCCCTACTTGGCCTAGTACTTCTTGTTGGTCACAGGCAACATCTTAAACTATTATGTGCTTATCCTAAAGAAGTCCTAAAACCTCTTCTGATTATTTATCAAATCTAGGAACAAATGACCAAACTTCCAAATTCAGGTCTTCTAAGATTAATGGTATGCACCCATGTTCGTTGTCAACGTCTACGCCTACGCTTCGTCAGCTACTGTAACACTGCTATTTCTGCAAAAAGCTAATATGTCCATATTTCCCAAAGGATGCTTTGGTGCTGTATGGTCTGAATCATCTGGATGATGTGAATCAGCCGATTGGAACTATGCAGATTCAAAATGACTCGATTCAAATTATTCTTCATGTATTGAATCGATTCGATTCGCTAAGTGTAAACGCATCACAATACTTCCACATCCATTCAAACCTGTGCTACCTTCTCATATAGCTACCCTCAAATTCCAACATCCATTCTTCCTCCTCCTCCTCCTCCTATTTCTCCTAATGGTAGGTTATCAGATGAGCACTTCCTCTTCCTCACCACCATAATTTTACCTTGTCCATGCTTATGGGCGTCAATCATCAGATCGGTTCCGACAGATTGCACTAATGTAGATAGAAACAGATGCTCGACGTGTTGCTGTTCCTCAGCTGGCAGGGGAAGCCGCGCGCCCAGCGACAAAAAACCCAGGTTAAGATATCCAGACGATCATTCTTGAAATTACGTTAGTGTGAACACAATTCATTCTTTTGCTCTTGTCTAACCAATTGAAAGGCATACAAAAGAAGTACAGGTCTTCTGTACCTCCCAGTTATTGTGATGACTGAATTTGTGCCTTATTGCTTCTCTACGATTTCACATATTATTTAGATGTGCTACACTTTCATGGTCTAGTGGCATTGTATTAGAAAGAATAATATAATGGAATATAGCATTTAATTTCTTCTAATAAATGCAGTTCAATGTTGTGCTTCCTAGTTACATGAACAATAACTTATATGATTAGTTTCATCTGCATTATATTATCTCAGTAATACTATTATATTAGTGATTTTGTTTTCATTGATAACTGTCAAACTTTTTGTTTCTATTCAGTGACTGAAATATCTCTATTACTGTCTCCATGCAAAGCACCAGGAGAGTTGCAAGTGCGACTTTTTGAGAGTAAAAGATTTTCATTAATCTGATGTCGACTTAACTTTGCTTTTGTGTCATTCAAGTAAGACAAGTATACAGCTCATAAAATATTGCCTTACATGTCTCCGGAAATTCATGCGAAATCATACGAAATAAGGAGCCCCAGAATTAGTAGCGTCTACAATGCCCTTTATGTGTCATGTAAAC
>NC_059263.1:7460625-7471166 GCF_017591435.1 Portunus trituberculatus | reverse complement strand
ATGGAAATATTTCTTTATTCGTGATATCAGTTACTTGTTTAAATGCCAATCATTTGTTTTTTTAATAGACATTTTATTTGACTGTATATAGGTCGAAAAAAAAAAATGGAAAATACATGTATTTATCTCTATACATGATGGTCCAGTATGACATGTTGCTCACACATGCGCAGTATGCTTAGTAAATCTTGTCCTGACTCCTCGTGCGTCTGGCAGTGGATAGGAGACCAACGCATGCGCAGATGAGCAAGACACTTCCAGGACATTTTTTTCTGCGACACCGGTGTAGTAGTAGGAAGTGGAACGTCCATGGAACGCCCAAGTTATCGTACCAACGCATGCGCAGTTGACGCGTTCCATGGACATTCAACTTCCTACTGGTGCAGTAGGAAGTGGAATGTCCATGGAACGCGTCAACTGCTGATATCTGTAAACGTGTCTGGCTCCGTGAAAGTTAACCATGGAAAAAGTATTAGGCTATACGCTCAGTTTATAATAAATATAAGGCAAAAGCCTTTACCTATTATTATTATCATTACTATAATTATTATTATTATTATTATTATTATTATTATTATTATTATTATTATTATTATTATTATTTATAATTATTGTTGTTATTATTATTATTATTATTATTATTATTATTATTATTATTATTATTATTATTATTATTATTATTATTATTATTATTATTATTATTATCAATTATTATTATTATTATTATTATTATTATTATTATTATTATTTGATATATTGTTATTGTTATTATTAATGTTATCGTTGTTGTTGCAACAATAATATCCATCACCATCGTTTTGCTAAAATTAAGGTTTAGGTGAAAATGTTGCACTCGGATAATTTATTTCCACGATATAAACGACACTTAAGTAAGGAAATGAAAGTCTAGGTAGAAACCATATAGGTAAATCCTATGTAGTCAAAGAACTATCTTAATTAACAGTGCACTTACCCAGTTCAGCAACAAGGATAATAATTAACCGTGGATAAAGTTGTAAAATTATTATTAATGTATTATGCACCAACCTTTTTACAATATAAATTATAAAAAATTGCTTCGGCTAGCATATAGAAGACAGTTTCCCAAATTTAAAAATACGAATTCACTGAAAACATCTCTTTTTTTTTTATTGAAAGTATGAAATCTGGTGGAAGACATGAGCTGCTCCCACGTCCTATATATTATAATGAATCATGCGCCAGGCAGAGATACCACTGTCCACGCAAGCGCAGTTGGCGCATTCCATGGACATTCCACTTTTTACTGCTACACCGGAACCACTCGCAGCCACCACACTCCATAACACCTGTGCACGGGGCCGGTAACGCACCATCACTGCACCAGAGCGCCCACGTCACCCGTAATACACTGCACAATCATTTAGGGGCTTTCCACTACACTAATGGGGCACAGAGAGCACATGTACGACGCGACTGGTAAGGCGGAGGCACGTACACTAAAGAAGGCAAGGTAGGGCAGCTGTCAGGTCTTCTGGGCTCACTTATGGTATCCAGGCCACTCCACGGAGCTCACGTTCCTCCCCGTCCAGCTGTCTTCCCTTGTCTCCTTGGCTTGGTGCGCAATCATCCAGCCTTTCAAGGAGTGATCACATGGCCTGATCACGAGTCTCACACACACACACACACACACACACACACACACACACACACACACACACACACACACACACGCACACACACACACACACACACACATGTACGCCGCCCCAGCGTGGTCCTCCTCCCTGAACCTCACACAACGACAACAGCTGGAGAGGGTTCAGAGGACGGCGTTCAGGGTCATCCTTGGGCCTGCCTACAGGTCCTACGAGGACACCCTGACCTGCCTGAGTCTGCCGAGGCTGGCCACAAGACACCAGGAAGCCTTGGAAAAATTTGGGGAAGGACTGAAGCGTCATCCACGTCTCCGCCACCTGCTACCCTCCGACGTGCCTCCCCCTGCTCGCGCCACCCGACACCATAATCGTGTAGCGCCCTTAAGAGCACCGCGCACGGATCGATACCGACTTAGCGCGGTGCCCACTATTGTGCGAGCCTTAAATAAATAAGTGAATTTCTAGGTTAAGTTTATCCATAGTTAGGTTAAGCATTTTTAGTTCATTGTGGTAATGTCCCACCCCCTGTACATTTTCAGTGTATTTTTTTACATTGCCTAATTAATAAACCGTTTATTATTATTATTATTATTATTATTACACACACACATACACACACACACACACACACACACACACACACACACACACACACACACACACACACACACACACACACACACACACGCACACACTTAGATTACCATCATAGTGAATATGAGGTAAATTCCAAGTACTTTGTCTTATTTCAACAGACGAAAACCTGCGGATATTATGTGGCCGACACTCTCTTCGGGAGTCTCACTTTCAGCTTCCTCTTTCCCAAAGGATCCAAACTTAAGCCGAGAGTGGATTACATGTAAGTAATACAACATTTGCGGTCTTATATCTAATGTTCAAGCTGTAGAACAGCACCTTTCCTCATCTTTTTCTATGTGCGCAACGACTTGGCCTGTTCTCGTACCCACGCTCTTGAATTTTTCGAGTTTTCCACCGTTTGGCTTAGCCTCAATAGTCACTCTGTCACGGAGGTGTCGTTGTTCTACCTACTTCCTGGGTTTTGTCTGCACGTGGGTTCCTGGGAACGAGACTGACCTTGTCGGGTCAGTGGAAGATAGGGGGAGTAGGTCACTCGCCGCCGGCTGCCTCACATTTCTAGGCACCCTTGCCGTACGCCTATCTCTCAATGTAATTTGTATATATGTATTTTATGGTTAATTTTAAGTTTTATCTATTAAGGAATGGTTAGGTTGTAAGTTGTAATTAATCGAATCCTAGCGTGTGATAAGAAACCGTTGATGCAATGCAAGTTGCCCGTAAAAGGCAAGATAGGCTTTTCAGCCTTATTTTGGAAATTCAAACGAAAATTTTCTTTATTTTCTATTCCTTATTTTATTTTTTTTCTCACTTTGGGTTTTGAAAATGAAGAATTATTAGGTGTTTTCCCGTTTGATGATATATATATATATATATATATATATATATATATATATATATATATATATATATATATATATATATATATATATATATATATATATATATATATATATATATATATATATATATATATATATATATATATATATATATATATATATATATATATATATATATATATATATATATATATATATATATATATATATATATATATATATATATATATATATATATATATATATATATATACATATATATAAATATTTATATGTATTTTTTTTTTTTTTTTTTTTTTTTTTTTTACGGAATTGGGAACCGTTATTATGTGAAACTAACACAGTGCGTTTCTTGATTGTGAAGAACTAGACCAAGTGGACCATGCTTGCACGGGTCAGCGTGGAGTCAATAGTAAAGGCCGTGGACATAAACGTTCATGGCTAGGGTGAGAGCGGACCACTCCCAGGCAAGAGGGTAGGATCCATAGGTTCGCAGGAGTGGTGAGGGTGAGACTATATGGAGGTTAGGTTTTCTTCCTGTCTCAATAGTTAGGTTTTCTCTTTGTGCTTGAAATTTATTTCTGGTTTACCATGTTGCTTCGCGCATTTACCTTTTGGGTTTTTATTCTTTGGACTGTATATGGGGATTAGTTGTAATACCCCCTTCACTTAACCGAAGTGTGAAGAGAGGATTTGAGTTTTATGCTTTTTCTTCGTTAAGTTTGAATAATTTTTTGGGGTTTGTGCATAGTTGTGCCCCATCTTTCTGTTTATCTGTTTCTGTTTTGTGTTTTATGTTCTATGATTCATTCATGACTTAGAACAACTGGTTTAGAATCCTACTCGTATCTTGGAGATATGTCCGACATTCTTGATATTTTCCTTACCTGTAATGTTTCTGCTTACGCTGTTACCCTATCTTCTCTGTTGTGTTTCTCCTATCACAACCTCATATCTGTATTTTGTCCTATTTCTTCAATCCCTCCTCAAGATCCCCCAAAACAGAGATGGGTGTGTCGTTTTGCCTCTGCCAGTTCGGACGACCTAAACGAAGTATTATGCTGATTTCCCTTGAATGATTATTATTCCCATGTTATGCTGAACACATAACAGAGGTGATAGTGTCTGGCATGGAGGCATACATTACTCATTCTTATTCTCACTATAAATCCCCTAAACCTTGGTTTAACACAACATTTTCTTGTACTATTCATGATAGAAAGGTTGCCCACAAAAGTATTTGAGCGTTCCATCACCTAAATTTCATGGACTTATTATTTCTGTCCGTAATAATACCAAGTCTGTTCCTTAACTTGCCAAACACACCTTCGTAACTAGAAAATGTCAAAATCTTTCAAACTCCAACCACCTTCGAGACTTCTGACATCTGGCCAAAAACTGACATCAGGCAAAAATATCTATAACTTTACACATTCATTTTTCCCTCCTTTATTTCAGTTTTATGGCACCACAGCCATCTCATCTTCTCTAAAGTTGAACTCTTCTCGCAAACCTTTGCCAATAACTCCACCTTGGATGATTATTGGCTTGTCCCTCCCTCTCCTGCTCCCTTTGACTATTTTATGCCTTCAATTAAGATTCTTCGTAATAATCTCTTCCATATTTTCGCTGGCCTAAACCCTCGGAACGCTTGTGGGCC
Source organism: Portunus trituberculatus (assembly GCF_017591435.1). Lineage (NCBI taxonomy): Eukaryota > Metazoa > Arthropoda > Malacostraca > Decapoda > Portunidae > Portunus > Portunus trituberculatus. The sequence continues at coordinate 7,466,430 of NC_059263.1, read as the reverse complement.
TGATGGGGTCCCTCCTACCGTTCTCAAAAATTGTACTTACGTGCATGCATCTTGGCTTGCTAAACTTTTTTTTAACTATGCCTATCGACATCTGCCTTTCCTTTACGAGTATGCTGAAAGTTTTGCCTACATTCAGCCTGTTCCTAAGTGACCGTTCTAATCCCTTAAACTGCCGCCCTATAGCTTTTATTTTTCTTTTTTTTTTGCTTGTCTAATTTTTTTTTTTTTTTTAATCTATCCTCATTAGGAAGATTTTCAAACTTTACCAACTATTATTTGATCGTCAATATTCTTTCCAAGTCTACTCCACTGGTGATCTTCTGGTGTTCCTTAATACGTCTTTGTCTTATTTAAGAATATTCGGTGAAATTTTTGCTCTTGCGTTTGACATATCAAAAGCTTTTGATAGAGTCTGGCACATAACTTTGATTTCGAAACTGCCCTCCTACGATTTTTATCCTCTCTCTCTGCAACTTCATCTCTAGTTTTCTTTCCGACCATTCTATTGCTGCTGCTATAGACGGCCACTGTTCTCTCCAAAATCTATCAACAGTGGTGATCCTCAGGGTTCTCTACTGTCACCCACTTCCTTTTTCTTATTCATTAACGATTTTCTTAACCAAATTTCTTGCCCTATCCACTCCTACGCTAGTGATACCAAGCTAAATTTTTACACGTCTTTTCAGAGACGACCAACCCTTTAGGAAGTCAACAGATCATAAACGTCGCCACACCTGAGGTTCGATCTTTCTAAGATTTCTGATTGGTTGTGTTAAGCACGTCAAAAACTCAATTCTTCCCTCGATCAACTCGACACAACCTTACTGGCAACTATCCCCACATCTTTAATGACATTCAGCTATCCCTATCTTCTACACTGAATATCTTCGCTCTGTTATTTACTCATAATCTAAACTGGGAACTTTACCTCTCAAATTTTGCAAAAAAAAGCTTCTATAAAGTTAGGTGTTCTGAGGGAACTCTCCCAATTTTCTCGCGCCTCCAATTGCCAACATTGTACAAGGGCTTCATCTTTCCTTGTATGGAGTACTCTCCACTCACACAGTTTCATTAGATAAGGTGGAATCGTAAGCTTTTCATCTCATCAACTCCACTCCTCTGACTAACTGTCTTTTAGCCTCTCTCTCACAACCTTAATGTTGCATCCCTTACTATCTTTTATTGCTACTTTAATGCTAACATCTTCAGTGATCTTGTTTACTGCATGTCTGCCCTCCTCCTACGGTCTTGCTGCACAAAGCTTTCTTCTTTTCACCAGAATTCTGTCTAACTCTCTAATGCAAGAGTTAACTGGTACTCTCAATCATTCATACTTTTCTCTGGTATAGTCGCTTCTGTATTTCCATCTTCCTGTGACTTGACGTCTTTTAAGAGAGAGGTTTCAAGACATTTGTCCCAGATGTTTGGCTAACTTTCTTAACATTTTAGAGAACTGGCTAACAAGTGGGCCCTTCATTTTTATTTGTGTTGTTCTTGGCTAACTTCCCTTAATCCATAGAAAAAAAGAAAAAAAAAGCATTTATATATATATATATATATATATATATATATATATATATATATATATATATATATATATATATATATATATATATATATATATATATATATATATATATCCTCATTATCTATTACAAGAATAAAAAAAAAATTAAACAGCCACCTCCAACTTCGAAACAGCCCACCACAGAAAAAGAAAAAAAAAGTCAGCAGTCTCATAATATAACATAATATTATTGTATATAGGTTCACTTGCACCCAAGGGAACTGTAAAGCCCTTCAGTCAACCTATATCGGCATGCAACGATGTGAGTCAGCAGAAGACTCACCTACCACCTCACATCAGGCGTGCCCATGAAACACTTAAAACAAGTACACAAAACCGCACTAACAAGACAATACATAGAAAAAAAATACAGAAGTAATCATGAGTTGTAAAGATACTTGACGCTTCCCCATCATAGAAGCCCTTTACATTAAAATCTTGAAGACAAACCTCAACATACAAAACCTAGACATGCAAGCGCTCCCAAGTATGAAACTATGGGAGAACACACCTGCGCGCAGCCAATCAGAGGCCGAGCTGACTGTGCTCAGCCGCCAGCCAAATGTATAAATATAGCTGGCGCTATATTTATGCTAAAAGAATCCCTAAGCAGACAAAGTAGTATGGGGCAACTCAGCTCTAGTGACGAGGCTGCTGCTTTCCCAAAAATAGATTCTAGTGACATAGGTTTACATTTCTTTTTACAACAAAAGCAAAAGGTTGGCCCAAAAATATCCCTAATGAAGACCTATTAAAATTAATTAAAACTAGCAAAATAAAATGTAAGTATACCAACAACAAATATAGAGAAGAGCAAATTCTAAGGAAAACGAAAAAAGGAGCAATAAATCTATAGAATTGTTGGTTTGCCATGAAGTATGATAAATTCCAGAAAATTAGATCTTAACTAGTGCAGGAACGTTCTCCAATGGAATCTACTGATTCTCGCTTGAGAAAATTTTCCAAATGATTAAGCGTAGTCTAAAAATCATTCAACATAATATACAACATTTGAAAACAAACAAGTCATCTCTACTGGTATATAATCTTGCTAATGAATCAGATATTATATCATCAAACAGTCATGGTTTAAGGGGTAATGAGGAATTAAAAATATCAGGTTATAGAACTTATAAAATAAATTATACAGTAAATATTTCAGATGGTTCTGCAATTTCAATTAAAAAATTACATCAATCATAAGTTATTATATACGATGATTTCGATACAAATTTTCTTGCAGTTGAAATAGAAACAAATTTAGGGCCAAAACTAATAGCTACAACGTATTTACCTCCCAGACTACCATTTCTAGCGTATACTGATATGTATAGATTATTAAGTAAAAATATCCCAACTTATTTCATGGGTGACTTTAATGGAAGACACACATTTTTTTTTTGGCAACAAAGATAACAACACTGGGAAAAAGTCTTATACATCTTATAAATCAAGGTAAATTAATTCATCTCGGCCCTCATTTTCCAACATATTTTAGTCACAATTCAACTACAACACCGGATTTTTTTTCTCTCATAAGCATTCCTATTTGAATTATGTTTGTGAACAAGAAGATTTAACATAATTTGATCATTTACCAGTATTTTTTTTTAACTCTCCACAATACCATTTATAGCCAAGAAACCAAAAGTGTATCAAATGCACATGACCGATTGGGATTTATTAAAAATTTAAGTTAGATTCACAGATTTCAGTCGGGAATTATGACGATAGTAATGCTGAGCAACTTAAGACAGCAACAAAGCAATGGATAAAAACAATAAAAACAATAAAAAGTGCAATGGATACAGCTATTCCAAAGTTTAATTATCAGTACATATATCAGCTTAAAATAACCCCGGAGATAAGAAACCTGGAAACACAGTTTATGATTCTAAAGCAAAATGCAACACTTAATGGTTGGACTTCACAAACATTTAGAGAATATCAGAGAATAAAAAACAAAATAAGAGAAAAATGCAAAAAAGCTTTTAATAAAAATTGGGAGGATAAAATCAATTATATTTCTGAGAATAGTAAAAATAGCAATCAAATTTGGACCAAATAAAAGTGTTAAAAGGCAAGAAGACAACGTATGCCAGTTACATGAAAGACACTGATGGCAATAAATATTTTACGGATAATGAAAAATGTAACTTAATGGAGAAAACTTGGGAAAATGTTTTTTTAAGATCACAGAGCAAGAGGAAGATAACTTCGATAAACTCCACTCAGATCATATTGATTGATATATCAATGTAAACATTGAAAGAATTCAAACATTTCCAGCAGTCCAACTGAATAGGTTAAACGTTGGCAATTATTATACAAGAGAAATAACAGTAGAAGAAATGAAAACCATTATAAGAAGATAAAAAAACGAAAGCCCCAGGTTCAACTAAAATAAATATACAAATATTAGAAAAATGTACATCAAAAACGTTGGAAGAACTGAAAAACATATTAAATTCTTGCTTAATTATTGGATATTTCCCAAATATTTTTAAGGAGGCTATTATAAAATTTATACCCAAAAAAGATCAGTCCCAAAAACCCTATAAATTATAGACCCATTTCTTTACATGAAGTACCGAATAAAATTTGTGAGACTCATACAAGCAAGAGTGAATATTTTTTTTTATCAGAAAATAAAATACTAAAATAAAGACAACACAGTTTTAGAACATATAAAGGTACACACACTGCGACAACTATGACTTATGAAACAATCGCCAATGCTTTACCTGATAGAAAAAACATGTAGTTTTAAGAGATGTTGCTAAACCATTCGACAAGGTCTGTCATAATGGATTAAAATACAAGATTTTGCGACTAAGATTACCTGATTTCTTGGAAAAAAAATTGTGCATTTTTTTTTTCTTTTAGATAAGAGGAAAGCAAAAATTAACATCGGCAACGAATATGTTAATTACATAAATCTACAAAGTGGGATTCCACAGGGTAGCGTACTATCACCAACCCTTTATCCATTACATACTAATGACCTACCACTGCTTGAATATGGATGTTTAGACACGCTGTACACGGACGATATTACACAAATAATAACATCTCCCAGTAAATCCAAGTTAATGATGAAAATTAAAGTAGAACGAGAAATTGAAAGAGTAAACAAATTTTGAAAGAAAATAGAAGATAAGTACCAGCGAAGATAAGTTTAAAATGATCTCACTAGCACAACTTAAATCAAAGAAAATAATTGTTAACAGAAAATAAATCGAAACAAGTAGTTTGGGTAAACTCTTTGGGCTTAAAATCTCCTCAAGACAGTTTGTCAATCAAATTAATGAAATAATAAAAAAAAGGCAATGGAATACTAACTCAATCAACACAATTTAGAAATCTAACACCTAAACCAAAGGCTACGTTAGTAAAAACTTTATTAGTTCCAGTTATGGAGTACCCCTCTATATCTTTATGCATGGCTTCCGCAACTCAGAAAAGAAAGATGCAAACCATCCTGAACAAAGCATTAAGATTTATCCATTGCAACGAACAAGAACAAATGGACAGTGAAAACTTACATATAAAATGCAATATTTTACCTCTATATATATCCCAGTACTTAAAAGCGGAGAAAACATGGAACACAATAAAGAATAGTGAAAATGAACAGTATAAATAATTAAAAACTCCACGAAATAAGATACATAAATCGTTCCAAAAAAGTAGCGACATCATAGATATGGAACCACTTCAGGCAATTTTTATTTGGCAAAGTTAATTTGTTTCTAGACTTTACAGATTAATACCGGACTTGTTGAAGGACAACCCCAGAAAGATAAAGATATTTATGTTTCATATGTTTTGAATCAATTATTTTTGTACTAAGAACATAAGACTTTAAGTTTATGTAATCTACTTCATGTAATCTATATACTTTATGATTTACAAAGTATTTAAATTCAGTGCACCTTGGCTACCTCTCACTTTTAGGATCGCTTCACCTTCCAGTCATTCTGTTAGGGCTTAGTTGAGTTCCTTCTGGGAAAGGCTGACTTACAAGTAAAATATGGTTGAGTTACACAAACACTCTCTCTCTCTCTCTCTCTCTCTCTCTCTCTCTCTCTCTCTCTCTCTCTCTCTCTCTCTCTCTCTCTCTCTCTCTCTCTCTCTCTCTCTCTCTCTCTCTCTCTCTCTCTCTCTCTCTCTCTCTCTCTCTCTCTCTCTCTCTCTCTCTCTCTCTCTCTCTCTCTCTCTCTCTCTCTCTCTCTCTC
>NC_059263.1:7457100-7460125 GCF_017591435.1 Portunus trituberculatus | reverse complement strand
AAAAAAAAAAAGGACGTGTGAATTTAGATAAAGCCTTTTGAGATAGTGGATTTTGAGGGTTTTCTAGAGTGTTTCTACAGTTGATAATGTAGAAATCTTGTCACTCTGTCTCTAGAACCCTAAAAACGCTTTAAAAAAAAAGCACGTGTGAATTTAAATAAAGCCTTTTGAAATTGTGGATTTTAAGCGCAGAAATGTTTGAGAATACGAGACTTAGTTTTATTCACTCACTAACAAAAAAAAAAAAAAATAAATAAATAAAAATAAACTTAATTGCTTTATGTCTTTTTTAAGTGGGTAATATGTTTTACTTTTACTCACTCACTCACTAACTCACTCACTTACATGCTTACTTACTCACTCACTCACTCACTCACTCACTCACTCACTCACTCACTCACTCACTCATTCATTCCTTAGTCTTGATTAACTAAGGGAAGTTTGGATTGGAAGTATTTAGATGTTTTAATTAGTTCTTCCTTTACAGTTGTCAGCCATTCTTGTTTTTGAGTGTCATATACGAGGTTAGGTTAGGTTAGGTTAGGTTAGGTTGCCTCGTATTGTATACTTAATTAATTCCTTGTGTTCTTCCAATAGCACACCTAACTCTCTCTCTCTCTCTCTCTCTCTCTCTCTCTCTCTCTCTCTCTCTCTCTCTCTCTCTCTCTCTCTCTGTATTTGTGTATTTTTTTCCCTATTCTCTTTTTTCTTGTTTTGTTTTATTTGTATTTTTGTTTTATTGATTTCTAGATAACATAAAACTAAAGATAAAAACGAAAAAATAAATTTCTTATATCCACCTCGACCCAAAATAAATAACTAAATAAATAAATAAAAGAAGAGAAAGAAAGAAAATAAAGCCCTTCGATATTTTGAAATGAAGAATAAGAGAGGAAATAAAATGAAATAGTTACATCGACCTCGACAAAAAAAAAAAAAAAGTGAAACTGATTAAGAAATAAATAATTAAAAGAAGAAAATGAAAGAAAATAAAACACTTTGATATTTTGAAATGAAAAATAAAGAGAAGAAAGAAAATTAAAAGCTTACATCAACCTCGAAAAAGGAAATAGATGAATTAAAATAAATAAGTAAATAGAAAAAAAAAGGTGAAGAAACAAAAAAATACCTTTAGATATTCACGTTTTTGAAATTAGGAAAAAAGTAAGAAAAGAAAACAAACAAAGCAAAAATAAGTAGTTACATCCACCCCGTCAAACAAAGCAAAGCAAAACAAAAACAAAAGAAAACAAACAAATAAGAAAAAGCACCTTTGATATTAACGTTTTGAAATTAAGAAAAAAAAAAAGAAGAAATAAAGATAAAAGTAATTATATCCACCTCGACACACAAAACAAAAACAAAACAAAATAAGTAACAACGAAAAATAAAAGAAATAAGAAAAACCTTTGATATTTACATTTTGAAATTAAGAAAGAGAGAAGAAATAAAAAAAAAGATAATTAGACTCACCGACAAAAATAATGAATAAATAGATAAACAAAACAAAAACAACAACACTTTGATAGCCACATTTTGAAATCAAGAAACTTAAAAGAAAAAAGAAATAATTAGACACTGACCTAACCTGACCTGACCTAACCTAACCTAACCTAACCTAACCTGATCTAACGTAATCTAACCTAACCAACCTAATCTAACTTAACCCAATCCCTAACCTAACGTAACTTAACCTAACCTAACCTAACCTAACTTAACCTAACCTAACCTAACCTAACCTAACTTAACCTAATCTAACCTAACCTAACCTCACCTAACCTAACTTAACCTAACTTAACTTAACCTAACCTAACCTGACCTAACCTAACCTAACCTAAAAAGTAATTAAATTCACCGACAAATATATATAAAAAAATAAATAAATAGATTAACAAAAGAAGAAAAATCAACAAGACTTTGATATCTACATTTTGAAATTCAGAAAGAAAGAAAACAACTTTAACACGTAACGGAAATAATGCAAAAAAAAAGAACAAAAAAAGAAAGAAAGCTTATATTACTATTTTTTCCATATAAACATCAGGAAATTTACAAAACCAGTTACGATCAAGTTTCATGCAAGTTCTTCACGCCTTTTTGTTTTCCCTTTTTTTTATTTATTATTTTTTTTCTCCTTGTGAGTAAAGCAAACAGACAGACAGACAGACAGACAGACAGACAGACAGAGAGACAGACAGGAAATGAACCAGACACAGGCTTCTACACAAACCGTCAGAGAGAGAGAGAGAGAGAGAGAGAGAGAGAGAGAGGAGAGAGGAGAGAGAGGAAGACGTGGAGAGAGAGAGAGAGGGAGAAAGTGAGAGTGGCAGATAAGTCCATCATTTATCAACATCCGGTTCACCTTTCTTACTTTCATAATAAAATCTTTCGAGGAGAGAGAGAGAGAGAGAGAGAGAGAGAGAGAGAGAGAGAGAGAGAGAGAGAGAGAGAGAGAGAAAGAATAAGAGAAAGAGAGAAAGTAGAATAAAAACTTAAGCTGGAAATAAATATCACACTTCTGACATGCAAAGTTGAGAGAGAGAGAGAGAGAGAGAGAGAGAGAGAGAGAGAGAGAGAGAGAGAGAGAGAGAGAGAGAGAGAGAGAGAGAGAGAGAGAGAGAGAGAGAGAGAGAGAGAGAGAGACAGAGAGAGACAGAGAGCCAGAGACAGAGAGAGACAGAGAGCAGAGACAGAGAGACAGACAAACAAAGACATACATAGAAACTGAGATAGAGAGAAAAAAAATCAGAAAAGAATAACAATAGCAACACTTTTTTAATCCAACACACACACACACACACACACACACACACACACACACACACACACACACACACACACACACACACACACACACAGGAAGACTTGAGTTTAGTACTAGAAAAAAAGGAAAATAAATAGAAAACGTATCAAGTAAAACCTCTATATTTGTACGTGCAGCGTGTCCCGCCTGCCTGCTCCTAGTACCGCTAACCACAGGATGCCAGAGTGTTTGACTGCTTGTGGCGGTGTTTGTGGCGGAGGG
>NC_059263.1:7447100-7452100 GCF_017591435.1 Portunus trituberculatus | reverse complement strand
ATTCTATTTATTTTTTTAGCTAGGAATTACACCTATTGTTGTTATGCCCTAATACCTAGTAAATGGTTGTAAACACTCCATACAGTGATATTAGTGGTGTGAGCTAGAATGTAAGCAAGAAAGGCGACTATCAGAAAAGAACAAGGGAAGAAAAGAATATAGAGAGCAGTAAAAAATATAGGAAGAAAATATAGATGAAGGTGCGAAGGAGAGGAAAACAGGAAATCCTTCAGCTAGAAAATACATAATTCTACTCTATAGCTTCCCTCTGTAATTTACTTATGAAGACTCTAATGCAGTGCTAATAGTGCTGTGAGTTACTGCATACCCTACTATTAAGACAGTTAAATAGCTACTAGGGAAATTATTGATGCATAGCGAAGTGGAGGGATTAAGACAGTTAAATAGCTACTAGGGAAATTATTGATGCATACTCTAGTGGAAGGATTAAGACAGGAAAAATATGTACTAGGGAAATTATTGATGGGAAACTAGGATACCAAGAGATTTGCAGAAGAGAAGAAGCGTCTGTCATAAGCTTAAGCGCTGGTGATGCTAATAAACTAACTTGTGGGAAGATCATGGAGGTGGTGGTGATGGTGATGAAATGGCGGATGTTATAGTTGGGGTGGACATGGTGGTGGTGGTGATGAAAGGATGGGCATGAAAGGATGGGATGAACATAATGGCTGGAAGGACATGGTGGTGGTGGTGATGGTGATGACAGGATGGAAGGACATGGTGGTGGTGGTGATGGTGATGAAAGGATGGGCATAATGGTTGGAAGGACATGATGGTGGTGGTGATGATGGTGATGACAGGATGAACATAATAGCTGGAAGTACATGATGATGGTGATAATGATGACAATGATAGAATAAGAAATAACAGAAAAAAAATAAATAAAAATCATCCCTTCTACTAAAATAAACTGTAACATTATTTCCTCTTTCCTCTCTCACAACGTCCATTTCTAAAGGCGTCTAGTTGAAGATACAAATTTTTTAAGGGTATTTTAGTTCTGGTGATGTATTAACAAGATTTCTACTTGATCATAAGGAGAAACTGTCTTGAAAACCATGCTGATCGTGGATGGGGAGTTGGAAATTGGCCTGGTGGGAGAGCAAGGCGTTTGAATATGGCCGTAAATATTCTCACCACACCAACATTTCCTTCACCACAAATAGAGAAAGAGAAAAGCTCCCAAGTAAGAGTAGGAGTTAGAGGAGTAAGCTTCCCAAACGTCAGTCACAGCGAGAAACGGTGCAGGTGTAAAAATAAATTAAAATCCAGGTATTCGTGACTTTAATTGAGGACAGGTGAGAGGTAGAGTGGCAAGGTTTCTCTCTCTCTCTCTCTCTCTCTCTCTCTCTCTCTCTCAACGTTGTATGCTATTTTTCTTACATTTTTGTTATTAATTTCGATTTGTACAAAGAAACGAAGTGAAAAAATAATAATGCGGTCGAGAGAGAGAGAGAGAGAGAGAGAGAGAGAGAGAGAGAGAGAGAGAGAGAGAGAGAGAGAGAGAGAGAGAGAGAGAGAGAGAGAGAGGACAAGGGGCAGGAGACAGACAGATGATGTGTGGGTAGGTTACGGGGAAAGGGGATGGGAGGGTCATGGGACATCGTGGGGGGCTAAGGAATGTGTGTGTGTGTGTGTGTGTGTGTGTGTGTGTGTGTGTGTGTGTGTGTGTGTGTAGACAGGAAACCAGCACTGAATGAAGCATTTCCACTGTGAGAGAGTGAGTGAGAGTGAGAAGAGAAAGGTGATGCAATGTCGTACCACGTGTGTGTGTGTGTGTGTGTGTGTGTGTGTGTGTGTGTGTGTGTGTGTGTGTGTGTGTGTGTGTATCTATCAGTGTATTCTTATATTTTGTATGTATGTATGTATATATGTATTTATTCACTTTATTATTTATTTATGTATTAAGAAGGAATCACGAATAATAAGACTTCATATCGGCCACATTGCCCAATATTCATTACGACACTAAACCAGTCAGTCAGTCAGTCAGTCAGTCAGTTAGAATCAGACATAATTTACACACCAACATTTTAAATATGGCTGCAAGTAACTGTCCTTATGATATCGACATCTTTTGATACTGCTAAGATTATTTTCCAAACGGTTAGCTGTGGAGAAATAATAAAGTTATTGTGTTTTATTTATTTTTAAGTTCTTGGAGTGTATACTGGTAGAGATTGATACTTTAGTCTGACCGCTGATTCGTATGTCGGTTCAGGAAAGAAGTCAGGAAATGTATACTAAGAGATACATACACAGGAAGATACACATGACTATCGTAACCCCTTCAGTACCATGACGCGTTCCCATATTCATTCTGCTTACTATTGGATGATTTTGTACAGCTCCAGAATCTCGTGTGAGGGATTAAAATAGTGAAGACTGTGGCTATTAATCTTCTGACCTCTATAGACCCTTCCTAAATGTCAATAAAATGGTCTAATCGTACACATATCTCAAGGTAAAAATGTGTCCCAGTACTGAAGGTGTTAAGAGGAAAAGCTGGAAAACAATCAAGGACTTTAGAGAAATTTTTGATACTAGTGAGAGAAAATTAGAAAAAAATAGATAAAATGAGTTAAAAAAAGTAGATAAAATAAATAAATAAGTAGATAAAACTGGGGAGCATAGGGAATAGTGAAGAATAGTGAGATTGTAGTGGGAGAAAATTACTCGATGCAATAAAAATAGTACACAATAAATGTAATAAAAAAAAATAAATAGAATAAATAAGGAAATAAAACTGGTGTACTGGGAATAGTGAAGAGTGCCGGAAGTGTACTGGGAGAAAAAAAAAAAAGAAAATAGATAAATAAATAAGTAAATAATAACTGTGGTGTACTGGGAAGCGATAGTGAAGGGCGCTGGGAGTGTACTGGGAGACTGGGATGGTGTGGGAGATAACTAGGAACTGGGAAGGTTAGAGATAATTTGATGGTTTTCTTCGCTGCTTTAAACACGTGACAGGGGAAAGTTCATCTCGCCAACTTGCTTTTTTTGCCGTTATTATTCTTGTTCCTCCTTTGTGTTCTCTTGTGTTTGTATTTTTTCGTGGCTGTGGAATTAACTTATTATTTTCTGTATCTTTTTTTTTTTTTTTTTTTTTTTTTACTGATTTTTCGCCAACTTGCTTTTCGCGGTTATTTTTTCTTGTTCCTCCTTTCTGTTCTCTTGTGTTTGTATTTTTCGTGGCTGTGGAATTAACTTATTTTTTTCTGTATCTTTTTTATTTATTTTACTGATTTTTTTTTTTTTTTTTTTTTTTTGCAGGCCGAGGTTTCATGTTTTGTATTTATTTTGTAAAGTTTCTCTATATATTTTTTTCCACTAATTTTGCTGTTTTGTATTTTTTATAAAGTTTCTCTATTTTCCTCCATTTATTTTGAAATCTATGCTATTTTCTTTTTTTTTTTTTTTTTGCTCCTCATCCTTATTTCCAACTTTTTATCCTTGTCACCTGGTATAAATCATGGTTTTTTTTTCTTCTTTCGTTCTTAAATATAAAAAAAAAAGTAAAATAAATAAGTCTCATCTCCAGTTTATGCTATGTCTCGCTGCTCCTCCTTAGTACCATCTTATCCTTATCACTTGCTATATACTATTTTTTCTAGTGTTTCTAAATAAAAAAAAGGTAAATAAATAAGTTAATTAATGAATGACAATCGTATTTTCAGTTCTTTTTTTTTTCATTATGTTTTCCTTAGTGTTTCCTTAGTGTTATTAAGTGATGCGTGTGTTGCTGAATTTAAAACCTCTTCTTATCTCATTATGGCTCATTTTGTCCTCATTATGTGTCACCTTGATACTCTGCATTGTCACCTGTCTGTGTGTGTGCGTGTGTGTGCGTGTGTCATTTTCTTCATCTTTTTCCTTATTTTATCTCTTTATTTATTCTTTTGTTTCTTATGTTTTTTTAATGTCAATATTTTTTTTCTTTTCCTGTACAATTTCTTATTCATTTTTTTCCCCTTGTCTTTATTTTACCCTTCGTTATTTTTTCACATATTTCTGCAGATCGTTTATATTTATTCACTTTGTTTTTCACTATTCATATTTTTCCTTCTTTGTAACTGCACGTAAAACAATAAATACATACCTTTCGTAATTAATTTTCTACCTTTTTCTCTCCTCATTACAAATTATACACCTCTTTACTATCAACCGTTTCATAATATTCCCTTCATCCATTTCTATTTCTCATTCCTTAAAACTTCTAATTAATCTTTATCTTTTTTTCTATTTCTCTCTTTTTACTTTTTTTTCATTTCACTAACTCAACTAATCCCTTCATTCTGCATCCGTTCCCCTTTCTTAAGTTACTCTGGATAGGGTAAACACTCACGCACCTTCACTCTTACCTAATGAAGCACACGAAGCACATAGAAGTACTACACCCCATTTTCTTTTACCTTTTTCTATCTCTCTCCTCATTACAAATTATATACATCTTTACCACCAACTGTTTGACAATATTCCGTTCATCTTTTTCTATTTATATTATCCATTCCTTAAAACTTCTAATTAATCTCTCCATTTTTTTTTATATTTCTCTAATTTCACTATTCTCTTCATTCTTCTTCACTTTTTAAAACTTCTAATTAATCTTTCCTTTTTTTTTTCTATTTCTCTAACTTCGCTATTCTCTTCATTCTTCGTCGCTTTTTCCTTCCCCTACTCTCGATAAGGTACACTCTTCCATCTTCTCTCTTACCCAATACAATGAAACACACGAATAAGTATTACAGAAGCAGTTCATTTGAGTCTCTGGTCCTTATTCTGAGACATTTCAGCAACCACACCTTCACTACTTTTCAAAGGACTCTATATAGTTGAAGTGACACGGGTTTTTTAAGAGTGTTTCTGTTATTCTATAGTGACATGTTCTGATTTCAAAAGGGCTCTAGTTGAAGTGACACGAATTTTTTAAGAGTGTTTCTGTTATTCTATAGTGACATGTTCTGATTTCAAAAGGGCTC
>NC_059263.1:7440000-7441600 GCF_017591435.1 Portunus trituberculatus | reverse complement strand
GTTAAGCACCACTCTGTCCTTCGCTTGATCGAAAGTCTCGTGGAATCTGATGGCGAGGTAGAAGAGCTGTCCTCGCCTCAGCACTGGCTTCGGCTTCTCCTTGTCGTGCACCATCTCATACTTCTTGGTCTTGTGGTTCTTGGCATTGTCCTTGATGTACCAGTGAACGCGATCCACCTTATTGGCTCCCGTAGGCGCTGTAGAAAGGGGAGAGATTACGTTGGTGTGTGTGTGTGTGTGTGATACGTGTGTGGTTTAGTCGAGTTTGGGTTGGGTTAGGTTAGTTTGGGTTGGGTTAGTTGTGTTTGTGGGGTGGGGTTTGAATTAAATAGGTTTCTTACGTTTTGTTTTTTGAAAGAGGGTGTTTTAGGGTAGGTCATACATATGGATACATAGATAAATAGATAGGTAAATAAACACACTGGTAGACAAATATATACGTAGGCAAATAGATAGATAGAGAGAGAGATAGGCAAATACAAACATAGATAGACAAAGAGAAAGACAGGCAGACAGGAATACAAACACAAAGACACACAGAAACACAGACAGAAACAAACAAGTGCACACACACACACACACACACACACACACACACACACACACACACACACACACCTTGCAGTAACAAAAAGAAACCGAAAAAAAACAAAAATCAACACAAAACAACTTAAAACAATACATTAAGTCACCGCTAAAACAAGAAAAAAAAAGCACCACTTATTCTTTCCTTTTACTCTCCTTACTTACAAATTTTATTAATTTTACTTATTTACACTCACGTTTCTCCGCCTCGGCCTCCACCCTGTTGCGTCGCCTCAAGTCACGGGTGAAGTCGGACCTCAGAGTGTTGATCCACGAGTTATAGTCACTCCCGACACGGTTCGAAGCCATGGTGGTAGTGGTGGTGGTGGTGGTGGTGCTGTTGGTAGAGAGAAAGAGATGGAATGTTGAGTGATTGATTGAAAGAGAGGACTAAGGAATGTAAAGCATAGGACACACTGTTATGCTTTATTCTGATTTTTGAAGCTATTCCTGTTTATCTATCTATCTATCTGTATTTGTCTCTCTTTATCTATCTGTGGAGAAAGAGAGATGGAATGCTGAGTGACTGATTGAAAGAGAGGACTAAGGAATGTAAAGCAAACGACACACTGTTATGCTTTATTCTAGTTTCTGGAGCTGTACCTGTTTATCTATCTATCTATATTTGTCTCTCTTTATCTATCTGTTTATTTATATGCCCATTTATCTGTTTATGTGTTTATTTATCTATCTATGTAGTTGCTTATCTATATGACTTGAACACTATTTTTAAGTGATTTAGTTCAAGTTACACGAGTTTAGAATGTTTTCTGTTATATTCATGTTTTGGCTCTGAAGAGAGAGAGAGAGAGAGAGAGAGAGAGAGAGAGAGAGAGAGAGAGAGAGAGAGAGAGAGAGAGAGAGTTAACATCTTAATCATAGCTACTAATAAACATATTATAAAGTGTTAACAATATAAAAATCTTCTTTGCAAACACTAAAAGTGTAAAAAAGGAAGGATTATTATGAGAGAGAGAGAGAGAGAGAGAGAGAGAGAGAGAGAGAGAGAGAGAGA
>NC_059263.1:7432500-7435000 GCF_017591435.1 Portunus trituberculatus | reverse complement strand
TTCCCTGTAGGGACTCCGTACGCTGATAACCCTTGCAACATTGATCCCTGGTACTTAGTTCCCGATGATGATCAATGGTTGACAAGGCCCTCTCCAAACACAGCCCGTCACAGGTCGAGAGTAGTAGTAGTGACCGTTTACTCTGGGCTATCTGTGCGTGTATGCAGTGTAGTGTAGTATGTATGTAAACACAGTGTGGAGTCAAAAAGGTGGTGCGGCAGCCTTGCCTGGCGCTTTCAAGAGAGGCAGCAGTCAATCAGGCCCCAGCTCCGTACAACCACTGTAAAAGTGCACTTCCCTTTAAAGGGCGCCGCACACTGTATGGTTACCCCCTGCAGCGGTGACCCCTGGTACCTTAAATCCCGATGATGGTCACCTACTGTCAGGGCTCTTGACTATCCACAGCCCTTCACAGATCGAGAGTAAAAGTAGTGACCGTTCACTCCGGGCTATCTGTGTCATGTATGGAGGGTGAGAGTAATTTAAACTAACGGGCAATTTAATTCACGATCAGAGGCCCGGGAGATAAAAGAAAAAGCGCAAATTATTCGGAAATGAATAGCGACAACCGGGGATTACATTCAAAGTATTTATCGAGGCGAACTTTGAACGTTTCGATAGTACCTGAGTTGACAACATTTGATGGCAGACCATTCCATATATTGACTATGCGATTAAAGAAAAAGTGTTTGACTTCATTTGTTACAAAACGCTTACCAACAATTTTGAAACCATTGCTTCTGGTGACATTTGACTGGTCGACTGATACGTATTTTTGAATATTCATATTTGCAAACCCATTAAAAATTTTGAAAAGCATGATAAGGTCGCCTCTTACTCTCCGTTTCTCAAGAGAAAATAAATTTAATTCCTTTAGGCGTTCCTCGTAGGATTTGTTCCGCAACCTTGGGATCATTTTTGTTAATCTGCGTTGTATTTTTCTAATTTTTCAATATCTTTTTTGTAATACGGTGACCAAAACTGAACATTGTATTCGAGATGTGGACGGACGAGTGAGTTATATAATGTTAATATTATTTTTTCAGACTTGAAAGTGAAAGATCGTCCAATGAAACCAACTAATTTATTCGCAGTTTTGACGACTTCAGTACAGTGTTTGCTAGGCTTGAGGTCTGCTGAAACAATGACACCAAGATCTTTTTCTTTGTCCACACTCGTCATTGGGATATCATTCATCTTGTATGTCGCCTGAGGATTTTGATTTCCTATGTGTAATACGTGGCATTTATCTATATTGAATTTCATTTGCCACTTGTTTGACCATTCGATGAGAGTATCTAAATCTTTTTGCAAAAGTTGTCTTTGGCTTTCTGAGTCTACTCTGTTTGCAATTTTGTGTCATCTGCGAATTTTGAGAGCTTACAATTTATTCTTTCATCAATGTCGTTAATATATATAATAAAAAGAATAGGTCCCAGAACTGATCCTTGAGGAACGCCACTGCTTACGTTAATCCATTCTGAAGATTTACCATTGATCACAACTCGCTGTTTACGATCAGACAACCAATCCTCGATCCACGCTGCAATGTCACCAGTTATACCATGCGCTTTTACTTTGTTGATAAGACGTTTATGTGGCACTTTGTCAAAAGCCTTTTGGAAGTCAAGATATATGACATCAACCGCTCTAGTGTTGTCGTACAAATTATATATATCATGGAAAAAGTCAAGTAAATTTGTTAGACATGACCGCTTGTTTCTAAATCCATGTTGTGATTCGTTTATTATGTTGTTACTTTCTAAGAATGCAACAACTTTATCCTCAAAACTGTCTCCATTAATTTACCTACCACTGAAGTGAGGCTAATTGGTCGATAATTTCTAGTTTGAGACTTGTCACCTTTTTTAAAGATTGGAGTTACGTTAGCGAGTTTCCAGTCATCAGGAACTTTACGAGTGCTAAGTGATTTATTAAAGAGGATAGACAATGGTTTAACAAGTTCTTTCTTTGCCTCTTTTAGTATTCGTGGAGAAATTTTATCGGGACCAGGAGTTTTGTTTGTTTTAACTTTATTTATTGCGCTCAAAATTACATTTTCTTGGATATCGCACGTATTTAAACAGACATTATTGCTGTGATTTGGTGCAGTTGGCTGATTTTCTGAATGATTTTCTTCAGTGAAGACTGACGCGAAGTAATTGTTTAATTTAATAGCCATTTCAATTTCGTCGTCCGTGCGTTCGCCATTGTCTAGAGCTAGCGGCCCTATTGATGAAGCTATTGCTTTTTTAGTTCTGATATAACTGAAAAACTCTTTAGGATTTGTCTTGCTACGATTGGCGATATGGAGCTCATAATTTTCTTTACTTTCCTTATAAGTTTTTTAGCATTGCGTCGCAATTGGTCATGCTCAATCTTGTCTCTTTCATTGTGTGTTGTTTTGTATTTGTGGTAGGCGCGTTTTTTAGCAGAGAGACAGTTTTTTATTTCTGAATTCCACCATTTAGGTTTATAGCTGGTGATTGAGCGCCTATTT
>NC_059263.1:7415000-7420000 GCF_017591435.1 Portunus trituberculatus | reverse complement strand
CAGTTCCAGTCCATTCCAGTCTGTTCCAATCCATTCCTGTCAATCCCAGTCAGTTTCAGTCCATTCCAGTCTGTTCCAGTCAGTTTCAGCTCATTCCAGTCAGTTTCAGTCCATTCATGTCAGTTCCAGTCCATTCCTGTCAATTTCAGTCGATTCCTGTCAGTTTCAGTTCATTCCAGTTAGTTCCAGTCCATTCCTGTCAGTTCCAGTCCATTCCAGTCGCTTCCAGTTTATTCCTTTCAGTTCCAGTCAGTGTCAGTTCATTCCAGTGAGTTTCAGTCCATCATAACTCACACACACACACAGTCACTCACACTTTAAGATCACATTTCCAGCCCCTCATCGCTCATACACACATCTTATTACACATTCATACCTTCATAATATTCCTCCTCCCTCATTTTACTGTTATTAGCTCTGTTGTTGTTGTTGTTGTTGTTGTTGTTGTTGTTGTTGTTGTTGTTGTTGTTGTTGTTGTTGTTGTTGTTGTTGGTCTTGTTAGTTATATAAAAGGTTTGCTTTGTTGTTATTCACCCCTTGGACATCAAGATCCGGGCACACGCACATGCACGCGCACACTCATACACACTCATACACACACACACACACACACACACACACACACACAGAACGTGGCTCTATGTAATGTATCCGGGAACTGACACCTCCAATAATAATAATAATAATAATAACAATAATAATAATAATAATAATAATAATGATGATGATAATAATAATAATAATAACAATAATAGTAACAAAAATGATGATAATAACAATAATAACATGAAGAAGAGGAGGAAGAAGAAGAAGAAGAAGAAGAAGAAGAAGAAGAAGAAGAAGATAAAAGAAAGAAAAAGAATTAGGAGGTGGAGGAGGAGGAGGAAGAGATACAACAACAACAACAACAACAACAACAACAACAACAGCAATAACAAGAATAATTGAGACATACAACGAAGAAGACGAGAATTAATGCAGACGGTACTAGGAAAAAGGAGGAGGAGGAGGAGGAGGAGGAGGGGAATAAAGCACGTACGTCTTAAACAGACAGCACCAGACAAACAGACAGACACAGAAAGGTGGTGATAGAGAAGGAAGAGAAGAAGAAGAAGAAGAAGGAGGAGGAGACGAAGGAGGAGGAGGAGGAGAAAGAGGAAGAGAAAAAAAAAAAAAAAAAAAAAAAAAAGAGAAGAAGAGGGACAGAGAGAAGAAAGAAGAGGAATGGGTATGGAGGATAGATGGGCACTTAGCCAGGAAGGGGCAGGAGGAGACAGGTTGGGTTAGAAGACGAGGAGGAGGAGGAGGAGGAGGAGGAGGAGGAGGAGGAGGAGGAGGAGGAGGAGGAGGATACTGGCGCCAAGCTAAGTGAGACAAGACCAAACTAAACTCACCTTTCAAGTTTATCATAATAGCAAGCTCATTTTATCATTCATCTTTTTATTCTTCTATCTATTTATACATCTATCTATCTTGTGTGTGTGTGTGTGTGTGTGTGTGTGTGTGTGTGTGTGTGTGTGTGTGTGTGTGTGTCAGCGCGTCTACGATTTCAGAATGCAGCTAATGTCACTGAACCCCCTCCCTTCTCTCTCTCTCTCTCTCTCTCTCTCTCTTTATAAGTTAACCTGTCTTCGGCACCAGACATTACGAGGAGGAGGAGGAGGAGGAGGAGGAAATAATAAGATGGAGATGAAGCAAAGATGGCAGTGGAAATTGAGGAGGAGGAGGAGGAGGAGGAGGAGGAAGAAGAAGAAGAAGAAGAAGAAGAAGAAGAAGAAGAAGAAGAAGAAGAAGAAGAAGAAGAAGAGGAGGAGGAGGAGGAGGAGGGCGAGGAGGAGGAGGAGGAGGAGGAGGAGGAGGAGGAGGAGGAGGAGGAGGAGGAGGAGGAGGAGGAGGAGGAGGAGGAGAAATGTACAAAGAAGGATTGAGAACATGCTACACAATAAAAGAAAATAGGAAAAATAAAAAAAAAAAGAAGAAGAAGAAGAAGAAGAAGAAGAAGAAGAAGAAGAAGAAGGATCAAACAGAAAGCAGCCCTTGTTTCTTCACCACCACCACCACCACCACCACCACCACAGCCACGTCCTCCTCCTCATGCAAGGGTAATGAGTGTGTCACCTCACTCAATGCCTGACAGCAACACACACCACCACACCTCCATCACACACCACCACCACACACCACCACACACCACCACCACCACCACCACCACACACCAACACACACCACCACACCAGTTATTCCCACAGGTGTTGAGTTAATTAGAACACACCTGTACTGTAAAAATTTCTATCCCCTTCTATTAATACAAGAGTTTACAGGTATCAATCATTTAACCTTCATGTAAACTCTGGAATTCCCCTGCCTGCTTCTGTATTGCCAGCTTTCTACGACCTGAACTCTTGCAGGAGGGAAATTAAACTGACTATTTCTGTATTTCCACCTTCCTATGACCTGAACTCTTGCAGGAGGAAACTGGAATTGTCTGCTTCTGTATTTTCAGCTTTCTATGACTTGAATTCTTGCAGGAGGGAACTTCAAGACACTTTTTCCCTTTTTTCTGTATTTCCAGCTTCCTTTCTCTATTTCCCTTCTGTATTTCCTTTCTATATTTCCAGCTTCCTTTTTTTTCTGTATTTCCAGCTTTCTATGACTTGAATTCTTGCAGGAGGGAAATTTCAAGACACTTTTTTCCCTTTTCTGTTTCGTTAAATCATTTGTCTATTTTCTAAGAGGGTAGGTATTGCAGCTAATCCATCCATTTCAAAGCTCTCTCTACTGTTCTTTTGTTTGTCTGTCTGTCTGTCTGTCTGTCTGTCTGTCTTCTCCAATATCACCAATAGGAGGAAGTTTATGGAAATCTTACATATAACACGAGATCTGATCCAGAGAGAGAGAGAGAGAGAGAGAGAGAGAGAGAGAGAGAGAGAGAGAGAGAGAGAGAGAGATACCTGATACACACTATTCATACTAGCTTGACACATTATTCCATCCCACTTCCTCGATTTTGATACGCGATTGGCTACTTGAGTGAATAAGGCCCCCCGCTCCCCTCCCGCCCCCTTTTCTCAGTAACCTCACTCTTAATCTTTTCCTCACGTAAACCAAACAACACAGAATTAGAGCTCAAAATAAAGTGGATGGAAGGAGGAAACTTTGAGCCTAACAGGGGTGTGGTAGGAGGAAAGATATCGAAGCTGTGAAGTGGAGGCTTGATAACTTCATATTCGGTACGATGGCATATGTCAAGTCTCAAGTGGTCAGGAGGTGTGGGGGAGGAGGTGGGGGAAGATGTGTATATATTGATGCTTTGGTATGTTTTGATATGTTTGTTGTATTATAGTGTCTATCTTTTAACTAATTATATCTTCTTTATTCGTTTTTTCTTCATTTTTTTTTTTTTTTTTGGTTAATTTAGTTACGTTTATCTCTGCGCATCTCTTTACTGACTCGTATTTTAACTGATTCTATTGGTATATTTTTACTATTTACATTTATTCTATTCCTAGTGGGTTTGAATATTACGTTTTGATCTTGGTACAATAGTAGAATCAAGTCTTAATAAGGAGTTGGCTTGTGTTCATTCAGTCACATTTCTATCTCCCCAACGCTTTATTTACTCACATATCCACTGACTATTAATCTCTTGAGTACCATGACGAGTTTCCATATTCACTCTGCTTACTATTTGGTGGTTTTATACACCTTCAGAAACTCATACGATTAAAATAGTGAAGACTGTGACCACTAATCTCCAGACCTCCATAGACTCTTCCTAATGTCAATAAAATGGTCTAATCGTACACAAATCTCAAGGTAAAAAATGTTTCCTAGTATTGAAGGGGTTAAACTTTATCTAATTTATACAGCTTCAAAAACTTATGTGGGGGATTAAAATAGTGAAGACTGTGGCCATTAACCCTCTGACCTCCACAGACCCTTCCTAATGTCAAAAAAATGGTCTAATCGTACACAAATCTCAAGGTAAAGATGTGTCCCAGTACTGAAGGGTTAATACACTTTCACCTATTCACAGTTACTCTATTCATAATGGGTTTGAATATGAGGTTTTTTAATCTTTTATCTATTTATTTAACACGACAGTAAAATCAAGTCTTAATAAGGAGTTAGCAAGTGAATCTCCATAATCTTTCGCCTTTTTGTAAGCTCTTGTGTTCTCAGATTAATACAGATTGGGTTTCAATATTATGTCTTGATGGTTATCTTAGCGAGCGAGTGAGTGAGTGAGTGAGCGATTGAGCAAGTGAGTGAGTGAGAGAATGATTGAGTTAGTGAGTGATTGTGTGAGTGAGTGAGTGAACGAGTGAGAGAATGATGGACTTAGTGAGTGATTGTGTGAGTGAGTGAGCGCCTGAGTGAGTGAGAGTGAGTGAGACAGTGAGTGGGTGAGTGAGACAGTGAATGAATGAGAGAGTAAGCGAATGAGTGAGTAAGTGAGTGAGTGAGTGAGTGAGTAAAAGAGTGAATGACGTGGCGGTGTTATAATGCGTGGTAATGCGTGATGTTTGCCTTGCCTTGGCGCATCCTAACGTGACAAGGCCTTCCCTCACCGCCACGCCTCCAGATCTTCAGCAGTGTTGTGTTACTGATAGTGATGATAATGAGGGAGAAAGTTGTCTTGTTACTGCTACAAATCCTAATCCTAATCCTAATCCTAATAATAATAATAATAATAATAATAATAATAATAATAATAATAACGACAATAATGATAATACTACTACTACTAAAGTACTTAAAAATTTCTTCATATTACGTCACACACACACACACACACACACACACACACACACACACACACACACACACACAGATCGCGTGAGTGTGTGTTTGACCTTGAAAATGGGGATAGGATAGAATGGTCATAGGGAAGAGGAAGGCAAGGAGGAGGAGGAGAAGGAGGAGGAGGAGGAGGAGGAGGAGGAGGAGGAGGAGGAGGAGGGACGGAATTTAAGGGTACGAGAGAGGATAATGAAATT
>NC_059263.1:7377500-7397500 GCF_017591435.1 Portunus trituberculatus | reverse complement strand
GGTCTAATAGTACACAAAAACTTAAGTTAAAGATGCGTTCTGGTACTGAAGGGCTTAATTCTGCTTTTAAAGAAAGGTAATATATTCTGAGGTGTTTCCAGTGACAATTTCAATGATTTGGCTGTCAAGTATCATTGTTTTTATGTTTGTAGCCTATGCATTAAATTTCCGTATTAGTTTTGAATATATAGATAAAAAATTGCAAATATAACAGTTTGCTTATCGAATAGAATGTTTGCCAGTATTTTTGATCGAGTATTAACGTATCCATTCCATCAAACTTCATTCCCAAAATACCTTGAATTAATAACATTCTAGATAAATTCTTGTACATCTCAACGTACTTAATTACACTTTTATTCCTATGTTACACAAGTAACCTTCGATATAATGAGTAAACAAACAAACAAACAAACAAATACCCGTTACCCAGCCTTGTAAAGAGAGATAGCCACGCCCCACACCCACGCCCACGCCCACACTATGACCACATGCCCTGTTTGTTATTACTCAGTGTTGGGCGTGTGTCTGTGGAGGCGCCCCTCTCGTTCAGGTGTGACGGTAAAGTAATTGAGGGAGGCGTGCCCTGAGGAACGCCACCAACCTTTCCCTTTCACTTATGAATTAATAATACACGTGTCTTTCGTTCCTCTCGTCTCCCTCACCCAACACTGAAGCTATTGTGTTTGTTGTGGTGTCCAGGGTATGAAGGAATAAGGAAAAAAACAATAACTGTGCAGAGACCTTATATAAAAGAAAAAAATATAGGACAGTTATTTTTGACAGTCTAAAGATACAAGAGAAGAAGGAAATAGTGTATGAAATGTGGAAGAAGAGAGAGTCAGAGGAAGAACTTGTTGGACAGAGCAGAATAAAAAGACAACAAACAACATGAGAGAAGCGCCGATACAAAGGCCAAGCTTTCCAACCAACACCTACACCTGACCTGACCTGGGGAAGATGAAACCAGTGGGAGAAACTATTGTCTGTCTATTCTAAACTGGCCGCTGGGTCTCGGTCTGGGAAGAAGATGTCTGTTGTCGTGTCTTGAGGAAAACAGTAGTGTGATAAGTGTGCTGATTAACGGTAAACAAGTAGCATACATATTAAATGAGTTATGTCATCAGTTAGCTACGATGTATTTTGAACAGTAATCCAATTGTCCATATCCTCAGACCGAGACCCAGCGGCCAGTTCAGAGCAGACAGACTATAGACGAAAGTTTACATAAATACAATAAAAGTACAATAGATTCGATAGATTAACAAGGCAATAGATGAACTTATTGAAAAAAAATTGAAAAACTGAAGGAGAAAATTAATAAGGAAAACTGAAAAAAGAAAAAGATAAAGGACTCCATAATATGAATACAATAATATTATAACATGCAGCAGATCACCACGTACAGAAACAAATAAATAAATAAATAAATAAAACGAAAAAAAAAAGATCAACTAACTCAGTGGTTACCAAACTTTTCTGGTCGTCACCTACTTTTCATACAGGATACTTGTTCATGGCCCACCGCCCACTCCTAGGCATAACCCATGACTACAGTGCCTACAGGCCTACACTCATTAGGTCAGTATATAAACCACTCTAACAAATCCTGTAATTTTATTGATCTCATACATGTAAGTCGCCTCCACTTGCTGCCTACCTGCTAAACTCCATTGGTTGTATACACACATCATATCCTCAGATTATGACCCCTTGCATTCTGCCACATGGCGTCCCAGGGAGTCATGGCCCACAGTTTAGGAACCACTGCTCTAAAACCATCAAAACACACCTATTCCTTTTACTGCGCCTTCTTGTTGTCTTCAGTACCCTCTGTAGTGACGCTGAAGCAAACATTTATCATCGTGTAAAGAAAAAAAATGTAAAAAAAAAATAATAATAATGACAAAAAAAAACCTTCTAAACCCATCAAAACCAACTTACTCCTTCTTCAGCGCCTCCTTCGGGTCATCAATAGCTTTTGGAGTGACGCTGAGGCAAACATTTATCGCCACGAAAAGAAAAAAAACGTAAAAATAAAAAATCTTCTAAACCCATCAAAACCAACTTACTCCTTCGCCTTCTTCGGGTCCTCAATAGCCTCGTGGGTGACATTGAGGGAGCCATCAGCCACTACGTTGTTGTATTCCCACTTGGAGAAGCCCGGGATCTGCAGGTACTCGTTCAGGGCAAGCTCAAGGGCCCTAGGAACGATGTAGCACCCCGCCTCCTCTCCGAACTGGTACTCTGCCGCCCTGTAGGTGCTAAGTGTGTGTTGGTGCAGCGCCATGGGTACCTGAAGAGTTGGTGGTAGTGGTCATAGTAGTGGTGGTGGTGGTGGTAGTCAGAGTAATGGTGGTGTTGGTAAGTTTGCTATGTTGTGCAGTGTTGTCGTTATTTGTGATTTGAGTGTGAGGAAATTAGATGAAAAAGGACGAATAGTGAGTAAGTAAATAGATAGAAGATTGAAAATGAATAAATAGAAATAGAGAAGTAGTATGTAGTGATGTGCTTCTTATCCGCGTAGTTTTATCGTTTTTTTTTGTGATTTGAGTTAGTAGAAATTAAATGTAAAAATGAATAGTGAGTAAGTAAATAGATAGATGATTCGAAATAAATAAAAATAAATAGAGAAATGATAGCGGTGGTGTGCTTGTTATTCGTGTAGTTTTGTCATTTTTTGTGATCTCATATTGAGGAAATTAAGTGTAAAAATAGATTGAGGACAAGTAAAGAGATAGATGAAGCAAAGTGAGAAAAATATGAATAAAGAAATAGTAATGGTAGTGTCTTTGTTATTTTGAGTTTGAGAAAATTAGATGTAAAAATAGATAGTGGACTAGTAAAATAGATAAATGGATGGAAATTTAAGAGAAAACAATAAAGAAATACCGGGATTCGAGTCTGGTCAAATTAGATTACGAGAAAGTTAACAAGGAAGTGAAAAAAAAAGAAGAAAGATAAAACAAAATAGACACAAAAAGAAAATTAAGATAAAGATGGATAAAACATAATAAATACACACACACAAAAAAAAAAAATAAATAAATAAAACAACAAATAAATGAACAAACACAAACAAAAACACAAATAAAAACAAAACACCAGCATTATCATCCATCACAAGTCACCACCATGCACCAACACCACTGACCTTGAATTTTCCTCACCCCCACCCTCACTCCCCTTCCCTCCCTCTCCCAGTAACCCTGTCTTCCTCACTGTACCCAACTCACCCTAACCTAACCTAGCCTAACCTTGAATTTCCTCGCCATATCGTATCCCAGCTGTAGGTCCTTGTTCTGCAGGGAGAGAGAGAATCCAGGGTCATACTCTCCCCCGTTGAACACCACAGGGGCAGCCGTCTCCCACACGAAGCTGTTCCCGACACTTAGCCTGATGCCGTCCCAAAAGGTCCTGAGGTCGATATTAGCGCGCTTTCCTGCAGAAGGCGGTGAAGGAGAGTTGGTTTGTGAGTGAGTGAGGGTTGCAGGAAGTGATGGTGGTGGTGGATGAGTAGAATTGTTGTAAGGAAGAGAAGGTGCAGGAGGAGGAAGAGGAGACAGAAGAACAGCAGAAGGAGGAGGAGGAGGAGGAAATGAAGGAGGAGGAAAAGGAGGAGAAGAGCAAAGATGTATTAGTAGTTGAAGTAACAGTGGAAGGATAAAAAAAAAAAGACGAGGATGAATAAGGAAAAAGAAGAAAAGAAAAAAGGACAAATAGAAAGTAAAGTAGTAGAAGAAATAGAAGAATAGCAATAATAAAAAGAAAGCAAATGAACGTGGACAGAAACAAGAAGAGTGAGAACTAAGAAAAGAAACTCAATAAAACGTAAAGAAGTGAAATAGCAAAATGTACATAAAAAAAAAAAAAAAAAAAATAAACTAATGTGTAAACTGTGTAGATAATAAGAATATCAACAATAACAACAAAACAATCAAGAGAGAGAGAAAAAAAAGTGAAATAAAACGATAACATAAATAACAAAACATGACCTACCAAACTCTCTCTCTCTCTCTCTCTCTCTCTCTCTCTCTCTCTCTCTCTCTCTCTCTCTCTCTCACCTGGATATCTTAAAAGTTCCATGACATTCACACTGAGATACAACATGTGGTTCCCTTATCTCTCTGCCCTTTCAGCATTTCATCATCACCTCCTTTCAACACCATTATTACTATGATGCGTGGAAGATGGACAGGTGGTGGTGGTGGTGGTGGTGGTGGCGGTGGTGGTGGTGGTGGTGGTGGGAGAAAATAAGGACGCATTTCCCAGACTAATGAAAAAATACTTAGCACTAACCTTATGTGAAATATGACCTTGTGTTTTTCGGGGGAGGGGAGGGTGATGGTGGTGGTGGTGGTGGTGGTGGTGGTGGTGGTGGTGGTGGTGGTGGTGGTGGTGGTGGTGGTGGTGGTGGTGGTAGTGGTGGTGGTGGTGTGTAGGAAATAACATGTAAAGAAATGAATAAACTTTTGGAGTCATAGAGTGAAATGGCTTGATAATTTATGAGGCAAGAATGACAGGATAGTGGTGGTGAAGGCTTCTCCCCATCCACCTACCCATCCATCCCACTCACCCATCCACCCATTTACTCACCTAACCTATCCATCCACCCACTCACTCATACACCCACTCATCCAAATATCCACCCACCCCATCCCATATACTCACCCATCCAATCATCTACTTACTCACCTATCCACTTACTCACCCACCCTTTTACACACTCACCCATCGACTCACCCACTCACCCACCCACTCACCCGTCCACCTACCCACCCACTCACCCGTCCACTCACCCATCCACCTACCCACCCACTCACCCATCCACCCACTCACCCACCCTACTACTCACCCACTCACTCACCCACTCACCCATCCACCTACCCACCCACTCATTCACCTACCTACTCACTCACCCACTCACCCACTCACCCAGCATAAGGGCCTCTCCCATGGCGACCACATGGACACAGCACAGCATGTTGGACACCACTTTGATGACCATAGCGGTGCCCACAGTAGGACCCACGTAGAACACCGTCATGTAGGAAGCCTGAAGAAGAGGGTGAAGGAGGCGGTGAAGGAGGCGGTGAAGGAGGCGGTGAAGGAGAGGGTGAAGGAGGTAGATGATATTTTTTTTTTTGTGGTTTGTGTTTTGTTGTATGTAAATTGATTGTTTTTAAAGATTATGTTTATGTTTACTAATTTTTCATGTATTATTTCTTATCCTCTTTCTAAATATGTTTTTTTTTTTTAATGTTAAAGAACTATTACTTCTACTACTACTACTACTACTACTACTACTACTACTACTACTACTACTACTACTACTACTACAACAACAACAATAACAACAACTATTACTACTACAACAATCATCACACCATCAGTAGAATCCCTAGCTCTCTTTCTCTTCTTTTTCCCTTCCTTCCTCGTGTTTACTTTCGTGTATGCAAAGAAAGTTAGAAAAAAACGAAAAGAGAGAAAAAAACACATGAAAATCCCCACTTATCACCACCACCACCACTACCACCACCACCACCACCAGCTAACCTCCAGTATCGGCATAATAGCATCAGTCACATCCTTCCTTCCTCCCACGTACGCCACCATTTGTCCCTTTCTCAGCGCATCGAGGCCTCCTGTGATGGGCGACTCCACCATGTAGCCGCCCTTGCCCTCCACCTCCTTCATGTACTCCTGTAGGCGGCGCAGCAGAAGGAAGACATGAGAGTATATACATATGACCACTCTTTTCTTTTCTTTTTTTTATCGTTATCATAGAGTGAGAAATAATGAGTTCAGTTTTGATAAAGTTAAATTTGAGCAAGAGATAAAAAGGTTTTGTAGCACAGAGTGTTGGATGAGTGAAATAGTCTTACTGATCAGGTTCGGTTTTATGTAAGAGAGGAGGACTGGCCAAGAGCAACAAAAATATAAACAAAAAAGACCCACTCAGGTGCCAGTCTCCTTACAGAGCCGATAGAATTAGCTAAAGGAAAAGGAGAAGTATCTTGAAACCTTCCTCTTGAATGAAGTCAAGTTATAGGAAGTTGGAAATACAGACGCAGGCAGGGAGTTCCAGAGTTTACCAGAGAAAGGCATGAATGATTGAGAGTACTGGTTAACTCTTGCATTAGGGAGTTGGACAGAATAGGGGATGAGATAAAGAAGAAAGCCTTGTGCAGCGAGGCCACAGTAGGAGAGGAGGCATGCAGTTAACGAAATCAGTAGAGCAGTTAGCATGAAAATAGCGATAAAAGATAGAAAGAGACCCAACCTTTCGGCAGTGAGAAGGAGGTAGGTTGTTAGTATTAAGTCATTAGGGAGATTTTAAGGAAGATTAGATAAATTTATGGATGTAGTTCTGGATGAAAGTACAGTAAGTAGGTTCGTGTGTGTGTGTGTGTGTGTGTGTGTGTGTGTGTGTGTGTGTGTGTGTGTGTACGTACGATAGTTTGTTCATATTCGGTAGTAGAATGATCCACCCATATTTTGCCAGCTGTGAAGTTTGCAAGTAGGCCGTCACTGCTCTCCGCTACCGTCTTCACGTGAGTAGGCTTAGGCAGACCTGCAGTAGTAGTAGTAGTAGTAGTAGTAGTAGTAGTAGTAGTAGTAGTAGCAATAATAGTACTAAACAGAAAGAAAAAATAAAGAGACAAAGAATAAAAAATAAGAGAAAAATCTATATCAACTCCAAAAATAAACTCATTACTCAGCACTCACAGGTCAGCACCACATCGGAGAGACTCAGCACCTCAGCGGGGGAGGAGCAGCGGGGGATGGAGGACGGCAGGTGGGCCATTCTAGAGGTCTCCGGGTCACTGATTGCCGTCACCTGGTACCCATTCTTCAGGAGGTTCCCCGCCACTGCCGCCCCTGGAGAAGTAGTGTTAGTCTGGCTTAGGTTAGGTTAGGTTAGGTTAGGTTAAGAAAATTGGTGATCTTTCTATGCTGACTTAAAAGTTATCTGAGGGAACTTACTTATCAAACCCTTCCTTACTTTGATATTTTGGGTATGATTAGACAGTTTTATTTGCATTACAATGGGTCTATGTAGGTCAAAGGACTAAGGGCCAGAGTCTTTACTATTCTAATTCCTACATATGTTTCTGAAGCTGTATAAAAGTCGCTAAATAGTAATCAGAAGGAATTTGAAAACGTGGCACTCAAGGGGTCAATCTATCTAAGTCAGGTCATGTTAGGTTAAGTTATGTTGGGAGAAGTGCCAGTCATTCTAAGTTGATTTAATGTGATGTGAAGTTAGGTTCGTTTAGTTAACTTATGCTAGGTTAGGCTAAAGTTAGGTTACGTTAAAGTTAAGTTAAGGTTAGATTAGTTAAGGTCAATTTAGGTTACGAGGAAACTACGAACCATTTTTTCTCTGACTTGCAAATTGTCTGGTTTAGTTTGTTTGGCTAAGGTTAGGTTAGGTTAGGTTAGGTTAGGTTTAGAAAAGGGATAATCATTCTACATGTATTAGTGAAATGTGGTGAAATTAGTTTGTCTTACGTAAGATGTGTTAGGTTCAGTTAGGTTAGCAAAGGTGGCCGTCATTCTACGTAGACTAAATCAAATGTGACGGGGCGTTTCCGCAGATTTAATGTAACGCGGCAAGCACTTTTCACATACTTAGTGTAACTTGGCACGTATTCTGTCCACCTCCCTGATGCAAACAATAACCAGTATTCTCAATCTTTCATTCATACACGTAAACTATGGAACTCCCTGACTGCTTCTGTATTTCCGCCCTGTCTTTGATTAAGTGATTTAAGAAAAAAATTTTCAAGATACGACTACTACCACTACAACAACAACAACTACTACTACTACTACAGACCAACTTGACCGATGCCAATGATGCCAATCTTGGTGTCTTTCGAAGTAGTGGTGAGGTTTCGCATGAAGGGACGAGATCCAAACACTGCTCCTTGTCCTGATCCTTGTTTGTGGCAGCGACTTCCCCCAATGCAGGACGTCACGCGCCCCGAAGCCGCCAGCCACATCCTGCCGAAGCCAAAGCCACCCACACCCCGAGCACGAAGATTGGCAGCCATTTCTTCTCTGCAGCGAATGTGATGAGGGAAAAAGGTTTATTAGCAGACATTTTTTTTTTTCTACAGGGTAAGTTTCCCACGAAATAAAGAAATTAAAGGTATAAACTTGCTTTCCAAAATAAAAGTAATGAAAGAAATATATAGATATAAAAACACATACACTAAATTTCAAAGTTAAAAAATAAGTTTAGAGAGTTTCGGATAAAAATAAAAAAATAAAAATAAAAAAAGAATTTGCAAGTCACAAATATTAATTTCCCTGTCAAAATAACAAAGGAAAAAAATCCTTCGTCAGATAGAATAAATAATAAAAAAAAAGAAGTTTCTCCCTCCAACACCTCAACAGAAAAAAAGAAGTAAGTGTTCTCAGTCACAAACCAATCAACTTTCCTGTCAAAAGCAAAACTATTCAGAAAACTAACAAAACAAAAACCAGAACTATCACTTATAAAAACACTAGTTACTCTCAGAAACTATGAAAAAAAACATTGACCATTACACACTAAACCAAAAAAAGAAAAAGAAAAGAAAAGAACCATCATATTAAAAGCTAAATAAATGTCTTAATCGTACAACAGTCACACCACACACTCCTTCATTACCTACTACCTACTCATTTCTCTACTCGCCGCTCCTCTAATACCTATAAGAGGAGCCCGAAGTTACCAGCACCCCTCCCTCCCGCGTTACCTCGCACCTACCAGCGCGCTCACTCAGGCAGGAATGGCGAGGCCACACTCACCAGGCTGCCTCGTCACCCATTCGTCTCTCCTTCACCTACTGTATACACCACACAGATAATGAAATTCCCATGTGTGTGTGTGTGTGTGTGTGTGTGTGTGTGTGTGTGTGTGTGTGTGTGTGTGTGTGTGTGTGTGAAAGAGAGTAAGGAAGGAATGCATATAATTACACGGTTTTTTTTTTTTTTTTTATTTACACCATGAGTTAGATAAGGTTTGCTTCATGCCACGCACTGTTCCTCTTCCTGAATATGAACACTGATAT
This sequence comes from Portunus trituberculatus, assembly GCF_017591435.1. NCBI lineage: Eukaryota > Metazoa > Arthropoda > Malacostraca > Decapoda > Portunidae > Portunus > Portunus trituberculatus. The sequence goes on along the minus strand of NC_059263.1, from coordinate 7,388,435 downwards.
ATGAAGCCGTGAGATCTTTCGAAATCTATCCATACACTCGAAAGTTAACTGAATGACTAACTATATCTGTTAACTAATTAATTGACTGACTTGCTGACAAACAAACTAACTAGCGAATTAAAATCTGACTAACTAATTAACTAACTAACTAACTAACTAACTAACTAACTAACTAACTAACTAACTAACTAACTAACGGTCAATTTGCAATTTCATCCAACGAACGATTTTGTGACAAGGATTGAATCGAGGTTATAATGTTTGGTTTGGTTAGTAAGCTTTGTAGAGGTCCAGGACAGGCGCATCGCCCCCCCCCCTCTTTCCAGCTAGAAGACTATCATGTTTAATTTAGTTGATATATTTTATGGGGTCCTGTGGGGCGCAGACCTCCCGGCTAGAAGGTCATTACGTTGGGTTTGGTTAGTATCACAATAACCAACCTCAGGCGCTCGATGTTTTGAGTGTAAATATTGGGGTTGTCAGGATCAATAAAGTGTTGTTTGTGGTTAATCATGTACTGCTATAACCTTCGTCAGACAGTTTGTTATACGCACACCACGAGTTACTGTAAATGACACTACCAGGCCGGATGTACCTTTCTATGACAGGTATCAGCCTTCCTGCACTCCTGTTTTTTTCCATTGAAGGGCACAATAAAACACTTTTTAGACACTCGCTCAATGCACACAGCTGTATCGACATGCGACCGCCATCGTACTTTCGCTTAGTAAATAAAGTTTCGTTAATCTCCACCTAAATCCCCTCACTATCAGTATATTTAATTCTGATCGTCAAACCACTACTCTGTAATTTCAGAATAAAAACTACGTCAGTCGACACTGACATGAATAGCCCAGTTTGAACACTCAAAAACAGTGTCTTGATTCCATTCTTTTTAAAGCCAGTGGTTGACAAAACACACTATCTCTGACAGTGTCTGGTGAGTTCCATCGAAAAACGTGCCTTTGTAGTCTGAAGTGGTAAATGTGCACTGTTTTCTTTTCTTTTTTCTGGGCCGTTGTGATCCACCGACCACATTGCCAAGAATACCGGTCTTCCCTAAAAGTACAATGAACTTCACAGTAAGGGCACTGTACTTATGGAGGAAGGACACAGTGCCTTCTTAAAAACTGCACTGCAGCTTTGTTGTCCAGATAGATATCCTTGGTGGACTTCCAGTAGTCTGGGAAACATCCAGCACACAAAGCAGCCATTCTGATGTGAAGAGAAAACACGCACGGACACAAGCAACATCTATGAACCGCAATTTTTAAACGTAGATTTTAAACACAAGAACAACTTCAACTATCATTATTCAAACAATCTTCACGAAACAATTGAAGGAACAAAAACTTTGAAAGGAATCAATGAACAGCTATCTTAAAACGTATATTTTAGATACAAGAATAACCACACTTGACATATCAGCCTGAAACGTAGCGAATCATCACCTCCAGAAACGTAGCGGACAGCTGGCAACGCTGCTCAAAGTAAACAAACCAACGGCTGGCGCTGCAACTTTTAGCCGCTGCCTCACCCATCAGTGTTTTCAGAGCTTATTTTATTTTATTTATCTTTTTTTATGATTTTGTTGATTTCCGACCTCTTTTGCACGCTACTTGATTTAGTGCTCCCCCCCAAAGACCCCGATGTCCCACAGGTCCCACAGAGAATGAGAGGCAGGCATAACTAAAAAAAATATTCATCTGCGCCGGAAATGAGACACCATCAATCATTTCACTGCACTCCTCACCAGAAAGACACGAGTCACATCACAGACTCCATGGTTGGCTGAAACTACAAACTGACCCAACTAACTAATCAAATAGTAACTTAGCAGCATAATGGTAAGAATCTGTCGCATATATCAAACACATGGAAGCGTTTGAATAAGTATCCACTAAAATCTAGTAAATCTATCAAGCTTTCTTCGACAAATACAGAGAAAACGATAAATCACAGAGTTTCATTATGGATAACTTAAATATTAACGAGAGAGAGAGAGAGAGAGAGAGAGAGAGAGAGAGAGAGAGAGAGAGAGTGTGTGTAATTCACTTTGGTCGTCTGCTGGTCACCCAGCCAGTCTTCCCCATTACGGAGCGAGCTCAGAGCTCATAGACCGATCTTCAGGTAGGACTGAGACCACATCAACACACAACACACACCGAGAAAGCGAGGCCACAACCCCTCGAGTTACATCCCGTACCTATTTACTGCTAGGTGAACAGGGACTCGAACCCGGCCCTCTCGATTGTGAGTCGAGCGTGCTGTGTGTGCGTGTGTGTGTGTGTGTGTGTTTCACTGTTTGATCTGCTGCAGTCTCTGACGAGACAGCCAGACGTTACCCTACGGAACGAGCTCAGAGCTCATTATTTCCGATCTTGGGATAGGCCTGAGACCAGGCACACACACACCGGGACAACAAGGTCACAACTCCTCGATTTACATCCCGTACCTACTCACTGCTAGGTGAACAGCACCTACACGTGAAAGGAGACACACCAAATATCTCCACCCGGCCGGGGAATCGAACCCCGGTCCTCTGGCTTGTGAAGCCAGCGCTCTAACCACTGATCTACCGGTGAGAGAGAGAGAGAGAGAGAGAGAGAGAGAGAGAGAGAGAGAGAGAGAGAGAGAGAGAGAGAGAGAGAGAGAGAGAGAGAGAGAGAGAGAGAGAGAGAGACCATGCCACACCACCACCACCACCCCTCGTAGGAAGATAGAACACAAACACACACGCCACAATCAGATCATTTTTCCTCCATAATCACAGATACACCCCACTGGTAATACCGCAACATCCACCCATCACCTGAACAACAATAGGAGCGACAATACACCTGCAATACCACCATTTCCCACCTATACACCATCACGTGGGTTAGCACTGTGTTATCTGAGGGACGCTTCCACTTGAGATAAGACAGGTAGTGGACTCAATACTGCTATCTAGATGCAAAACACGGGCGGGTCTCGTACCAAGCTCAGGTGTTAGTGAAAATGTTAGCTGTGCCTCGAAACTGTGCCGAGAGATGAGGATTTGAGAGTATGTGATGATGCTGTGAGGAAGGGAGAGAAAGAGGGAGAGATAGAAAAAGAAGGTGAGTGTGTGAGACGGAGGGAGTAATGTATAAAGGAGGAAAATTGTGAATGATGTGTTTCTAGAGAGGAAAGAAGGAAGGAAGGAAGGAAAGGTAAAATAACGTCATCTGGATTTTTTTTTTTTTTTTTATTATTATTATTATCATTTATTTATTTTTTTTTTTTGTGTGTGTGAGTGTTTTTGTAGAAAGATTCGGTGATTTTGAAGGTAAGTGATGCTTGTTTTTTTTGTTTTTTGTTGTTGTTGTTTTGTTATATTTCCATCTTTGCCTTTATGTATTTTTCTTCTTAACATTTTTTTTTTTTTTTTTTTTTTTTGTCCACACACTGGTATATGTTCTTGTTTCTTCTTTTTCTTAATTTCATTCCACTGCTTTTCTTAATTGCCTTTATTCACTTTATATTTCCTAAAGCTCTATATTTCTTTTCCTTTTTAGTCTTCCTTTCTTTCCTTCCTTACATCATTCCTCCCCTTTTTCCTTCCTACATTCACTATTTCGTTTCTTCTATTCCTTTCTTCCTCCTTCCCTCTCTCCCTTCCTCTCTCCATTCCATCATTAATTATTTTTCTCGTTAATCATTTAAGTTATTCAGTCATTCCACTATTCATTAATTCATTACCATTCTGCGGTGACACATTTCTCTTTCCTTCTTCCCTCTTCTCTTATTTATAGATTGCTTTTTCCTCCTTCTTTCCTTATCTTCCTGTCCCTTCCTTCAGCTTTCCTCTCTTATCTCTTATTAGACTGAGAGAGAGAGAGAGAGAGAGAGAGAGAGAGAGAGAGAGAGAGAGAGAGAGAGAGAGAGAGAGAGAGAGAGAGAGAGAGAGAGAGAGAGAGAGAGAATACCACACACAACCAAACCAAACTAAACAAACACTCACTACATTGAAAAAAAACACTCTGCAATTCTAATCCTTCAATATCCAACAGATCCTTGACTCAAACTCAGCACCACTAACTGCTCCACCTCCTTCCACCCTTCCACCAGGACTCAGTGGACGCCAAACACCGCTGGAGGGCAGAAGAAAGGGAGAAAAAGAGAGAGAAAGTGAAGGACAATGGAGACTGAATACCTGGCAATCATCATCACCATCTCTGTACTCGGAGGGGTGGTGTTTGTTGCCTTCCTGTCCGTGTGCATTACGAAGATTGCCGCTGATAGGTCGCTGAAGAAGAGTCTAGCAAAGTCTCGGCTCTTCGGGGGAACAGTAAGTAGTATCTTCGAACATAGCGCCATAATGAGAAACGCTTTCCTCTCTAACCACGACTATTTAAAAAAAGAACACAGAAACGAGTTGCCGAGTTCTAAAGACTATTTGTCCTGTTAATAATGCAGAAAACTTGTTAACGTGTCATTAGAATTAAAGAAACCCTTAAAAACCAGTGTCACTTCAACTAGAACCCTTTGAAAATAGAACCTGTCACTAGAATTACAGAAACACCCTTCATTAAAAAACCAGTGTCACTTCAACTAGAGCAGTGGTTGTTAACCTTTTTCAGTGCCCGGACCCCTTGATATCTGAGAAAAATTTATCGTAGTGATAAAAAAATTAGTGATAAAAACTTTGCTGAAAAATTATTACATTTTTCAATTACTGAACAAAGGCACCTTTTGTTTTTATTTCAAATGAAAAGTGTCGAAATATATGTTTTGCTTTCTCATGGTAAATATACGGTACCATTGCACTGGCTACCATGTCTCGTACCCCTAGGTTTCATACCCCTTGGGGGTACAGGTGCCCCAGGTTAAGAACCACTGAACTAGAGGCTTTTAAAAATGGTGAAGGTGTAGAGCGGAAGTGTTTCAAAACATGGGCCATGGAGAGAAGTTTTAAGAAAGCCATCAGGTTTGCACGAAGGAGTAAAATGTTAGTCTCTCTCTCTCTCTCTCTCTCTCTCTCTCTCTCTCTCTCTCTCTCTCTCTCTCTCTCTCAAATTCTTGCTCATCTTATCTTCTTCCACTCCCCCTTCACTTATCTCCCATTCCTCCTCCTCCTCCTCATGCTCCTCCTCCTCTGGTATCGTGTGTCCAAATACTTTTAGAATGATTTAATAGCATTGGGTAAGAGAGAGAGAGAGAGAGAGAGAGAGAGAGAGAGAGAGAGAGAGAGAGAGAGAGAGAGAGAGAGAGAGTAGTAGTAGTAGTAGTTGTAGTAGTAGTAGTAGTAGTAGTAGTAGTAGTAGTAGTAGTAGTAGTAGTAGTAGTAGTAGTAGTAGTAGTAGTAGTAGTAGTAGTAGTAGTAGTAGTAGTAGTAGTAGTAGTAGTAGTAGTAGTAGTAGTAGTAGTAGTAGCAGTAGCATCTCACAAAACCCAGTATTTAGAATCGCCCTGTTCTCTTATCACCATTATTTTCAAAGGCCACAGAGATGAATAGTCGTGTTCTCAAGACTGTTTCTCCTTCTAATAATGTAAAAGCCTTGTTAATCTGTCACTAGAATCACAAACACACGCTTAAAAAAAATAATCGTATAGCTTTGATTGAGGCTCTTGAAAGTAGTGGGGGTGCAGCGCAGAGGTGTTCAGAATATAAGGCTATACAAACTCACGGAAAAGTCACCAATGAACACACCTTGGTAATACTCAGGCCAGGGAAGCTTGGTATTTATATCGGCGCTTCCTTGATACTGTTTCTTGTCTTTTCATTCTGCTCCTTCTAATTAAGTCTCTATTCTGCCCAACTCTCTGATGCGTGAGTTAACCAGTACTCTCAATCATTCATACCTTTCTCTGGTAAACTCTGAAACTCCCTGCCTGCTTCTGTATTCCCAGCTTTCTATGACTTAACTTAATTTAATAGTGAGGTTTCAAGACATTTATCTTTTTTTTTTTTTTTTTTGGGGGGGGGCTATCTCTCCCTTGCATCTCTCCCTGACCTGCAAGGGGACTGGCAACTAAGTGGAGCTTTATTTTTTCGTTTTATGTTGCCTTGGCCAGCTTTCCCTTCCTACATTAAAAAGTTCTTCCGCTGACTTTCTCTCTTCCACCCTTCATGCACTATTTCTGTCTTGTCCTGCATCCTTAGCGCATCAAAACGCAACACTCCTTTGATACCAGTCACTCGTCTCCTCCTCCAGGTGCCGCAGTCCCACTCCTACGTCCGCTACAATGACCCGGAGCCACAGACCCCCGTTGGCCTCGCTCCTGACAACCCGTGGGAGAGTAACTACCCTGGCTACCACACCAACCCTGCACTGGAAGACTTCACCCCAGACCCACTCACTGACCTGTCCATGCTCCATGTACCGCCTCCAGATCTGTCCAGACGCCCCTCTATTACCCAGTACAGACCGCCAAGTGTCCTCCCCTCCCGTCAGTCCTCCTACGTACAGGATCTTCCACGTAGACCATCCTATTCTCAAGAAATGCAGCGGAGGCCCTCAAATGCTCAAGGAATGCCAAGGACTCGATACTCCTACGCCCCTGATCTCGATAGGGGACCATCTTATGCTGTGCAGCGCAGTTCGTCCATGGTTAGTCAAATCAGGCCACGACCACCCGGCGGTGAGAACAAGCTATGGTACAACTACATAAAGAACGACCCGGACTACTTCACTTCGGAGTCTCTGGAATGGAACAAGATGCAGCCCAGAGTGTGGCAGGGCAGATCCAGGGGTGTGCCGCCCCCAGCACCCCACCAGGACTACCACCGCCAGGCCGCCTCTCGCCTCAGCTGGATATAGGAGCCAACATGAACAAGATTTGCCTTCACTGATCGCCTCCCACAGGACTTATTCTGGTACACTTCTGCGTCGCACCTCGCCTACTTTCCAAAGACTTGAGTTGAGAAGACATGGTTTTTCTTACTTTCTTTATGGTTTGGTGACAAATTAACAAGATTTCTTCTTTATGAACCGGAGAAACACTCTTGAAAATCCGGCTAATCAAGTACGTGGCCTTTGTAAATAGTTGTGGTAAGAGAGCAGAGCGTTTCAGAATACGGATCTTAAACTTCTTGTCAGCCCCGTTTGAAGCATCTTAGAAACGTCCAGATAAGCATTCAGCCAAGCGAGACACACTGGTGGGCAAGGACTGAAGCAATGAACCCCTGAAGCAGATGAAAATTCGGTGCCTTCTACTGGATAACCAAACTCTCGTCAGGTTACAAAGGAATATTTCTTCAAGCCTCCACAACCAATATGTCTCTATCTTAAGCACCGTGATTGTAGCAGAGCCCGGACCATATATAGCTGACCCGGAGACCCATGAAAACTACCCACCAGTGATAACAAGGGCGGATATTACTTGGTTAGAAGGAAAATTAAAAAGAAAACGGATCTGCAATGTCATGATGGGTGGGGTAACAAAGATAAACTCGAATGGAGGCAAAAAAAAAAAAAGGGACAAAAGTAGAATAAGCTCGTCAGAGAATAAGGAAAAGTAAGAATGATAAGAGAAAATACCTCTTATATCAGTGGTGAAGTTTACGTCACGAGTGGAAATTACCTAAATGATAAAGCCTCGACTTCTTGTAACATCACTCCACTCAATGCACGCCTATAATCCTGTACCTCGGTGATGAGCATTCCCAAACACTCCAGTGCATGAGCTCTACTCTTAACAGGCTCAGGTGGAACGTATGGGAGTCTTTAAGGGTGTTTTTAATCATTCTACTGATAGCTTTGTACAGATTCGTTGGTAGTGATGGGGAAAACAGCCATGACTTGACGAATCTTTCCCGTGGCTCCTGAAAACAGATACCGGTGAAAGAACAAAAACATTTCAGGGTTGTGTTGCCGTTTCAACCAATACACCGGGAGCATTTGAAACACTTGAAACATTCTATTCTTGATGAAGCCCCCATGGTTAGGAGGCTACGAAATGTTAGGTTAGGTTATCTTAATCAAATAGGTTAAGGAAAGGGGAGGGGGTGGTCGAGGAAAGGAATATTGATTGAAACTGCTAATTTACTCGTTTCACAATACAGTTCCATGTGTGTATTCTAGTTTCCACGCGTCACAAAGCCATTTGGTCCAACTACTCATTATGTAATAGAGAATAAAGAACAAAAAAGTCGTGATGCGCTGTTTGACTGACACATGAACCACAAAAGACGCTTCACGGTTCTTGCAATGGGGAGAGACTTTAAGGCGGCGTGTAGACGGAAATGGTTAGAGAGAACTTAGCAAGGAAGGGAAAGATGATAGTCATTTTTGAGGCACGCTGATTCATGTGACGGTTGAGTTTATCTTATCTTGACACCACCACCACCACCGCCATCAGTCACGTCACCACACACACACACACACACACACACACACACACACACACTGAAATAACCAAGCAGGATTCGAACCAGGATATAATGTTGGTTAAGCCAGACGAAGGGATCAAAAATAAAAAACAAATGAACAAACAAATAAATAAATAAACAGTGATAATGATGAAGATAAATGAAACAATGAGTAGATAAACAAACAAATAAATAGATAAACAAAATTGATAGCTGTGTAGATTTAAGAGTGTGTCCTAACTTTAAGAAATATGAAACAGCAATTTTAATGTTCGTGCTTTGTCAAAAAAATAAGTTAATTAATAAGTAAATAAATGAATAAATAAGAAAGAAAATAATAAGAAAATAAATTAATAGAGACTTCACAAACTATACACTACCCTCCCCTCCTCTCTCTCTCTCTCTCTCTCTCTCTCTCTCTCTCACGCCTCAAAATGTACGTGTGCAGGAATTTTCCCTTAGAATAACTTGTATATTTCATCTCTGTTAGTACACACACACACACACACACACACACACACACACACACACACACACACACACACACACACACACTTTCCTCCTCTCTCTCTCTCTCTCTCTCTCTCTCTCTCTGTTCTGATATGAAGCTTTATAATAATTTCTTTTGCTGTTTGTATTCTTGCTGCTGTTGCATTCTCTCTCTCTCTCTCTCTCTCTCTCTCTCTCTCTCTCTCTGGTATTGTCAAAAAATCAACGAAATCAAATGAAGTGAAATCAATAAAGAGATAACATGATAAAAACCGTGACTAATAATAATCAAGCACACCTGCACTTCCACACCTTCCCTATCACCTGCAAACCCACGTCATTATAATCTCCGCGTGACACTAATTCTACCTGTCCAAATATTACGTTGGAGATTACACAAAAAAACATTACTTGCGTCACGATAATGTTTTTTTTTTTTTTTTTTTAGTTTTTTTTTTTTTTTTTTTTTTTTAGTTTTGTTTAGCAGCTTAATTTAAACTCAGATTTTTATTCTTTCTCTCTCTCTCTTTTATTCTCTCTCTCTTATCGTCTGAATGCATTTATGAGACGTGTTCAGGTAAATGTACGAGGAGAAAGAAGGAACTGATAATGTGTGAGAGAGAGAGAGAGAGAGAGAGAGAGAGAGAGAGAGAGAGAGAGAGAGAGAGAGAGAGAGAGAGAGAGAGATAAGAAAGAAAAAAATACACAATGAGCCAGATATGATTTGGTTTGCATGCTATGATCGATGTCTTTGTCCCATTAACCCACATGAAAGTAGTAGTAGTAGTAGTAGTAGTAGTAGTAGTAGTAGTAGTATGTATATAAATAAAAAAAAAATGGCCAAGTTCATATAAACGAGTTAGTTTCAAGATGAGGGTGAACGAGTTTACGATTCATGATGGCCCATGGAGGTTGAAGACACTCAGAAAGAACATTACGTAAGTCAACTCTTTCTTTGGCAGTCTCAATATATTTATGGACTCACGTTGTTAATATCATTTTCTGCAAGGAATTAAAAATACATACATACCAATACTATGTTAACCCGTTCCGTATTTACCAGGACGTGTTTCCATATTCACTCTTCTTACTCTCTGGCGATTTTATACAGCTTCGGAAACTTTTGTGGGGGATTAAAATAGTGAAGACTCAGGACATTAATCTTCTCACTTACATAGACCCTTCCTGATGTAGTCGTCTTATCATACACACAACTCGTAGTAAAAATGCGTCCCGGTACTGAAGAGGTTAAAAAGAATGCCATCGATCATAAAGGAACACTTTCAATCAGACACTCAACTAAATGGAAAACAAGATTGAAACTAAAACACACACACATATAACACACCTCCTCTTCACATCACCCTTCAAAACACACACATATAACACACCTCCTCTTCACATCACCCTTCAAAACACACACATATAACACACGCTCGATAGTTTGGACGATGTGAGGGGAAAGTGGCAGACACGAACCTCTCTTCACAACACACTTCCTCGCGGGTGGGACCAGAGAGGGGAGCGGAGGGAAAGGGGAGAAGTGAAGGCGACCGGAAATGGAGAAAGAAGAGGATGTGAGGGGAAACTCGTCTATGGGGTGAGGATTGGTTTTCGGGAAAGAGAGAAAGGGGAGAGCCAGAGGGAAAGGGGAGAAGGAAGGTTGTGGAAGGTGCAAGGATGAAGAAGAGTGAGAGGAAGAGAGAGAGAGTGTAACAGTATAGTTGTTGTTGTTGTTGTTTGTCTAAATGGAAAAATGAATATGAAAAAGTCACGCTTTTACGATTTTTCTTTTCTTTTTCTTTTTTTCTCCTTTTCTTTTTCTTCTTTTCTTCGCTATCTTCGTATTTTCATCACGCTAAATGGAAAAATTAATTGTAAAAAAGTCACGCTTTTACGATTTTTTTTTTTTTCTTTTCTTTTCGTCACGTCTTTACTATTGCATCGTTATCTGTAGGTGGAATCTCGCATCAGTAGAAGCTGACAGTCATCAAACTCGCAGGCAAGGAACTGGCTGGCGGGAACAGCCAGTCTGGTACTTGCATGCGAGGAATTTGCCAGCAAATGCTTGGCCATCATCGAATTTCCCGACGCAGAATTGGCCAGTGAGT
>NC_059263.1:7372500-7375000 GCF_017591435.1 Portunus trituberculatus | reverse complement strand
GAAGGAAGACGGTGGACTAAGGTGAAGGTAATAGTGTTGCAGGTAAAGGAGGACAGGTAACATCGCGGGGACGGTACAACGTAATCTTATCATTCCTCTTTATATTGCCTTCTCAGTATGGCATGGACAGGGAACGGGGAGAGGGAGGGGAAAAGTAGGGACGATATCTCTCTCTCTCTCTCTCTCTCTCTCTCTCTCTCTCTCTCTCTCTCTTCCTTCCCCTGCGCCGTAATATATGGCCTTAGTAATAAGTAGGGATAGATTATGTGATTATCATTCATGAAATGGTGTTACTGAAGTGTTCTAAAAGATGCAACAAGGATGACAAGGATAGCAAAACATTTAGAACGGATCTGATGCAGGTGTTGAGGAGTCCTGAGGTGTAACAAGGCTGACAATTAAATTTCCTCTGATTGAAGTGAAGTACTGAAAAGTCCCCAGCGATATGGAAGCAGTGATGTAGATAAGATTAAGCGCCTGTCCGCACCAGTAACCACTCTTTTGAAAACAAACTTTGCAAACTGTCAAAAAACGTTTACACAATTTGCAAACTATTTCCATAATGCTTCCCTAACTGTTCCTAGAATGTTTCTCAAATATTTGCAAGCTTTTCCTACATTGTTAAAAAGGTTTCCCAAAAGCTTACAAGCAGTTCATACCACCAGGGCATACGTGGTAAGGTGAGTAATCAGGACAGGACAAGATCTGAAGAGAACCTGCTGGAGGCAATGAAGTGACTCAAGAATGTGACATGGCTGCCATAGCTAAGGATACAGAGGGTTGGGTCAGGACATGAGGTGACGGCTTAAAGATTGAGAGTAGCAGTTGAAAAAAATGCGAAAAGATAATTCTCCAAAATTGTGCCAGATAAATGGAATAGAATCTTTATAATCGCATTGATCACACCCAAGCGAATAGGAAGCTATTAAAATGATTCAACACCCTTTTAAATATAGGCATGATTGATGAATATAGGAAGATAATTATGCTTGATGGCTTCCTGCAACCTCCTTAAGCTTTTTCTGGAAATGTATTCATGTTTACTCCTATTTTGTTACTATCAATATAGCACCTGTGTTCTCCAATCAACAGCCGCCACGCCCTCACCTCACCTGCACGTCAAGATGCGGGCCGCACGTGGGCGGTGGCCCGGCCTCTCCTTGCTTCTGCTGGTGGCGCTGTTGGCCTGCCCCTGCTACGCTGCCGGGCTCTCCTTAGCAGGGGAGACTCAGGAAGTGGCATATGAAACATGGGAAGCTATAGATTCAGAAGATGGATTATCGAACAGCACAGATACGGAAACGGCCAGCACAGATGCAGAAACGAATAGCACAGATGTAATAACGACCAGCACAGATGCAGAAACGAATAGCACAGATGTAATAACGACCAGCACAGATGCAGAAACGAATAGCACAGATGTAATAACGACCAGCACAGATACGAGTGATGGATCATCGACCACTAAGAAGCCGAACACTGAACCAACGTCAGATGGCAGCACCCCGACAGGCGACACCAAACCGCCCACAAACAACCCCACCACCACAACACCCACCCCGCCTCATGATGGTAAGTGGCGATTCATCCTTCTTGCTTCACTCACACTGTCCTGCACCCCCCTCCCCTCCCTCCCTCACACTTGTCCCTCTGACGCCCATGCATCCTTCTCCAATATTATAAGTAAACAGATTTCGTACTGAGCGTTTGGGCAAAGCGTGGCATGAGAGGGGATTGCCTCGCCCATCGCCCTGCCACGTCAGCCACAACACTCATCTTTCCACGTGATATATGTTGACTATCAATTGCTTCAACAGAAATCTGAATAGGTATATCTTTTTTTTTTCTTTTTTAGTACGAATGCAAAATATGATACATGTTTTATTTCTTTGAGTGTAATGTCTTGACACCGCTGCTTTCCGACGCTGTCAGTGCCCAACCATGGCCGCCCACCACGTGTCAGGCGCAGGCAGATGATGAAGATCATTTCCTCTATCTATCACCTACTATAGTGAAAACTTTCCTTCCCGCACCTGCCACGCACCTTCCTGTGCTTCGCGGTGGCGAGAAAGAAGTAGCTATACTTCAGAACAGTAGAGGACCTTTAATTAAAGTTATAGACTGGGCAAACAGCGGAAAGCCCGCTCCCCATCCGAGCCACACCAACACGCTAGTGTAATGAACCTGAATCAAACAGCTATAAGTGTAAGAACCTTATTTTGTTATTTGAAACCTCTTCTAATCCTTTACGATCCTCCTTCTAATCCTCTACTTCACTTCTCAGACCTAACCCTCTATGAGTACACGAAGGAGGAACTGAATGTCACAGCAGAGATATTAGCGAAATGCAGCAGCCTAGCGTCAAGCAAGAGAAGCAGTACTGGAAGCGTGATGGACTCTCCTGCAGGCTGGTGGAAGCTGAAGAAAGAGCAGACGCAGGAAGTGATATCTTCAACCATTGATAATTTTTGTATAAACGATACTTCTCCTGAATGCGATA
>NC_059263.1:7330000-7367500 GCF_017591435.1 Portunus trituberculatus | reverse complement strand
CCATAAAACCTTCCTAATGTAAATAAAATCGTCTTATCACACTAAAAGCTCATGGCAAATATGCGTCCCAGTACTGAAGGGGTTAAGGATGTGTTTACTGTGTTGAAATGTTCTGTTCTCTCAATAATGCCTGCGCAAAGAGGACAAGCAGCCACCATAGCACCAAAGGGTCCTTCCAGATTACAATCTTAGCGAAGAATACAGAAATATGATACGTAAATAAAAATAGTAATAATTATCGTATTTTTAAGAGCTTTTACTACTTTCTGAAACGCTCTATTCTCTTGTCACTTCCGGAGTAGAGAAGGCACAGTAATTCTAACGACGAATGCAAACTGTTGTCTTTTATTTTCAAGAGCGTGTACAGTTTCTTCATGTTCTCATAATTTTTAAAGGCCACGGGAAGAATAAGGCAGATTCTCATGAGTGTTTTCTTTCTACTGATCGTTATACAGTTTCTACAATCATTAAGTACACATAGTATCCACAATCCACCTTCCCAAACACACACACACACACACACTGTATGCACCAGTCCCTGACCACCTGAGTCTGCCCAAGCTTACGACCAGACCAACTGCTCCCCCATGACACGCCTCGCTCAGTCCGACACTACAACGATAACGCCCAGTGGCAAAGCTAATGGGGAGCAGAAGAGGTAGTCTGCCCCGGGCGACACTTTTTTGAGGGCGACAGTTTTGGTCGCCACAGTTGTCAGTTTTACGTCAATAGGCTTGTGCATATATATATATATATATATATATATATATATATATATATATATATATATATATATATATATATATATATATATATATATATTATATATATTATATATTTTTTTTTTTTTTTTTTCCTTTTCTTTTAATATTGTATTACTTATGGGAAGGGCGCCTAAAAACTGGAAGGCAGCTGGCGGCAAAAATAACGCCATAGCCATGTACAACACCGCGCACGGACTGATACCGCCTCAGTACGGTTCCTAGTTTTCCTACCACGGTGCCAGCCATTATTGAATAGTGTATCCTCGCTAGTTTCTTTTGGGTGAACGTTAAGCTTTTCCCATTTTCAGTGTACACCATCAATCAGAGGCCATCAATCTGGGGAATATTTTCAGGAAAAAGAGCTGGTATGCCGCTAGACTTGTTCCGGTACCGTATAGTAGCAGCAGCAGCAACAGCACATTAATAGTAGTAGTAGTAGTAGTAGTAGTAGTAGTAGTAGTAGTAGCAGCAGTAGTAGTATTCATCATTTAGTTACAATAAAAGATGAGACAACACAACCTTCGCGTTTCTTTGACATGGAGACACAGGCAGCGGCGGAAACAGTGCAAGCGTTTGTAATCTGAAAATGTGGCTGTGGACATTGATGCGTATCTCTCGTAGTCTGAAAACGTGTAAGTGTATGGTAACAGACAGCAAACCCTTCACCTCACCCACCCCTGCAATCCTTTTTAAATTCTCGACCTAGTAAGCAAGACGGTCCTTTCCGATGTAAACAAACACAAGCACGTGACAGCGGCAGCGGCAGCGGCTTCTACCTCCCACACAACTATAATAACGCATGTAAGGAAGGTTACTGTCACTTCTTGAGCTTAATTTTTACTTGGGGTTGTATGCTTTAGAGGTAAAGTGTGTAATCTCAACTAATTGATAAATCCTTAGGAATGAAATCATCTTATTTATTTTGAAGATTATTAAACACGTCTCAAAATCATCCTCTATTTCCTCTCCAGGCTTGTGCTTTGATTTAATCTTTCCTCTTGGTGATAATATTCCTCTCTACCTTCACTATTCTACAGCCTCACTGCGGCAGTCACCCTCAACCCGTTCCAAATCCCTATCCTGATCATGTCCAAGCCTCGAATCCTAAGCACAATGACAGGAGTTCCTTATTATTCTGAGTATTTACTTTACTTATTATTTTGAGTGTTTTATCTCTTGTCAGGTGAGGAGCTAGTGTCATCAGAGGGCCAGTGTACATGTTGGGAGGAGAGTTTGTGGTGCAGGGGAGATATGCAGAATGTAAAGCCCTGACTGGGAAGCAATCTTGAGTCACCAGGAACGTCAAGACCATGGCGGTGGGCAGCACTCCTAAAGGCAGCAAGAAGGGCTCTGCTGCTCCTAAAGTTTCAGCAAAAGTGACGTTCCTACCATACGAATCCCTTCAAGGTCAGTACTGTAGTAGAGGTGTATTGGATGTCTGCAGCTGTGCATTCACAATATCCATCTATATGCATGTAAATAATGTAATGGGATAATATTTCTTCCTCACATATAAAAGTGAATCAATATAATGAAATAATATATCTAAGGATACTTTTTTTTTTTTTAACCCTTGATACTGCTGTGTGTGTGTGTGTGTGTGTGTGTGTGTGTGTATTCACTGTTTGATCTGCTGCAGTCTCTGACGAGACAGCCAGACGTTACCCTACGGAGCGAGCTCAGAGCTCATTATTTCCGATCTTGGGATAGGTCTGAGACCAGGCACACACCACACACCGGGACAACAAGGTCACAACTCCTCGATTTACATCCCGTACCTACTCACTGCTAGGTGAACAGGGGCTACACGTGAAAGGAGACACACCCAAATATCTCCACCCGGCTGGGGAATCGAACCCCGGTTATCTGGCTTGTGAAGCCAGCGCTCTAACCACTGAGCTACCGGGCCGTGTGTGTGTGTGTGTGTGTGTGTGTGTGTGTGTGTGTGTGTGTGTGTGTGTGTGTATACAAGTATAGCTTCACTTACCATTTCAGGCAAGACAAGAGACAAGCTGAGTACTGTTCACTCCCTGGTGGTGGCCATGCAGCCTGTGGTGGCCACTAAGAGAGGCTTCAATGGACCATTTGTTTCCCTCACGGCCAAGGACAGAATCTTGCCTGCCATGCTGGTCCTGGATAAACATGTGAAGGAAAATGTTGCTGTAGTATCCAGAGGCAAGTGTCTTATAAAGTTACATAGGTAGTTTATTGTGGCAAATCATTCCATCCTCTCTCATTGATATTATTTCCTATCATGTGTGAGGACAGAGGTGTGAAAAGTTACACAGTTATATGAACTTAACATTATTGTTGTTTTATGTAACTTTGTAATTATAATTATTTGGATTGTGTTGAAATTACTGTTCTGGGATATTTGTATCTTAGTTATTTAATGTAGTGATAACTGATATATATTTAGAGGGTAGCTATGTGTTCATTGAAACCTTTGAATGCTGCTGACTTGTAGAGATTATTTTGCTCATGGAAAAACCTAAACTAATGATTTTTAACCCAGTACATTTCAAATTCATACTCTAAACTTACACCAGACTGTTTTATCGAGCTTGAGGAACTGATTGGTGGACAAAGGTAACATGTCCATCCATTTGTTTGTCCCTGCAGGTGCTTACTTGTGTGCCGAGTTGAGTGAAGGTGAGGACATCACCATAACAGCAGGGTGCCCATCATTGCTTGCCAGGGAAGTGACATTCAGCATTCTCTCCCCGGCGGGTGTGGAAGGAACACCGGGGCTCACACAGTACCTGAAAGAGCAGCTTGTGCATAATGGACTGGTCATTACCAATGGAATGAAGGCTGTGCTGCAATACTTAAGTCAAGAAATAACATTGAAGGTTGACAGTGTGAAAATGTTTGGCCTTGAAGCCGAGGCACCATTCACTTGCATTCCTCAAACATGTGTATGTGCGCAAGTGGCAGAGGTGAACGCCAGAGTGGTGCTGCCGGAGGTGACCTTTCAAGATATTGGAGGTTATGAAACTGAGCTGGAAAATATGCATCAGCAGATCAACTCTTTGTTTTCCTGTGAGGGTTCCAAAACAAATACCACCAAAGGGATATTGATAAGTGGACCACCAGGCTGTGGAAAAACCCTCATAGGTAAAGCACTGAAAGCTAAATATGGCAGAAAATTTTACATGTACCCCTAGAGGAGGTGAAGAGCAAGTACATGGGGGAGACAGAACAGAACCTGAGTCAGTACTTCACTGAGGCGGCAAAGAGGTGAACTGTTTGTGTGGCTGCAAGGGTTTGGAGATCCGAGAACACAATGAAGTAGAACTATTTTTATTTCTTTAGTTTTGCCTTATCATATGTTTCATAATGATAAAATTTTAATCTGTCATCCTTACACAGAATATGTGTAATTTCAGTTTCTGCAATTTGGTAATGAATATAACTGCCGTTTTTTATTTACCATTTATGAATGATGTTCATGAAAATAAGTAGCCTCTTCTATACTCTTATGAAGGATATACTAATGAAAATGACTCAAACTTTTAATGCATTTCTTAGGTTCATAAATATGATTAGAATTTCTTTTTCTCACATACTTTTCAATGACATATTGATAAAAAATTCAGTAACAGAATTTGATGCACTTATCACCTGAAGACACTTACCCTTGTTTCCTACTGCAGGTCTCCGTGTCTCCTCTTCCTGGACGATCTGGACCTTGTGTGTGGGTCCCGGGACAGGGGCGGCAGTGCTGGGGTGGTGACCGCTCTGCTGCACCTCCTGGATGGTGTGACAGGCAGTGCTGATGGTAGGCAACTCACACACCTGCTCCACCACACACCTGCTCTATCACACAGTTTGCTCCACCACACACCTGAGATATTATGATAGTATGACAGTAATTCCATGTAATCCACACCACCTCCACCACACCCTTGAGGTTCTCTGATATTGATTATAGTGATGCTACCAGAGATTTCAAGACATTTGTCCCTATCCTTTGGCTAATTCTATCAGCTCTATAAGGAGACTGGCAACTGACTGGGCCTTTTTCTGTTTCTTTTTGTTGCCAGTTCTCCTCTCTTACATTAAATAAACAAAACAAATATCTGAGGTTTTATGAAAGCAACTTCCATCAGGGCCACCACACACTTCCTGAGGCTGTTTTACGTTCACCGAGTCTACCTATTGTGACTCAGGAATGACTTAAGTGACTTTTTTCTCTAATTTTTTGTTGTCCTTAGGCAGAACACTTCTTACATAAAAAATAGTTACACATTAGGACCAAAACATTCACTTCTAGCTTGTTATTTTAGTGTGGTAGTTAACTTTATTTCTCACAGAAGTCCCATGAAAACCACAGAAAAAAGGATCTTAATTGTTGTGGAATTGTTTTATCCAACTCAGTGTAGTTTCAATGGATTGCTTTTACTATGCAGGTGGATTTTGTTAACTTAACCTTCTGTTACTGTGTATTGGTGATGATTTTATCCACAGGGGTGATGGTGATAGCCACGGCCACACAGCCCCAGGCTATGGATGCTGCTCTGCGTCGCCCCGGCCGGCTCTCCCATGATGTGTGCCTGGGAGCACCTCCACCCACAGCACGGCGGGATATCCTGCAGCACCTCCTCCAAGGGTTTGCTCACTTATTTACGTACTTGCATTCTGTGCCATTATATTTTGTTACTCACTAGGAATGTCACTGAAATTTTGTGAATGTTGTGGTGATTTGTGAACTATTTTGTATTAGTGTTTTTATAATTTTTTTTTTTAAGAAGGGAAAGGTGGCTAAAGTCAACATAAAATAGAAAAAAAATGAAAAGGTCCACTTAGTTGCCAGTTTCCTTGGGGGTCCGAGAGAGTTAACCCCCCCCCAAAAAAACTTTCTCTTAATTAAAACCAAGTCATACAAAGTTAGAAATACAGAAGCAGGTAGGGTATGTTATAGGTTATGTGAAAGTCAGCCACTCCAGCCTTAAGATTTGGTTGAATTAGTTATTGTTAGTTTAGTTTACATAATGATACATTAGAGCAGATTATATCACAGTATGTACTTCATCAGATTCCTGTGAGAGAGAGCAGGAGTGTTTTCTAATCTTAAGAGCCAAGGAGCTAAGATGTGAATGAGTGTGAATGTGAGAGTGGTTACTGCCCCTTCATGGGGAGACAGCCTTGGTGTATGTATGTATTTACTTTTGTCATCCATACCCACAAGAAGAATATCTAGTGTGCCTCTTTGTATCATGAGTCTTACTTTTGTATTAATGCACCACCTATACATAAAATGGCCACTAGCATCTTGAAATCCCACAGATATTCAAGGTTAACACTGGGAAAATATCTAGAAAATGTTTCACTCACACAGCTGGCAAACAAGAATACTCACTTTTTACCAAATCTTCAGAGTTCCCAGTGACGTCAGTGATGCCGAGCTGTCTTCCCTCGCTGACATCACACATGGCTACCTCGGGGGCGACCTGCGTGGTGTGGTGGTGGCGGCAGTGACAGAGGCAGGCGGCGCACCACTCATGCGACACCACCTGGATGCAGCGATGGCACATACTCGGCCTGCCCTCGTCAAAGATTCTGTGTCGTCAGCTTCTGGTGTAAGAAAACTTGGCTGTATTTTAATATAGAAATTGAATGTCCATCTATGTGTCTTGTATATTTCTATTATTATTATTATTTTTTCTGTTTTTATTTAAAGTGGGATTGGTATCATGTATGAGTTTCTTCCAGTTGTATTTGTCCCATGCATCCTCTTGTGTGACTCTGTCCTTGCTGTTCCACTACTATTCCATTCCTCCATCTCATTCTTTGCCTTCCCCTCTTTAATGCTTCCACCCAGTGAATGTTTCTCTATTTGTATGTCTTTTATGCTTTTCTTCAATGCTCAGGTTACTATTTAAAGGAAGTTTGATTTTTCAAGTCTTTTTGGTTGTCTCAGTTTGCTGTGAAAATGGTTTTATTAGATAATGTGTGTCTTTGAGTGATCTCAGGTCATTGTATAGTTTTGTTAGATAATACATGTATTTTGGTGGACAAGGATCATTGTGAAAGAGTGTTTACTTTAGTTTTAACTGACTTTCTGCTACATTTAGCAAAAATTATTACATAAACTATATAGTACAATGGTTGCGGGAAGCTCTGATTGTTTAGTTTTTCACCCATTATGATGATCAAGAATTTGTTAAATGTGATGCTTGTTTGATAAGTTTGAAACATTTTTTGTGTGCCATTTAGTGTATCAGTTGTTTACCTTGTTTCAGATCAAGCTGTGCAGCATCTCTGGGTACGGCAAGCTGAAGGCCAAGCTGCACGAGGCGATGAGTCTCACACTGCAGCATGGACCAGTCTTCAGGAGGTGTGGCTTTTCTCCCCCGTCAAGGTTCCTCCTGTTTGGGCCACCAGGGTGTGGCAAATCCACCCTCATCTCCGCCCTTGCCACTGAGTTTCACCTGAATGTCATCCCTGTCAAGAGGTCCACAGTGCTGGGGAAATATTTTGGAGAGTCTGAACAAAACCTTGCCAAGATATTTCAACAGGTAATCCACAATAAACTAAATGACTGTGATATCAATGTAATCTAGGAAAAATATGCACTTTCCTAGTTTTCTTATAGTAACATGTCCCAGATGATGTAATTCAGTGTTGTTTGTGTACCTTAACCAAATGACTATAACTTCAAGGTAATTTGAACTAATTTCCCTTTTTTTTTTTTTTTTTTTTTTTTTTTTATTGTAGCTAATGGGTCTAATAGTTTGATTCACTTCTGTATTTACACACCTCAAAATTGCTGGTCTCCAATGGTAAATGATCATTTTCCTCTTAAACAGGCCAGTGATTCATCTCCATGTATCATCCACTTTGAGAACTTTGAGGGTCTGGCCGGGTCAAGGAGGAGCAGAGAGGGAGGTGGAGATGCTGAGAGTCGTGTGATCAACCATCTTAAAGTTCAGCTGGACGGCATCGTGCAGAATGAAGGGGTGCTGGTGTTTGCCGAGACCAACCGTCCTGATCTCCTGAACAAGGTGGCCTGTTGTCCTCTTGGTCTCATTTTGCATGTATATAGAAAGTTATAAAGATGATAATGTCACTGGATGATGTATTTATTAACTCCAGTTACTCAGTATTTTGTAACCTTTTTCCTCTCATAGTGGTTGTTGCTCTTGGCCAGTTTTCCTCTTACATAAAAGAAAATTTCTGTCTCTTCCCAGCTGTTATTGAGGTATATCATCTTGATAGGCAATTCATACAATTTGCACATCCCTCACTTCCTGTCTGTCATTGAGGTGAAGTGCCTTCTTGCTAAGTGATTCATACTAAGTGTGTTCTCTTTCCCAGGATGTGATCCGTCCCGGCCGCTTCCACGAGTATCACCTGGTGGACCTGCCATCAGAGGAGGACAGACGGTGCATCCTGGGGGACCACCTACCGCCTTCCGCCACAGAGGACGTGACGATGGACTCACTCGTCACTCAGCTGGAGCGCCTGACAGTTGCTGAGGTGAGTGATCAGTGTTGTGCTGAAGCTAATGGTGAAAACTGCTTTTATGTTCTCCTTCCCTGCAAGTTTCCAAAGGATTTTTTTTTGGTATGGCATTTTTCAGTTTGTTTATTTTTCCATATGTGATGTTTCAAATAAGATGAAGATGAATAAATAGACACAGATAAATAGATTCAAAAGTAATACGTACCAGTTTTTAGAAGAAAAATATTCATGTTCAAAATGAATAACAGTCTTTAATAAAACAAAAAAAATTTCTGAGTATATTAGGTATTGATTATAGTAATAGTAGATACTGTTATCATTATCGTTAACATTTTTTGGTATCAGTTTTTCAAAATGTAAAACTTTTGTTAATTGTTTATTATAAAATACAAGGTGGACAAAAGTACTTATACAAAAACATAATTACATTCTGTATATGCCATATCATTAAAACAACAGGGAGTTGTATGTACTGTACACATTGCCATATCATTAAAACAACAGGTAGTAGTAGTATGTACTGTACACATTATCACAATGAATTATAACAAAGTTACATCTAGCCAAGTGGAATAAGGGAAGGAATTATAATACAAAGGCCAAGACCCACTCAGCACAGCAGAACCTTTACTGGGGAGCTTGAGCAGCACTTCATGAACTGAACTCTAATGTGAAATGAAAGACACTGGCTTAAAAAGAAAAGAATAATTAAAACATTTGTCTTATGAAAAATATTCTACTTCATAAAGGAAAATGCATATATGGTAAGAGATTCATAATATAGTGTATATGTATAATCAGTATGAATATCTCTGCTCCTAGTTATTGGGAGAGTATGTTCATGGTAGTGTCAGTGAGGGAGAAAATGAATCAAAGGTACTAGACATCAGAAGTCATACAGCACAGTTAGGTGATGAATACATAGTAGAGTAATGAGAATGAGGCAGTGAGACATGGAAAGAATAGGAGCACTTTAGCTTAGAGCACGGTTTAAGGCATGTGTTGGATGTGGATTTGTCCAAGGAAGGAAGTATTATAGAGTAGAAAAGATGCAACAAGTGTGTGTGTGTGTGTGTGTGTGTGTGTGTGTATTTACCTATTTGTGTATTACAGGGCCTGAGCTAAGCTCTCTGTGTCCTGTGTCCTTGTCCACTCCTGTCATATCTCTCTTTCATCTGATTGACACACACTGCATCAACGACATCACTGCTCAGTTTATTCCACTTATCAATACTACGATGCGGGAAACTGTACTTTCTCACGTCATTTAGACAGATGTCCTTTATTAGTTTTTTTCCATGTCCTCGGAGGTAGTTACTTGTGTGTGTGTGTGTGTGTGTGTGTGTGTGTGTGTGTGTGTGTGTGTGTGTGTGTGTGTGTGTGTGTGTGTGTGTGTGTGTGTAATTCACTGTTTGATCTGCTGCAGTCTCTGACGAGACAGCCAGACGTTACCCTACGGAACGAGCTCAGAGCTCATTATTTCCGATCTTCGGATAGGCCTGAGACCAGGCACACACCACACACCGGGACAACAAGGTCACAACTCCTCGATTTACATCCCGTACCTACTCACTGCTAGGTGAACAGGGGCTACACGTGAAAGGAGACACACCCAAATATCTCCACCCGTGTGTGTGTGGCAAGGAGCAATGCTGGTTCAGATATAATATAGTGGAATTATAATTATCACTGAGGTAGTGAAACAAAAGTATATCTCCTCAAGTATGGATTATGTTGCATGTAGTATATTGTCTCCTTTTGTAACATCTATTGACCAACTATCTGTCTGTCAGTCTGTCTCTACATGAGCCTCGTGTCCTGGCAAGGAAAGAGTAACAAAGACTGATGATGTAAAACACAATCTTTGATGTTTAATACCCAGCTGAGTGGATAAATGTATAAAGCTACAAAGTCTTTGGTTGTCATGGACTAGCTAACTAAAAAATATGGAACTTTCTCATCTGCTCACTTTACAGAACTTCACAAATTACACACAACTATTATATTGTAAGAGTTTCCTTATTTGGAATATGTAACAGAAATTGCTGCCAAAAAATTGTACTTTCATCCATAAATATGATAATTTACAGGAACTTAGTTGCCATAACCACCAAAGTAATCAGTCATTCAGAAGATCAGTGTTTGGAAGTATCAGCTTCAATCAATACTGTTTTGTTTTCACCCACAGATCCTGCAGGTTTGTGAGGAGGCAAAGCTGGTGAGTGGTGGACCAGGCAGGATACTCTGGCTCCCTCACCAGCCAGCGGTGTTTCGAACCAGTCACTCAGTCAGTCACTCCTGGCCAGCACCTCCACCTCCACCACACTGCAGGAGGTCCTTGATGCAGCAATACCAAACACCTCTTTAAAACTCCTTCAAAAATATAAGAATTTTGCCAAGCTGTATTGTTCTGATTCATAGCTTCATGTTTAACTATTTATATTAAATTTTTTTCAAAAAATTAACTGACTTCATAAAACCTGATTTTGTACAATACTAAAATTTGTAAATGTATATAAAATTTTTGATACCAAGATATTAAAAACCTTATGGACATCATAAATGATCACAAATGCATCACAAAGATTTAAATCAAATGAGCATAATATCAAGCAAAGAGCCACAGAAATTAGAAAATAATTGATATCTATGCCTTATAAACTTTAACAGGAGAGCACCTTGTATAAAATCTTACAGAATTTCAAATAATCTGTAAAATCAAGGCACCAGCTTCTTTAACACCACAAATAAGGAGGCGGTGGCGCAGAGGATAAGGTGGTGAGCGTGGGATCAGGCAGACGTCCACACGTAGGTTTGAATCCCACCGTGTACAGTCTTAAGAACTTTGCCATTTGTTGAGTGGTTTAAAGTCACCATGATACCCAGGTTCTAGGTGGTTACACCCAAGATGTGCTTGGGTGGTGATATGGGCCCTAATATGGGTACCACTATTGATTAGATTGCCTGTGCCACTAATGAGCGGAAGCTGAACAGTGCTTCCTACATACTCTTCAGATATGCCTACAGGCGTTATAGGCCTTACCGTAAAAAAGGCTAAATATTAAGTGAACTGAAGAACACCTGTAATACTCAATGCACTGGACTTCCAAGCAGTCAAGTGTTTCTCAAAGGACTGGTTTCTGAATTACACAACTGAGAAGAAATACCACCTGTAGCATTCAACCAACCAGAATGTCATCTTGAGACCATCAGGCAAAACTAACAAATTCCCGGTACATAAGAAGGTCCCTGTTGTCTGGTGGCTGTGGTCCCCTCACGGCCATCACCACGTGCTCCTCGTAAATGTTGCGGCAGCGGCGTGTCACGGTGGGCGGGTCTGTCTCCACTGAGGAATCTAAACAGAAGCTGGACCGTTGGATGAACACAAGAGGAGCTGCAAGAAAAGGTGCATTTTGGTGAAAACAAACTGCTTTATATTGAGCACCAAAAAGACCAAGAAAAACTGGAGATGTGATGTAATGGTGGAATATATCACTACTCTGGGAAACTTTACAATGAGACAATGAGTAGAATAAGAGATCAGTAAGTGAGTCTTTCCACATGCAAGAAATACCAGGCTGTGAATTCACTTGACACTACCAACCTGTGGCTGCAGTTCCCTTGCCCTCAGGAGCGACAGTTGCACGATAAATCTGCTCGTACCTGAAAATGTATTAGAAGCTTCTGGTAACCTTGGCATCATTTTTACTTAACAATAACTTGCATATATTTACCCAGTTGTCCTGTCTACTTTTGCAAGATTATGGAAAGAGATTTATATGAAGGCATGATGCAGTGGCCAAGAGATGTCACCAGGGATAGAACTTTAACACCACAGTTAGTTTCGTTTCACCTCTTGTAGATGATGCTGTCCACTCTTGATGGCTCCTGCAGGTAGTTGCCATAAGTTTCTGTCATGGGAGGGAAAAAGGAGGTGAGGGACAGGCTAGGGTTGCTGTCCTCCTCATCCTCACTTATGCTGCTCACCACCGACAGCTCATCCTCATCACTCGCCTCACTCTCGGTGGAGCTGAAATGCAGGAGGCCATTACTAAACACATGGCAGCCTCAACTAACATATAAGTAGCTGTTTAATGGTCACTAATATAAATAGCAGGACAAAGTGTTAAGGTGCAGAACAATGCTTGATGAAACCCTAGTGATATTTTTAAGCTGATAATGATGCAATAACAATGGTAAATGAGAGGAAATTAAGTTCTATTGCAGTGACAGTATAAGACCAAAATATTTTGTTGAAACATGATGGTCACCATGATCCCAATTTGTAAAAATACTTTCCTGTTTTCCTAGTCGTTTGTTCAATCTCCAACTAGTTGAGTCTTTTCTGGGCTAAAAGATTAATGTCAAACTCAGATCACTTTCTCAGTTTCCATGAAGTGTCAATGAAGTGTCACAAGAGAATGCCTTCTATCTGTGGTCACAATCATCCTACCATAGTATCTTTCTTAGTGCTCCTCTTCTAGAGCTACTGGCCTGCTGTAATGGAGAACCCTGGAGCATCTGAATACTGATTGACTTTGTATGTCACTACTTGAGGCACATTTTGTACACGTGAAAGAGAGTGCAAGGATGAAATATATCACATCTGGTAACCGCCACTGGAGAACACTGGCATTGTACCTTGTGCCACTGGAGGCTGTGGAGGAGGTGGAGGCCTGGCCAGTCATGCCGGGGTTTTTGACAGCTGGTGAGGCACTTTGGCTGCGGGACAACTCCTCCTGCCTCTTGCCGGGCCGACGCCTCACACTGAAGGGGCTCTCGTCCGTGGTGAAGTGTGGCATGTAGTCCCTGCAGGAAAATGTCAATGTCAGGGAAAAACCAAACAATTCTTAGAGGTTGAGTTATCTTGATTTGTATGTCTTGTCTTTCCATGTGTATTTCAGGAGGCCATAAAGTCTTTCCCAGCCATCAAAAAAACAAAGCACAGCTGCCTCACCTGACTGAATGGCTCATGAGGTGACTGAACAGCTCAGACAGGATGCAGAACTCATAAGGCCGGTGGTGGTCGAGATACAAGTCAACCTGGGATAAGAGGCAACTTTGTGCTGCAGTGCCACAAACCACACTACATCTTACATAAACTACAAACATATGCTATTCAAACCCCATGGGGGAAAAATAAGAACATTAAATCATAATCACAAATACTGGTAACTTGTGAAATGTGAAGTCTGTAACACACATAAGAGGAGAGATTCTGATTACTGGCACACACATACCTTGGGCTCAAATGGAGTGACAGGCATGAGCAGAGCCACAGTTTTCCTGGTCTCCTCAACAGCCAGTGGCAAGGACTCCATCACCTCAGCGTCCCACCACTGACTTGTACTGCGGCTACAGAACACATTAAAGCAGATATGATACACTCAAGCTAAAAATCTGATTAACTGGATGCATTCTTTAAAAGTGTATACATCATTTTCTTAGACTGCAATGTCTCTAAGGTTAAAAACTGATCAACTGGCAACATTCTTTAAAAACACATATATAATCTGCCAATGGTAAATGCATTACCTGTGGCAGGGTCGGATGCCTCTAGTGAGGGAGTGGTGCAGAATATAATCCGAGGAGAGCTCCCAGATAGGGGTGGTGTTGTTGCGAGGAACATACACGCCCAGGAACAGGTTGATTGCATTCTGTTTCTCTGTGTCTGAACGATGGAAAAGTGAATGATACAGGTATTAATTATGTGCAGATGCCAGTCTGTTTATGGTTTGTGTAAGTGCAAGCTAGTTTGTGTGTGCATTTCCACCTATTACCGTCAATAAACCTCTCTAGACTCGCTACAAACAATCTGATTATTGAGTCTATTCCATTCATATACAACTATATTTGAGAAAAAGTTCCTTCCTGTCTCTTTTAGCCAGGCAGCACACCTGAGAAAGTGTTGCTGTAGTATCTTGAGAGTGTCTGCATGATGTCATTGCCCTGGCTGGTCCAGGGGGCAGTGCGGCGGTAGGTCTTGATGCGGTGGACAAGCTGTGACCCACCATACTGCAGGGCCAGCGTGTCCCCATGATCCTCGTACATCTCCTCCAGCATCCTCACACAGTCACTGTCAAACTCCAGGAACGGCTTCTCCAGCACACCCATGGCATACAGCTGCAAGGAACACCTGGCTCACTCAGAGAACACAACTGAGTATGAGGCAATGTTACACAATATCTAATAACAGTACATCTCTAGGTTTTTAGATAGGCTGTTTCATTGAAGAAAACTTACATTATAAAGGAAAAGATATAAAACTTAAAGCAACAAAATATCTAGAGCTGCAAATATAGTACATGAAAATATATTAAATACTCAGCGATTCTTCAAGAAGCAAATCAACTTTTTTCAATGTTGTGCTAATTTTCCAACTAAACATAACAAGATCAATCATTTTCATGGCACTGCATCTCTCTGAATCTGTGTTTATGTCTGCCTACTTCCACAAACCTGAAAGGCAAGGGCACACTTCCCCAGTGAGAACTGAGCAGTGTTGGTGCGGTCAAGGCAGTCCACGCAGTTGACCCGCACCACGCCGGTCTGAAGCCTCAATCGCCTCTCATCCAGATTGATACTCCTGCAATGATAATCTTTATTAATGACAACTGGAGAACTTTAAGAAATATGTGAGAAATTAAAAGAATGTAGAAAAGGAGGAAAAATAGAAATAGGAGCTTCATTAACAAAGCACCAATTTGTAAACTGAAAAGTAACTGAGTGAACGAATAACAAATTTCAAGGCACCACAAGAAGTGAATGGAATAAAGAGCAACTGAATAAATGAATAGTAAATCTTAAGGTATCACAATAAAAAAATTGTCTCTGGAAGGTACACCTGTCTCCTGAAGAGTGAACAAATGACAAATTTTAATAACGAATACAAAAATAATCAATAAAAACAAACTGAAGAGAAACCAAGTAAATGACTGACACATCTTCAGGTTTCACAGAAGCACACAATCACCATCTCTAACAATGAGAGAGCTTACCTGCGAGAGCCGTACTCTGGCTCGCCCTGGGTGCTGGTGCGCTCCATGTGGCAGTAATGGGGGTTGGGGTTGAGGTGGTGGCAGTAGTACGGCGCGTGGCTCTGAAATATTCCAGTCTTCTTCACAGCTCGGTATGCAATTTCTGACAGACGGCTCATTACGTTTTCATCCTTCCTGGTGATGGAGAATTGCTTGGTTAGTGATAATGGTAACAATAAAAAGGAAAATCATGAGAGCAGCAACAACAGCAACAACAATAATAATAATAATAATAATAATAATAATAATAATAATAATAATACCTGATGAAAAAAAACAAGACATAAATTAGACAGATATATATATAAATAAACAGACAAATGAAAGGGCACACTGATAAAGTCTATTATGAAAACCTAAGCAATATCTGTAATGTATATAAATAAATTGATAGACAGATAACTAAACTGACATGTAGACAGAAAAAAAAAAAACTGGAAAACTAAAAAAATAATACAAAAAAGAAAAAGGAAAAAGCTTTTTATACAGAAAAA
Organism: Portunus trituberculatus; assembly: GCF_017591435.1. Lineage (NCBI taxonomy): Eukaryota > Metazoa > Arthropoda > Malacostraca > Decapoda > Portunidae > Portunus > Portunus trituberculatus. The sequence continues at coordinate 7,351,738 of NC_059263.1, read as the reverse complement.
AGAAAAAGTGAAAAAAAAATAAACATGTAAAACAAATATATAGAATAAAATAGAAAAGAAGAAATAGAAAGAAAAAAAGGAGGTAATTATGTACAAAAACCCCACCACACTTACTGCTTGTTGATGCGCGCCATGTCCACAGCGACGTACTGGATGCGGTGGTGCGGCGGCAGGAAGATGTTGAGCTGGTTGATGAGGCTGCAGTACTCCGTGTTTAGGATGGACTCATGAGGCCGCCCCTCCCGACGCTTCACCAGGTTCAGGATGATGATCGGCGAGCCAAAGCGACGCAGCAGCTCATTGAAGTGCTTCCCTAAGTAGGATGAAGGATATTTGAATGAGTCTAAGTAGGATGAAGGATATTTGAATGAATGAGGATATTTGAATGAGTTTAAGTAGGATGAGGGATATTTGAATGAATCTAAGTAGGATGAAGGATATTTGAATGAGTCTAAGTAGGATGAAGGATATTTGAATGAGTCTAAGTAGGATGAGGGATATTTGAATGAGTCTAAGTAGGATGAAGGATATTTGAATGAATCTAAGTAGGATGAAGGATATTTGAATAGCCTAAAGTAGGATGAAGGATATTTGAATGAATCTAAGTAGGATGAGGGATATTTGAATGATCCTAAGTAGAATGAAGGATATTTGAATGACCTTAAGTAGGATGAACGATATTTGAATGAGTAAGCAGGATGAAGGATAATTGAATGACCATAAGTAGGATGACGGATATTTGAATGACCATAAGTAGGATGAAGGATATTTGAATGACCCTAAGTAGAATGAAGGATATTTGAAAGAGTCTAAGTAGGATGAAGGATAACTGAATGAGTCTAAGTAGGATGAGATATTTGAATGAGTAGGATGAAGGATATTTGAATGACCAATGTTTCTTTTTCTGGGAAGAGGCTTGTTTTTTTTTTTTTTTTCCAGGTTCTCTTTATGAATTGTGATCTCCGTGGGCCTTTTTGTAGGATGAAGGATGTTAGAATGACGTAGAATTTTTGGCGGAAGGTTTGTTTCTTTTTATTTTCTAGGTTTCTCTTAAGGAATTGTGATCTAAGTGGACTATTTCTTCTTTTTATGGTCTGTTTCTCTTCCATTAAACACTGACAATGTGAATCAATCTTGAAGAGAAATAATGAACAGGCGGTGGCATAGTGGATAAGGTGGTGAGCGAGAGATCGGGCAGACGTCCACGTGTAGGTTCGAATCCCACCACGTACAGCCTTAAAACACTTTGCCATTTGTCGAGTGGTTTAAAGTTACCTACATATCACCATGATACCCAGGTTCTAGGTGGTTACACTCAAGATGAGCTTGGGTGGTGATATGGGCCCTAATATGGGTACCACTATAAATAAAATTGCCTGCCCCACTAATGGGCGCAAGCTGAACAGCGCTTCCCATACACTCTTCAAGTGTGCCTACAGGCGCTATAGGCCTTACCGTAAAAAAAAAAAAAATAAATAAATAAAAAAAAAAAAAAAAAAATACTGAAGCATCCACAAGACCCACCTGCAGTTTCAGCGTACGGATCCATGACGTCGAAGGTTATGGGTGGCTTGGGAACCATCTTGCTGACATCCTGAGACCAGTGGGATGGGATGGAACCACGAATCTGCAATTACAAAATATCAAATGAGAACCTCTTGGAACTTTTGAATCCAACACCCTTTTCCTCGTCTCTCAACCCACAAATTCAATACTATTTCTCTTATTTCTCAATGCACAAATTCAATACCTTTCTCTTGTCTCTCCATCTACACACTCAACACCATTTCTCTTATCTTTCAATGCACTAACTTAATATCTTTTTCTTGTCTCTCAATCCAAACACCTAACACTAATTCTCTTGCGTCTCTATCCACACACTCAACACTATTTCTCTTATCACTCAATGCATGAATCCAACACTCTTCTCTCCTACCTCTTAATGCACAAACTCAATACACTCTTCTCTTGTCTCTTAATCTAAACACCTAACACTGTTTCTCTTGCCTCTCTACCCACACACTCCACACTATTTCTATAACCTCTCAACACACACACAACACAATTAGTCTCTCGTCTCACAATACACACACCAAATACTCTTCCTCTCTTGTCTCCCAACCTGCACACCTGACACCCTCCCATCACTCAGCATGCAAGAGTCTCACACCTGCACAAAGGAGGTGAACCGGCCAGAGTGGAGGGAGGACACGTGGGCGTCATACAGTAGCTGCTCTGTCTCCACCTCGTTGGCCACATCACCCTAAGAATACACAATTATGTACTCAGGAAGTGCTGAAGGAATATTAACCTTGAGTGTACAAATGTGTGGAATATCTTTGAAACAGAAAATAGATCATGTCAGGAAATGAAGAGGGAAAATGTACTTTGAAAACACAAAAAATCCTTGAATCAGAAGAAAAACATGCCTTAAAAAAACACATAAGTAGATAATTCTGGAAGTACAAGAAACCATATCACCTTCAGAATATAAATACATAATACAGATGACACTTAATACAATTCAATAAATCACTGACACTATATATTATTTATCCACTAATATTACTAAGATGTCTACACTTCCTGGCAAAATTAGATCACCAGTAGAATTGTTATCATTGGTATCGCCATTACAGCAAGGGGAAGCTCTCCTTGCCAGGGCCTCACCTCATGGTTGGCACCGCGCTTCAGGAACCTAGTGCCAGCATAGCGACAGGACCGCCTCGCTATCAGGGTCAGGAAGAAGGACCGCCCGTACACTGAGATGTTGTTCTGTGGCACCAAGAAGGCCATTGCATTATTATGCATTTTCTATTTTTTGCTTATCTTTTCAAAAAAATTTTCACGGTCTTATCTATTTATCTTAACATTTTTTTGGTGATGGTGAATACAATTGAAACATGTAAATAGTCAATGTAACTAATGGTTTCTGCTTAAGTATTTTGTGTGAAAATATATGTTGGAAAAATAAATAAATAACAAAAAATAGCAACTTTATACTGCTTTCACTACTTCAATTACTATGATTACTAATATTAGCATAGTTCACCTTAAATATGACTTGACTATCTTGCTGGAAATGTCAGCATAATATACAAATAAACTACAATTACGTACTTGTATTGCGACTGCTGTGAGAGAGAGAAGGTCTATTGTTGCAGCCTACCTGACTTATGAAGCCGTGGGTGATGGGAAGGATCCAGGCGGGGTGCAGGAGGTTCTCAACTGGCTGCAGGAGGTAGGAATTCCACACATATTTACTTTTGGGTTTGTTGCGAATGCCATAATAAAGTGTAGGGCGGCGGGACTGCTCTGTGTTGAGTGGAGGGGAAGGGGTGGTGCCGTCAGCCTCTATGGACTCACCATTGGGACCTGTAGAATCATTGCTCTCACAGGAAGTCTTGGAATGTGACCTGAAATCAAGTAAAATCCTCAATAAACTTTACCTCCACACATCAAACCACCAATCAAAACCAAAATAAATTACACTGTAACTTCTTAGACATACAAAACCTTCTTGAACTAAAAACAGACACAGGAAAGTGCCACTTGATACCATAATTAATCAATGACATCAAAGAATAAAGGAAAACACACAAAAGGTTTAAAATGAAAAGAAAATAAAGATAATCAAAATAGTAATACAGTAAAAAGAAAAAAAAAATGGTATGTAAGGTCTAAATGCCTACAGTTAATGAACTAACTAGAATATAAATAAGTAGAAACTATTAGAAAAAAAAGCAAAGGAATCCCTATTGGCTAGCTGGTAAAAAAAGAACAATCATGAAATTCTAAAGCTAAATTAATCTATGTAATAACTTCCACATAATTCAGGGACATGTAGTTCAGAGCACCTGTACACAAGCCAACAAACTTGCCTGGATTTCCTGGTTCCCTCATCACTGGAGCCCACCGACAGGTTCAGGAAATTTTCAGCCTTCTCCACTGCAGTCACTGGAAAGAAGCAAAAGTAAATAGAGTATTCATGCATAATACTAAACAAACTTACACAATACACATTATAGGATTGCAACACAATACTCATCATGACAACAAATTCAGAAAATTTCCACCATTAACTGCATTCACCATATGCAAAAGCAACTGAAGTAGAGTATTAATGTGCAGTAACCCTTTCACTGCAATACGGAACAATTAACAGCACCAGAGAGGTAATGCATGAAATCTTTATGAGCACATACAACAAAGAGGTAGAATAGATTTTCCAAAAAGCAGCCAAAGGATTAAACAAACATGCTGCAACAGGATTCTAGCATGTTCTCAATCATGCCAAGAGAATCCGCAAGGTCTTCATGATTCTTAGTCTGCCTTGTTTCCCCTATCACTACAAATTGCATCTTAAGTGTCACCAGGACTCTTTGCTTCCCTCACACTCCTTACATGCTTGTGCCTTGGGTGGCTTGAAAGTTGTCAGGATCTCCAAGGGCACATCTCTGGGTGGTGCCATGTTGTACTGCAGGCTGTGGGTCAGGTCATAACTGTAGCTGTTTAGGGGCAAAGTTAGAGTGAGTTAGATACTGAGCAGTGTGAGCTTGATTCATTCTTATAAAAATACAAACAAATTCACATGCACATAATTAGCTTTCATGTCTATGTATCATGAAATAAACAAGCCATTTTCAAGCCAACATAGGAAAAGGAATACTTATAATGATTTTTTTTTATCTTCATATCTTCTCTCATCTGTAAACTCACCTGAAGTAAAAATTTGAGGAGAGGTCAATGTTCTGGAAGAGGCGGACATACTTGGGCTCATCGTCGTGTGGCTTGCGGACAGACTCGTGAGGAATGTATATCATGGTGGTGTCTTCAACCTGCCCATGATGCATTGTTAGGAACACATAAGAAATACCAGTAATTGAACCCTATCAAGAGCTGCCCATCCCACTACTGTTTGTATTGAATAAGTTATGCTTCATAAAATTCATTCAATAAATAAAACTAACATATGATTCACCAGTAAACACTCCATCCACTACCTTGTATATGGTGTGCAGGCCAATCATCGCCACCTTGCGTCGTTTGGTCACTAGGACAATGTAGTGACCTTCCAGGAACCTCACAAACCCCACGATTCCAAACGCTGATACAGTGCGGGACAACCCGGTAGCCTGTCGCTGGCCTGACTGAGACCTGTTGCCTTCGTTAATCATTGACAACAACTCCTTGATCTGGCGCTGGCTATATTCAACCTGTGAGAGCAGTGGTATTTTGAAGTGTTCTGTTCTCCTGTCATAATTATCATCAAGTGCCACTGAGAGGATTAGTCTGGTTCTCATAAATATTTTTCTCATTAATGATTTCTACTTTTTTTTTATCACTAGTCATGAAAACAACTTTTAAAAACCACAGTAACTACCACTAAAACTTGCTTAATGTACTTCAGGTGAGATGTTTAAATGTTTGAGAGTGTTAGCCTTCATGTGCATTATTTGAAGATCTAGAGAAATGTGAAAAATAGACACACCAAATAGCAGTTGATATTCAGTTCAGTAAGAAGGCTTGGTGTTCATTTCTCACCTTGTCATCTGTAATGCTGAGTTCATAAGGTTCCGTGCGGTCAATCTTCAAAACCCTGAACTTAGTTTGTGTGTTGTTGGAGCCAATGAGGTACAGCCGCTGAAATCACACAATACATGACAACTTACACTATTCCATATGTTTATTGTTACTCATATGTAAGACTTTTATTTTCCCATCAACATGCCTGTATTTAGTGAATGTAACCAGTAAATTGATGCCCATCTGAGGTGTTATAAACGTCTCTATTTAGACCCATTCTGAGTACAGGAACAGGACACACTTACTGCCTTGGTCTCATACAGAGCCATCTTCTGCAACCCATTTATGATTGGGAAGAACTGAATGTTTGGTGGCTTCTCCATTTTGGCTATGATGATGAATTCTGAAAGATTGAAAATATAATATGAATAATAATAATTGTGGAGCACGATACATGGAGAATCATGTCCAATTGTCCATGTATATGTAAAGCATTTTGTCATTGGATGCCATATAACTACCGCCTCCCTGTTTTCCACTACCGTAGTGCACAACTTATCATCCCAATCCAAGAGGACCCGCTATTGCCAAGATAAACCTTCACTTACTTCAAACATAATACAATATATACACACATTCATTCCTTCACACACGCCTCTGTCATACATGATTCGGTTCCTAGTCCTATCACAAGCACACAGGTAGGGTAAAGGACGAAAGATAATATACGTTATTCACCATTCCACATCCAGCCTCTCTGATCTCCGGTTTCCACACACACTTCCTTCTCATCTTACCTTCAAGGGGGTTTAGTAGCAACGCAGGATTATCAATGGGGACAACAAGCAGGCGGTGTTAAGATAGGTGAGGGCCACGGGGGTAGTGAAGGCTGACTGCACCGCCCGCCGCCTCATCAGCTGTTCCCTTGTTTACTGTATACAGCTGAGTGCCAAAAACTCTCGACTGTCACCTTTATTGCTCGTCCCATCTATATGCCTAAAACACTAATATAATTCTACTATTTCCTTGTATTTATTATCATTCTTTTATCATTATTCTTTCTCTAATCATCTATGTGTGGCCCTTTCTGTTATTTCATGAGTTTGTTCCATCTGAGACTCGTCCCCCGTGACTGAAGTGGGCGGGGCAGGACAGGAAGAAACACTCAGGCCCCGCCTCGCCCCTATATTCCCCCAATCTTATCATCCTCATCACGGGACTGTTACTCATCGAAATTACTCACCCTAACTAAATGACGGATAATACATCCTCACATTCACGTCCTACAGTCATAATAACTAGCAACTAGTGAAGAGAAGGTGCAGGGCGCAGTGTTGGCAGTCACGATTGAAGCCAAAGGTGCAAGTTGGCCAGTGTTTGGGTGACGGTCAAGTAAACAAACAGGATGGGGAACTGTTGGTCGATAGGAATATTTTTGATAGTGTTTCTAGGCACATTTTGTTTCTGGAACTGCATGACCCGTGACGAGCCAGCGGATACTTCAGGCTGGTATGGCTGCAGGGACCAGAAGGGCGACCCCGTAGACTCGTAAGTGTGGTGGCCAGGGGTGGGAGGAAGGAGCTGCTCTGTCTCCTTACCAACCCTGAGTACTGCCTTGCTGAAAAGTCTGAGATATATTCTATCCATTTGGAGACACTGGCTATTTATTTACCTGGAATAATATAGCTTAGGTGAAGACTTGGTGTGGTTATGTGTTCTTTTAACATGTATCCTGCAAAAGATTAAATAAGACTGTGTCTCACAACTCAAGGGAGCAGTCACAGCCTGCCCTCCAAAGACAACTCTCCTCCTTCACACAAAACTACATTTATTTGCTCCAAACAGACATATACCCTTCACTTAAAATAAAAAAATGGTGACTCCAATACTAGACTTGGAGTCTCCTGGGGAAGGGACCATAAATGTCCCCAGGTCGAGCTGCTCTATCAGCTTCGACCATAAATGTCTTGACACCTCCCTCAACTTATTCTTCATTAACTTCTTAACATTCGTGGTCTTAGATCTAATTTTCAATCTGTAGAACACCACCTCTCCTCTACTAAACCTCTTCTTTTCTTAACCGAAACACAGATGCCTGAGGCAACTGACAGTAGCCACTTTTCTGTTCCCATCTACTTTCTCTATCCTCATTTTTTGTTCTAAAGCTGGATGTTGTGTGTATGTGCACAACGACTTGACTTGCTCTCGTGCCCACGCTCTTGAATCTTCCAAGTTTTCCACCATCTAGCTTTGACTTACAAGTCATTCTCTAACTAGATTTATCTGTGCTGTCTATCTCTTTCCCAACTTCTCTGACTGTTAGAAATTCTTTGACTTCTTTAAATTCCAAGCTATCTCATTATCCCTGTGCAGAGATCTCCATCCTCGGAGATTTCAATGTTCACCACCAGTTTTGGCTTTCCTCTCCCTTCATTGACCATTTTGATGAACTAACCTTCAACTTTGCAATCCTCCATGACCTAGAGCAACTGGTGCAACCCCCTACTCATATTCCTGACTGTCTTCATTTAAGAGGGAGATTTCAAGCATTTATCACTATTTTGGGGTTACCTCCTTGGACCTACAAGGGAACGTGCAACTTACTGGGCCTTTTTTTTTATTTTATGTTGTCCTTGGCCAGCTTTCCCTTTTTACATAAAAGGAATGGGTTGCAAAATGGATGAATTAAGACAAAGATAGGTCACGATAATTGCTCATTACTCATTGACAGGTTTGTCTTTGCAGGTTTGTGGTGTACAAGCTGCCCCACGACAGACATGCACAATTTCCACCACTGAAGGAGGGAACAGCCTACATGTACCTCACGCCAGAAACAGCTTCCAGGTACATAAATTTACCTCTTAATGATTTATAGGAATTGTATCTTTACTTTACAGTAATACTCCACTTAACGAACAGGATAGGGGGTGTCAAAGCTGTTCGTAGAGCGAATAATTTTCCCATAGGAAATAATGGGAATAGGGGGTGATGCATTCTGGGCTGGTCCCCAACATACCACATGGGTTTAAGAAAAGGAAAAAAAAAAAAAAAAAAAATATATATATATATATATATATATATATATATATATATATATATATATATATATATATATATATACACACACGTTTGGCAGCATATTGGGCGACCGGTTTACCACTACTTTTATGATGTCATATGAATCATTAGAAGTTAGAGCTACGTACAAATTCTCTCACATTCTCGCATTTATGTTCACAAAACAACATTTCTATTAGCTTTTTACAAACCTTGCCCCAAGAAAGGATTGTTTGTAATGCATAAAGTGAAATCTTACATGGAATACCAAAAAATAAAGCAGAGATGAGATGAGTCACAGACGAAGCGGGAGACTCGCGGCGACTCGGCCGCTTCTTCTTCTTCTTGTGACCCTTTTAGCCTGCGTGTTGTCTTTCCCCATGATATTTGTTTCCACTCCTCTATTGCCTGCTATAATGGATATCATATCTTAGTATTCATATACGCTCATGCCATGAGGATAACCTCAACTCCGTGGCACTGAATGACAGTGAATTACTAATGAAATACCGCCGTATTTCATTAATAATTCACTGTCACTCAGTGCCACGGAGTCAAAGTTATCCTCGTGGCATGAGCGTATATGAATACTAAGATATGATATCCATTATAGCAGGCAATAGAGGAGTGGAAACATAAACATCATGATGAAAGTAACACGCAGGCTAAAAGGGTCACAAGAAGAAGAAGAAGCGGCCGAGTGGCCGTGAGTCTCACGCTTCGTCTGTGACTCATCTCATCTCTGCTTTATTTTTTGGTATTCCATGTAAGATTTCACTTTATGCATTACAAACAATCCTTTCTTGGGGCAAGGTTTGTAAAAAGCTAATAGAAATGTTGTTTTGTGAACATAAAAGCATATATAAGACAGTAACACCACCTCCAGAGGTGGTGTTCCCAGCAACCTCAGAGCAACCTGAAAGCAACCTTGTCACCGTCCCTCCAAGCGTTCATGGATGCCATTTCGCTGCAATAGGTTGCTCTGACGTTGTTAAAGAATCTTGGATCCAGAGAGGCAGGGAGCCAGCCAATCACAGTGAAACTACCGCGTTCGGTCCCTCAACCGGTAAAATAATAATTCAAACCCGGAAAATTCGCTAAAACGGATGTGGTTGTACGTTATGAGGATTTTTGGTCTAACTTTATATAGTACGTTAAACCGGAAATTCGTTAAACGAACGTTCGCTAAGCGGAGTATTACAGTATTGTGTATTTATCATGTTAAACTCATACATGTTCACTCACCCCCACTCTCTCACCAAAGGCTGCAGAGTGGGGGTGTGTCAAGTGTGTTCAGTGAGTACCGGGACCTGGCGAGTGGTTGGGTGCTCAGCAAGGTCAGCATCAGCAATGAGTCTTCCATGGTCGCCCGCACCCTCAGCAGATTGTATTCTGATCCAGAACTCAACAAGGTGATTGATATTTTGCAGCTGAATTTTTATTGTGAGGTTTACCATTAATGGTCAAAATGTGACTTGTTAGTGGTAGTGTTATGTGTCTTGCAGGATTTTATCTCCTTTTGCCACATTATTCTGCCTTATCATATTCTTCTCTTTTTTTCTTTGTCCTCTTTCTGTTCTACTCATGTATTGTTTACCTCTTGGATATGGTTATCTTTGTCTTCCTTCATTTTGGCTATCACGTACAGTGGCACCTCAGGATACGAGCATCTCCCCTTTTGAGTAAATCAGGTTATGAGCACAAAATGCCCTGGTATACGAACATTCTCTCGCTTTATGAGCGGTGCTGTGGTTCCCCTCTTGTAATGGAAGCATGTCTGTGTTCATTTGCATTTTTCAGTGTTTTTTCGGGGGTTTATGTGAAGAAATTTTGTAACCCATGATGTCACCCAAGAAGATGGTTGCTAAGGATAGTGCTGCTAAGAGGAAACACACCCACACACACACACACACACACACACACACACACACACACACACACACACACACACACACACACACACACACACAGTAATTGATGCCTCATTAAGGGAAGGTGTAGTGCCCCAAGACTGGAAAAGAGCTAACATAGTCCCAATCTATAAATCAGGTAACAAGAGAGACCCATTGAACTATAGACCAGTGTCACTTACAAGTGTGGTAGCTAAGATGTGTGAGAGGGTGGTGAAGACTAGATGGACAGACTTCTTGGAGAAAAATGACATACTTTGTGAGTGTCAATTTGGTTTTAGGAAAGGGCGTTCATGCACGACAAACCTGATATGTTACTATTCGAGGGTGATAGATGTAATACAGGAAAGAGATGGTTGGGCTGATGGAATATATCTGGATTTAAAAAAGGCCTTTGATAAGGTACCACACCAGAGACTGATCTGGAAACTTGAAATGGTAGGAGGAGTGCATGGCAGTTTACTAAAATGGATGGAAGACTTTTGGTAGGAAGAGAAATGAGAACAATAATTAAGGACAGACCATCAGAATGGGGATTGGTGGAGAGTGGAGTTCCACAGGGATCAGTGTTGGCACCAGTAATGTTCGCAGTCTACATAAATGACATGGTGGATGGGGTGTCCAGTTATGTGAGCCTATTTGCAGACGATGCAAAATTGTTACGAAAAGTGAGATGTGACAAAGATTGCGAACTACTCCAGGAAGACTTGGACAGAATATGGAAATGGAGCTGTACATGGCAAATGGAGTTCAACACGACAAAATGCAAGAAAATAGAGTTTGGCAAGAGTGAAAGAAGAATCAGGAGTATGTACAAGATAGGAAATGAAGACATAAAACCAGTCATGAAGAAAAAGACCTTGGGGTGACAATTACCAATGACCTATCGCCAGAGAGACATATAAACAAAATAATTGGAGAAGTATTGAACTTATTGAGGAACATAAGAGTGGCGTTCGTATATCTAGATGAAGAAATGATGAAGAAAATAATTACTGCAATGATAAGACCGAGGCTTGAATATGCAACAATACAGTGGGCTCGAACTTAAAGAAACACATAAGGAAACTAGAGAAAGTACAGAGGGCTGCAACGAAAATGGTGCCTGACTTAAGAGATTTGACTTATGAAGACAGACTGAAAAGAATGCAACTTCCAACCCTGGAAAACAGAAGAGAAAGGGGAGACCTGATAGCAATATACAGAGTGATGATTGGCATGGAAAAAATGGATAGGGAAGATCTGTGTATGTGGAATGGAAGAATGTCGAGAGGGCATGGGAAAAACTAAAATGGCCACTTATAGGAGAGATGTGAAAAAATATAGCTTCCCTCATAGAAGGGTGGAAGCATGGAATAGTTTAGACGTGGAAGTGGTCAACGCAAGGAATATTCATGATTTTAAGAAAAAGCTGGACATTAATAGATATGGAGACGGGACAACACGAGCATAGCTCTTTTCCCGTATGTTACAATTAGGTAAATACAATTAGGTAAATACACACACACACACACACACACGGCCCGGTAGCTCAGTGGTTAGAGCGCTGGCTTCACAAGCCAGATGACCGGGGTTCGATTCCCCGGCCGGGTGGAGATATTTGGGTGTGTCTCCTTTCACGTGTAGCCCCTGTTCACCTAGCAGTGAGTAGGTACGGGATGTAAATCGAGGAGTTGTGACCTTGTTGTCCCGGTGTGTGGTGTGTGCCTGGTCTCAGGCCTATCCCAAGATCGGAAATAATGAGCTCTGAGCTCGTTCCGTAGGGTAACGTCTGGCTGTCTCGTCAGAGACTGCAGCAGATCAAACAGTGAACACACACACACACATACACACACACACACACACACACACACCTTTACACAACCCAAGCTTTATTTCTCACACTGTAAGTGCTTCTTTGTTAAGTAATATAGCAAGGGAGGAAATTATATTATTTATCATTGTTATCTGTTAGAAAATTACTTTAATTCTGCATAAAATTACATTTTAATTGATTTTTATATTGATATTTTGAGTATGGATTAATTGGATTTTCCATTATTTTAAATGGGGAAATTTGTTTTGAGATGAGTTTTTCATGATACGAGGTACATTATGGAACTAATTAAATTCGTAACTCGAGACACGACTGTAACTTGTGGTAGTTGTCGTAAAACAGGGGTAGCATGGAGACACCTGAGTCCATTATGAAAGTGTATTTATGGTAGCACAATACACAACAAGTGTAAACCGAGTGAAACGAGAGGCAGGAGGCGTAGCGTGTCGCCTGAAGCGGCGGCGAGCGAGGACTGAGGGGAAGGACGTGACGTCAGACAGAAAGGGAGTATGGGAAAAACAAAGGACATGCTAACAAACTGTTACAGAGCCTTAAATCAGTCAATCAATTTGATTATCTATATTTCAAATACATATATAATACTGTATCAATTTAAGATGATACATCTTCATCACCTCAATTAACTGTGTTCTTTATCACTTCAGTTGTCTTCTTTATCACCTTAGTTACCACCATCATTGCCTTAATCAACCCTCACTCACCACCTCAACTCTTCCTTTATCACCTCAATTAACAATCTCCCTCACCACCTCAGCTAACTCTCTTCCTCATCACCCTGTGTCTCCAGAAAGCAGCGTACATCCTCTACAACGACGAGTTTCCCAACGGCACAAAGTCCATGACCCAGGGCCACACGAAGGGCGTGGTGGTGATGACACTCAATGGAGGCTTCTGGCTCATCCACTCGGTACCCATGTATCCACCACCACCTGAGAATGGTTACTCCTATCCTCACTCGGGCCATCGCTACGGCCAGACCATGCTGTGTATCAGTCTCCTTCCTGACCAGTCACACAGTCTTGGTGGGTTGATGTGTCTGTGCAGTGTAGTTAATGATTCAAATAAAAATAACTATTACATTGTTATGCCAAACAAAAAAAGTAACAAATTCAAAGTCAACATCCATTTCTCTCTACAACTCCCATAAAAGAAAAGAAAACATCGCAAATTTGAGATGAAAATTACAGTTTATACATGACATAGGTTTTATTTGTGAATATGTAGAGTAAAAGTATGATTTAATATATCATCACAAAATATAGAAACGTATACAGGGAAAGGAGTGCCAGTAGAGTGTGTTAGGATTGAAAGAGCTTACCTCAGTTTTGAAATCCTCCTCTTGACAAAAAAATCATAGAGCTGTCTTTGTCCTGTGCAGGGTGGCAGCTGATCCAGAACAACCCCTTCATGTATTCTGCCAACATGCCTGCCTCTCTGGCCACCAAGTTCCCCATGCTGACCAGGGTGATGGAGGGGGAGCGACCCTCAGCCCCACCATGGTACAGCATCGTCCCCCTCACCTCACAGGGCGGCAAGACCTTCACCTCCTTTGCTAAGTACAGGAAATACAACCAAGGTATCTAGTAGCATCAATGAATGGGATTTCCTGTGTCTGTATGCTTCAGTATCTTGGAAATGAATCGTGGTTTTAACAGAAATATGAAGTCAGTATGCCACACATTTTAAAGCAAGACAAGAAAGTGTAGGCCAGTTAGCAGGTGAGTGCATTGCCAAGTGTATGTACATGAAATTGAATATTTATAGTGTAGTATGGCTTTGTTGAGTCAGGCTAAGGAGTGTAAGTGTTCATTGAAGTTTAAAGGAATAACTGAGATAAAGACTATGCAGATCATGACTGTGATGTGTGTATCATGAGGTGAAAGTGGATGTTTGTTAGAGGCATGTGTTCAAAATGTTCATACAAGAGAGTATAAGAATTTGCTGACGCTTTGTATGAGATTAGAATGTTTGTGTACAAGTGTAGTGAATAGCAAGCATGAATGAAATGGTCAGAGAATGAAGGGAAAATTTGTATTCTCACCAGACCTGTACAGTGGCCTTGTGGCACCGGAACTCAAGACGGACATCATGGTGGAGAGCTGGCGCAATGGCCCTCACCCTCTTCCCTCCTCCTGCAACACCACCTACAAGTATGTTCATGGTGCCTGTGCCTGCTTCCCTAGTGCTGTGTCTATGTGATAGATTATGTTGGGTTTTAGAGATAAAGGTGAATGAATATTGCCATCATACTTGCTGCTTGTCATAACATGTGATTAAAAAAAAGAGACAAAATTATTGTTTTATTTCTGCAGTAAGACAATGTATCATGTCTCAGGCAACTCTTTCAGGGGTATTTCAGTTATGTATATAAACAGTTATGAGCATATGTTGATATTAGGGTAATTAATTTATGGTATTAGATGTGGATAATCAGGATATAAACATGTAACTTGATGTTAACATCAAGAGGAGAGGTCAAGGCTAACAGTGTAATGTGACCATTACCTAGAGTGGAGAACATTGAGGAAGTGACTGCCAGGGCTCCCTCCACCAACTTCTCCACTCACCGTGACCACAGCAAGTGGGTGGTGGCCACCCACCCTGAAAAGCCATTTGTGTGTATTGGAGACATCAACAGGATGGTGAGTGTGTTGCTGCACCGTGACTTGTGTTTGGCTGAGGCTGCACCCATGACTAGATGTGGATCAGTTGCGTATAAGAGTTTTATTCATAAATTTTAATGCTACATTCATAAATTATGATGAAAAGACAATTGTATTACTTGTGAGATAGAAAATCTTACATGAAACTTTATAAAGCATTGTGCACTTTTAGCAATTTCTATCATCCCTTTGTCATAAGGACTTAATATCACATACTACACACATTTGTACGTGTGTCATACTATAATCTTGATGTGTGCAGATTTCCCACGGTATAACTGGTGTTTTTTTTCAGGAGACACAGTTTGAGCGAGCCGGCGGCACTGTGTGTATGTCGAGCCTCAGCATCTGGCACAGGTTCAACAAGCTGGTACAGACTGAGGAGGCTTGCCCACACACCAAGTGAAGGACATGCCACCCTGCCCGATGTGCTGGGACATGTGAGGGAAAGGCTTTAGTATTACTTGGGTTTTAGAGGGAGTTTAGCCTCTACGAGTGGGTAACAGTGTCAGGCGTGTCGCTTAGTAACACGACGGCCTGGTTCTTATTGTGCTGTGTTGTCTTGTGGTTGGGAATGTGATGCTAAGTCTGGTGTTTAGGATAATCAGAGAAAATATTTTGCTACATTTTCATAGGTATGGTAGAAAAGTGTTCCATGACACCAGATAAGTGGAGTGGGTGGATACAAGGTTATTATAGGACCAGGGATGTGATTTTGTTTGATAGTGACTGTGTTTGTACGATTCAGGTTGATGATGAGAGAATGACGGCAGGGGAGATGCTTTACTGATGTAGCTGGTCTTGTACTGCGTAGGTTTTGTGTGTACAGTAACTACTCAAACTACAACGCTTACTTTGCCTCTGTGGAAGGTTCAGTAATAAGGTTCATGCTGTGGCAGGAAGGGAAGGTGCGTGACAGAAAATATACTCAAACTTTTAATGTTTGTCTGTGTGTGTGAGTGTGTGTGTGAGTGGGTATCTTTGCATGTTATTTTCATGAGTCTTTAAGGATCACTTGCTGGACTTGTGATCCCTGCTATACTTTCCCTGTGAGAGCTTGAGGTGTGTGTGTCTGCCAGGTTGATTCAGTGTAGAGATGAAGGTGGAGGTGCCTGCCTGATGATGGTCACCTTGATGTCACTCAAACTACATGGATTTGATCTCATGCTGCACAGGTTACATATATATTAAGTGTTAGTCTTCCTGTGTCTCTCTCTTCACTGTATTTTTTTTGTATCTTTTTTCAATTTAACGACTGGATGAAGAGGGGACTGGTTTTGTGCATCCCTAAGAGTCTTATGTTGCCATTTGGTGACTTGGAAATGTGTGTGATGGTGGTTGTTGTTGTGTGAGGTGTGAAAGTAATGGGATGAGAGAGGTGGTGGTGCTGGTGTACATGGGAAGGTTGCCATGCCTAGATATGCATTGGGTAGAAAGTGTCAGATGTAAAATTTAGGTTTATGAATATTTGTGTATGACAATTTTTTTGGTTTGCATAAATCAGTCACAACAGCTACGTTCGGATTACCTTGAATGAGAATAGCTAAGTTTGTATCAGATGAAGTAACTGAACATAACCTCGTTTAATCTAATGTATCTAATCCTTCTACTGATGTTTACATATTTATATAAACAAGAAGGTACTCATAATTTGAAATAGTGTACTGTTCATTGTGAGATATTTTAACCTGGATGAATAGAAGTGACTGTTTAGAAAGCGCCAACTTTTAGGTTAGAGACGAGGCATGTAGTTGTTAACTCAGTGGAGTGGGTGCAGGAAGGCAGCAGCATTTGAACTTAGGCTGCCAGTCACCCAAAACCTCGGTGCTCAATACCTGACTTGGTTTTCCTCAGGTGCAAAGCTCATCTGTGTCACCGCAATAATATTTTGGGGAGGGAATGTGGAAGTAATAGAAAGCTATTTGTCATTAATACTCAGGTTGTGTCAGTACTGTATGTCAGGTGTGAGTGAGTGGTGAGTGTGTGAAAAGGTGTTTGTTGTGTTCCTTCTCATGTGTAGAGTAGAGAATTCTCATTATTTGTAGTGCAGTAAACACTCAACGAATTGGACCTGGCCTAACATAAACTTGTCTAAGATGTCTCAAGATTCAAGATGTCTCAAGTATAATTATTTGTGCATGCCTGTGGTCCTGCTGTGCCCCACTCACCAAACAATGGCTTCTTTTCACAGATCTTGGTATATCATAGTGAAAATTGCTGATTCCACAAAAGTTACCTGAAACATCTTAATACTAACTACTGCACAGTACTATAGCTGTTGTTTAGAATGGTGTGCTCCAGGTTTCTGCTCCAGGTTTCTGCCTCAGTCCCATGTATAAATCTGCTATTTGTCTTGATGTATAAGTACAGTAGGTGTCTGGGTCCCTGGAAGCATATGGACATCAGGTCCATAGAGGTTTTACTGTTGTTCATTTTCCACAAGTAGTGTACCTTTCTTGCAGTATTGAAGCTCACAGTATAGTCAAGTTGTTCATGTAGCTTAGGACATTACAATTATAATTTGTGAATTGTAAGCTACCTCCTGTTGTGCTGCCTGATGTGAGAGGCAGGGCACTGTAGTGTAGGAGGGCATCCTGAGTTATTATTGTTGTTAACATTGATTCATTCAGCATTGTACTAGTCACAAGCTTCTAAGAAATCATTATTATGAAGCAAGTTACTTCTAGTTGGCTAATAATTGTTGTGTTCTCAGAATTTAGTCAGTGATTACTTTTAAGGCGTGGTTGTGTGTGCTCCTACAGCAGGGAGGCTTGCACCACTGCTGGCGGGTGTCACCAAGACAGCTGGTATGAGTGTGACACCCAGGGGTGTGTGAACACTGCATCACCACCACTAACTGATGCCTTCACTCTGGTTGGTCAAGATATTCCCATTATATTTTAAAATGTGTGAATATTTATATTATTCATAAAAAGCCATTATCATAAGATAAGAGATTAAGTAAGATAAAAGATTATATGTTTGGATACAGTACAGGAAGTTCTCAGTTCATGACATTTTTAATGTATGGCATTTTGTGGATATGTTGCCCATCTGTTTTCCCGAGGAAGAGAGCTTTGTTTAGAATTGCCAGTTGCTCACCATATTGGATTTTGTTACATTCACTGCTCTCTTGTTTGTGTTGTCTTTTTGGGAGCTATTTGGTCTCTACAGTGTTTTATGTCCTAGATTATGATTTTACCACTGTGTTAGTATAGGTGGGTGACATAGGGAGGTACAACACTTATAAGCTCCAACTTATGAAAAATTATTTGATGTCGCACTGTAGGAACGTAACTCCTACATAGATTGAGGACTCCCTGTACCTTATGAATAAGTTTGGCATGAGATAGATATATGACAGTTTGCCACACATTTCAAGACAGGCTGAGAACACAACCAACCAGTGAAAGCATCAGTAGGTGAGCCTGTTGCTACATCCTGGGTGGTAGAATTACTGGGACACACTTGGCGACACAGGCTGCAGTGGTGATAGGCATGCTCACCTGCTGCTGGGGGAATTAGTTCAAATCCTGGACTCCTGAAACCTATTGAATGGATTGTACAGTGAGGTGGAGATACCCAGTGGACTGGTATGAATATATCAGCGTCTGGACACAGCTCATACTGCAAAGTGGGAGATTCACATTACATGATAAAATATACCTGTAAGCATCAGTTTTTATATGGATGTAGAGTAGCAGGATGGAGCTCAAGACAGGAGCTCAAATCTGACTCTTTTCTACCTTTACTTAGTGATCTGGATGTGCTGAGTTGCGTAACCCTTGCTCTGCCTTGCCACCACCACACCCTCTGCCATAACACCTGTTCTGGGTGTGGTAGCCAGTCTGTGGTGTTCACTTTATTCGCAGTGTCTTACTAAGTGTTCATTGCTATCTCTCTCTCTCTCTCTCTCTCTCTCTCTCTCTCTCTCTCTCTCTCTCTCTCTCTCTCTCTCTCTCTCTCTCTCTCTCTCTCTCTCTCTCTCTCTCTCTCTCTCTCTCTCTCTCTCTCTCTCTCTCTCTCTCTCTCTCTCTCTCTCTCAGAAAGTGTATATGCTCAGAAATGTTTCTTTCATGAACATGACTTGCATTTCCTCAATTAATTTTCCTCTAAGTGTGGTAAAGCTGTACATAATTGCTTTGTCAGTTTACGAAGTGTATAGTGGCTAGAGGACAGTGTTGCCATGCTTGAGTCATTATTATAAGGTGTTATGTATGTTGGCTTACTTCTCGTATCAGCATTTGCTTCCCATCCATTGCTTTTCTACTTTATATGCATTATTGCACTGTTGTTCATATTCTTTCTTCATCTCTACTGTGATTCCCGTAAAGTAGTGAAGTATTGGTGCAGATACCTGCAGTGGTGATGTGACAAAGTATGAATTAATATATGTACTAATGAACCTCTCTATATTAACAGTTCTACAGAGACCAAGAAGAGGTGAGAGGTGATAAGTTAAGGCAATTGTGTGCTATAAATGTTTTGCCTGAAGTTATTTGTACAGTGTGACATCAGCACTTCAAGCAGCAAGGCAGTGGGTGGTGAGTACAGCCAAACACGTTCACTGATGAATGATTGGAACATTACTTTACTGCAGCCAAAGATTTGTCCTAACACTCCTAACAACACAGTACTTTCACGACAAAAACCAGGCTGGTGAATGTTGCTTGTGAAGTAATGTGAAAACTGAGCAGTGGTAAGAGATAAACTCACTGGATAAGGCAGGTGGAGGCTCTTCCTTGGCCATTGCCTTTTGATATACTCTCATCACTCAGAGAGATAGAATGATAGAAGTAAAAGGGGCATTAACATGTAGACAAGCATTAGATTAAAGAAATACTATTCAATGGGATGGATGTACTTTCAGAGGGAACAATTAAGTGGCCAGAGGGATAGAATGATGGAAGTTAAAGAGGCATTGACATATAGACAAATATTAGATTAAGAAAATACTGATCAGTGGAGGGGTATGCTTTCAGAGGGAACAAATGGTCAGAGTGATAGAATGATAGAAGTAAATGTGGCATTGACATGTAGACAAGCAATAAATTAATGAGAAAATATTATTCATTTCATTGATTAAAGAAAGTGTTGTGCTGTACTCATCAAGAATGTTGCACAGATTTTTGAGAATTTCAGGCACTCGGTATCCATGAAGCTGAAGTGCTACTCAACATTTTTTTATAATACTTGCTTTGCCCTCCATGTGCTAATGACATGAATTTCTTAGTACAATTGTTGTTGCCAAATGGTTTCTTTGCTTGTATCCTTAGTGGGGATGCCGTGAGGGGCGTTTCTAGTGTAGCACACAATAGTTACCATGTGTTGGGCTGGCCGGAGAGGAGGGGAGTGTGGGAACAAAGTGTATACATATGTTAGTCACTGTTAACCCTTTCACTGCCATGGGATGTGTGGTGTGTGGTGTGTCTTCCTGTAGCTGCAAAGCACACTGAGACATCACCCTTCATTCTGCACCATCTCTTGATACATTGGTCAGAAATTGAAGCTTTTGTTCTTCCAAACTATTTTATTTATTTATTTTTTTTTTTATTTAGATGTTTGTAAAGATTCAGTGTTGTGAGATGTTGTTTACTGCAGTGAAAGGGTTAATTACTGCTTTCATACGGATATTGAAGTATGTTTACTTTATTTAATAATCTGTTTTAGGATAAGAATGATAATGCTGTGTGCTTTACGGATGTTTTTTTATTTTTTTTATTGGAGATTAAGAAAGATTGGTCACTTAGATTTTTTTTTTTTTGCTTTTTTGATCTTTATATATATATATATATATATATATATATATATATATATATATATATATATATATATATATATATATATATATATATATATATATTAGAATACAGAGAAAAGAAAATTGTGATGGATCAGATGTTTACAAAGTTCTTTGAAGTATAAATTCATTAGATTTATACAGTAAAGAAAATTTACACCTAATTAAGATTAAGTTAGAAGGAAAAATGTGGAGGCATTCATGCATAGATCATTGTTAATTGTTAAATAGAAAGTCTATTGACAATTTGAAAAGCTGTACCTACATGTGTACAGCTTTACTTTCTCTGTTATGTACAGTACAGTGTAGTAATCCTCTGTACTCTCATGACATACATATATTTCAGTTTTGGCCATAATAATTTTATCAAGATGTGTTCATGGAAAAAATTACATATATAAAACAGTGGATGTAGTATTTTATAAACCTTCAGCACAGCAACATTTTCCTGGTTTTAAGTCAGGTGAAGGTTCTTTTGTGAGTTAGAGGGGATGCCCACCCGACCACAGACCCCACCGCCATCTTAGATCTCTCTTTCATCAGCCTTTCCAGCCTTATTTTTCATGATTATAAGTCTTGTCTTGCTACAATATGGAGCCACGTTACTAAGCTTTCATATTAACTATTAAGATACATCCGCCATGGTTAGGTTTAGGTGTGGTGAAGGTTTAAGTGAGGTACAAGGGGGGGAAGTCGCCCCTCCACAGCCCCGTCGCCATCTTGGATGTGCCTACCCGACCCTGTACAGAATCCAGGATTATTTGATTTAATTTCTGGACAGTTTATTTGTATTGAATAGTAAGATTTGATGCTTTCTACACGTATTTCGTTGTGCTTGAAGTGTTTCCCGTGCGTGAGTCTGGTGCAGTATGTTGTTGTTGGCGTTGTTTTTTATGTTAAATAAGGATGGTTTTTTGGCGCCAAATTTTCAGGAGCGTACAGGAA
>NC_059263.1:7320000-7325000 GCF_017591435.1 Portunus trituberculatus | reverse complement strand
GAGACTTCCCTGGCTGACCTCAACGAGCGACAGGTGAAGAAGAAGGTGACTCTGGATTGGTTTAGGCCTAACGTGGTGGTGCGTGGCGTGCGGCAAGCTTACGATGAGGACGACTGGGCATATGTCAGGATCGGGGAGGTGGTGCTGCGCCGTGTGAAGCCATGCATCCAGTAAGTGTTTCTCTCTCTCTCTCTCTCTCTCTCTCTCTCTCTCTCTCTCTCTCTCTCTCTCTCTCTCTCTCTCTCTCTTCATATTTACCTTCCATTCGATTATTTTTTCTTAATCATACGTAGTTATCATGATATTAGTGTTGGTATGTAGTGTGATATATCTGTATCTCCCTTTCTCTTGATATCTTGTATTTTTTTTACCAGTTCCATGAGCTTCATAAAATTGTCTATCCTTAAAAAATAAGAACAGAATGCAAAGAAAACGGAATGATAACAGGTATGACTATGTTACTCTATCAACTGCTGGAGAATATTTATTATTTTAGTCCCCATAACCTGATAGTGTCTGTGTCCTCGCCATCAGATATAAGTTCTGGTACTTGGATCCAGAAACAGGCAAGAATATCACGAATGAAGAGGAAAACGTGATTTTAAAGACGCTTCTCAGGTGAGGTAATGCTTCCTTGTAATAATTCCATTTTATTATTTTTTTTGTCTATTTTGTTTACTTATTGTTTATTGATTTGCTACAGAACCCGCAAGATGGAGGGACCCAAGGAACTGCAGGACTACTGGGAGAGAAATCCGGTGTTTGGAGTGCACCTGGGCATTGATAGCTGTGGGAAGGTGCGTGTGGGCGACAAGGTGCAGGTGGCGCGGGCGTCATCCAACCCTCGCTGGCAGTTATGAGAGAGAGAGAGAGAGAGAGAGAGAGAGAGAGAGAGAGAGAGAGAGTTAACCCCTTCAGTACTGGGACTTGTTTTTCCTTTTTTTTTTTAAGGTATGATTGGACAACTTTATTTACATTAGTGAGGGATTATCGAGGTCTGAAGCTGTATAAAATGATCAGATAGCAAGCAGAATGAATGTGAAAACGTGTCCTGGTAGTGAAGGAGTTAATAGGTGAAAGTTTTACAATAAATGATATATGTACTTACGTATTCATTTCAGATTTACCCTACCTATCTGTTATTATTTAGTTTGTTTATATTTTTTTTTGTTTGTTGGTTGGTTGTTGTTACAGTATATTAAAAGTATTGCAATTGTATATATTATTCTTATTTACAACTTATTATCTACTCCTACTACTCTACCATCACCACTACCACCACCACCACCACCACCACCATCACGTCTCTTCACTCTGGTTGTTGTTGATCACAATGGTTGGTAGATATTTCAGTAAAGTTCTCATAAAGATTTATCCAGCATCATAGTCTTCAAATATCGATTCGAAAACAGATCAAATTAGAGTGACTGAAGTAATCAATGACAATGCTATTGAAATATATTGCTGCATGTCTTTTTCTTCTTTTCTTTGTGGTAATATTTGGGATACGTACTCCACAAAACAATTCATATTTTACCGCTAAATTGTCTTCCAGTGTTACCATGGCAACCGCGTGTCCGTATGGCTGCCTTACCGTGCGGCTTTCGCTATAAAAGATCATGTGTTTATTTAGGTGTTGAGCTGCTTCACCCAGGTATCTAACCATTGCCAAGAGAGCAGCACTAACTTAGCTGGCCATTCGCTAAACTTGTAATGACACCATTTAATCCATCTTGTCGTAATGACAATAATAGTAACAATAATAATTCAATGTTTATTTCATCCGATATTGCTCCGTGTGTAATTCACCTCGGTCGTCTGCTGGTTACCCAGCCAGCCTTCCCCATTACGGAGCGAGCTCAGAGCTCATAGACCGATCTTCGGGTAGGACTGAGACCACATCAACACACTCCACACACCGGGAAAGCGAGGCCACAACCCCTCGAGATACATCTCGTACCTATTTACTGCTAGGTGAACACACCCCACACATTAAGAGGCTTGCCCATTTGCCTCGCCGTTTATCGTGTGTGTGTGTGTGTGTGTGTGTGTGTGTGTGTGTGTGTGCGCGCATAGTCCTGTCCTGATTAATATATATACAGGTTCTCAAGTAAGTAAGCGAGTGAGTAGCGGAAGCCATTATGAAGGGATCCGGATACGGCACCACCACCACTCGCTCACAACATTCCTGTCACAGCACCACGCGGGTCACGAAACTCAGTTCGTGTTGGTTTAGTGGGCGTGGTGAGGGCGTGCTGCACGTGAGTAGCGCGGGGACGTGTGGGCGCAGGTGTGGCTGTCATGGGGGGAGATCAAAAGTATTATTACATTTTCCTTTCCTGAGAAGGGAGTGTGAGACTCAAGGCCGGTGCTCAGAAACATTGCTCTCTCACCACGGCTATTTTCAAAGGCCACAGGGACGAGTAGCCTGATTGTCAAGACTGTTTCTCCTGTTAGTGATGTAGAAAGCCTCCTAATCTGTCACTAGAACCATAAAAAATCATCCTTAAAAACTCATGGTACTTGAAGTAGATGTTTTCAATGTAGTGGAGATGCGTCATACAAGCCTTCTGTAATATTGACATTAGCACGAAACTTTGCCATTCCTAAGGAGTCAGCGTGTGTTGACCTACTGACTGCAAGTTTGTGGAAGATCTTGCTTGCTTGAAAGTTTATCATAAAGTGTTGTACCTTGAATAAAAAAAAAAAGGCTTAGTGTTGAAGTCGATACGTAATGTTGACTATTTCAATACGAATCAATAGCTTATCACTACTGGCACCTGTACCGACATTTACAACACTAAATAAATCACTGATGAGGGTTACTGTATCAATAATGAATGACAAACTTTAACTACTGAGGTCACCGGTGTATGAAGGCTAACACATCTATAACCTGTGGAATGATGCAAAGATGTCAAAGCTCTCAAACTAACGATGCGTCACCCGAGGAAACCTATACTCGTGCCATACTTTGCTTACCGGGTGTCACGACGCCAGAATCTTCCCCTGTGCTCAAAAGAAATTCCTCTCTCAGCATGACTAATTTCAAAGGCCACAGAGATGATCAGCCTGGTGCTGAGTAGTGCATCTCCGGTTCATAACGTAGAAACCTTGTTAATCTGTGACTAGAACCATGAAAACTCTTTAAGTCCTGTATAGCTTTAAGGAGAGACTTCTGAATGTGGTAGAGAGGTGGCACATAAATGTTTCAGAATATGGTTTAGTGATGTAAATCGCAAGCCAAAGAGGAGGAGAGGCGGGATTCACAAAGGCCACCTGTTGGTTTATTGAGTGCGCAGGGGTGAGTGACATGCTGGGGTGGCTGGTGGTGCCCTAGTGAGCGTATCGATGAAGCCACGCTTGCCTTCTCTTTGCTGCGGCGGAACCTGACTCAACAATTGTACTTCCTCAGACTAACAGCTTCACTTACCTTCCCCAGAGTCTTCCCGGAGACTTCCCCAGCGTTCTTCCCCTCCGAGACAGGCTGTAGCGTCCTACGGGAGACATGGGTAACTATCGGTGGTGAGAGGGCGAGGGTGAGGGCAGATGTTGGGGATTGGTGGCCCCAGCATCACAATTCTGCCGTCGCTACAAATGTCACTCAATAAACCAAAGCTTCGAGAATCAATATCCTTCTGCAACGTGGGTCGGACGCCGAGGTGAGTGCCATGGATCCGCCACCGACTCGCCCTCGCCACCTGCCCCTCCGCCCACACCTCCCAGTCTCCTCTAACTCGTCCCCAACAAGAACAGTGAGTGTGTGTTCTTTACGGATTACAAGAACGCTCCTGAACACCTTCCGCCGCGGGTTTGCTGCCTTCATGGACTACCCATGGCACCTCCTCAACCCTCGCGGCGTGTTGGTGTGGGCGTGGGTCACCCTAACCCTCCTGGCTACCCCTGCGGAAACCAAGTACTCAGAGGGTTACATCAAGACCACGGAGGTAAGTGATGCCCTGCTCCTGCAAGTAAACCAGTGCATCACCGTGAGCACAACATTTTCCCTCCTGCCGCTGTGTCCCCCACTAATGTCTCTCTCTCTCTCTCTCTCTCTCTCTCTCTCTCTCTGCGGCGGTAGCGGTGGCTGTTCCTCGAGCGGTTCTGTTTCCTCTCAAAAGACGGAACCTTCGAGTTCGAGGTGGACTATGACCTCAAGTACGGCACGCAGCGCTTCCTCCTCTACTTCGACTCACCGACACAGTGGCCCTCGGTGTACCGGACGGAGAAGGTGTGTGTGTGTGTGTGTGTGTGTGTGTGTGTGTGTGTGTGTGTGTGTGAGAGAGAGAGAGAGAGAGAGAGAGAGAGAGAGAGAGAGAGAGAGAGAGAGAGAGAGAGAGAGAGAGAGAGAGAGAGAGAGAGAGGAAAGAACATTTAATTCTTTCCTTACCTTCTTTTTTCCTTCACCATTTCACAAAACCCATTCAAACAGTTTACTTTTCCTTCCCCTTACAATCACCCATCACTTCCCTTACTCACTATCTTACCCCACAACCTCAAATCAAACCCTCACCCTTAACCCTCCTTACATCTCTTACCATTACTCCCCTTACTCACTCACCTCCACCCACTCCCTAATACTCACGTGACTCCTCGCCCTTGCTCCAGACGTGTGAGGAGAAGGAGAGCGTTCTAATCAGCGGGAACAATCAGAAAATCAACTTGACGCTGCCTTTCAACAATAGAGAGTGCGAGGTAGTGAGGCACCCGGGCGACACTGCCTACAACCACTGTAAAGGCTTCCGTAGCTTCGACAGTCTGCGGGAGAGGTGGTGGTTTGTTGCCGTCAGTAATTGCGAGAGTACGCAGGTGAGGGGCGTGACGTGAAGAAGGTGAAGTGTAGAAGTGTTATGTTGGTGTGGTGCGTCTGGCAGGAAGGTGTGGTGAAGGATTGTGTGTAGAAAAGTAGGGAAGGATATTTTTTTTTTATATATGAAAGAAAGGAAAGCTGGTCAAGGGCAACATTGAACAACAAAAAAAAAAAAAAGAAAAAAAAGGCC
>NC_059263.1:7300000-7317500 GCF_017591435.1 Portunus trituberculatus | reverse complement strand
GTTGCTGCTGGCTGCCAAAGGGTTTAATGTTACCAGGGGGAGACTGCGCCAGAACTCCGCCGTGCGCCTCACTGCCTTCATGTGCATGTATATCGTCACCTGCCTGTGTCTGTTTATCTACGAGCAACAGGTTAGTGCTGGTGACATATGCTGGTGAGATGTGCTGGTGATATATGCTGGTGATATGTGCTGGTGAAGTGTGTGAAGTCATCTCCGTTAACCCCTTCAGCACCATGACGTATTTTCATATTCATTCTGCTAACTATTTGGTGATTTTACACAGCTTCAGAAACATAAGTGCGGATTAAAATAGTGAAGACTCTAGCCATTAATCTTCTGACCTCCATAGACCCTTTCTAATGTCAATAAAATCGTCTAATCACACCGAAACTCATAGTAAAAATGCGTCTTAGTACTGAAAGAGTTAAAAGCACGATTCCAGTATTAGTTTGCTTGAATATTGCTGTTTAATCGGTGTCTGTTTAGTCATTGGTTTGCTTAATTAGTGTCGTGTCTAGTTATTACGTTGTTTAATTAATATTCCCCACATGAGTTTCTGAAGCTGTATAAAGTCGCCAAAAATTATGGGGCCGCCGTGGTACAGTGGAACCATGCGTGCTTTGGGATCCTAGAGGTCTCCAAGCGCACTGGTTCGAATCCTGTCCACGGTCCGAGTGTAGGTTGGGCTTCCTCACTGGGGGTAAGGGTTTCCTAGTGGGTGGGCTTTAAGATAGGAGGTACCCTAAAATTAACCCATAAATTCCCGTGAAAAGCCCACATGGTATAAAAAAAAAAAAAAAAGGAACCAGAATGAATATGGAAACACGTCCTGGTACTGAAGAGGTTAATTACATCAGACTACCTAACTAATTCTTCCCTTGGAGTAACAATAAAAGAAAAGATATAAAAATAAACGAAGGTAGGAATGGAACAAAGATGAAATAAAGTTCGGGAGACATGAGGCGATGAAAAATACTTCAGAAAAAGAAAAGAAATGTGGCCAAAGTTATAGCAATCTGTGTGTGATAACCCTTTCTTCGCCCCACCGCCATCCTTCGTCAGGTGTTCGACCCTGGTGAGGTGCTGTACCTGTATGAGTCACCTGCAGGCTACGCGCTGGTGGGACTGCGGCTGCTTGCGTGGCTCATGTTCCTCTACTCCTGCTTCTTCACCGTCAAGCATTACCCGGAGAAGAGTGGGTTCTACGGGCCCTTTTTCAGCTTCTTCTCCCTCTGGTGAGTCACGTGGCCCTCCCTCCTCCTGTATTTGTGCAATTCAAGACGGGGCACTGATCAAGGACAGGAAAAAATAACGAAAAATACTCCCACTGAGCTTCCTGTCTCTATAAAGTATGAGGAAAGGATCATCGAAAAACTGTATAAGTGTCTTGAAACTTTCCTCATTACGTGTTTCTCTAAGATAACTACATATTTTTTTATCTTAACATGTTACTTATACAACCTATACTCTCCTTCACCCATTCCTTTCTTATCTCACCTTACGTTTTCCTTCCCCATCCTTCCTAACCCTTCCCAACTTTCCCTAATCCATCACAACCTTCCCAACCCTCCCATATTCTCCCCAACCCCTCCACAACCTTCCTCAACCCTCCCCAACTCTCCCCAACCCCTCCATCACCCTTTCCAACCCTCCACTACCCTCTCCTACCTCTCCATCCCTCCTCACCCCACTCTCCGTCCGTCCCTCCGGCAGGTTTCTAGCGGGACCCATGGTGATCATCATTTGCAACCACGTGATAGACAAATGGGTGAGGGAGAAGGTAGTGAACGGGGTCGACCTCTCCATCACCCTTCTGGGCCACCTGTTCTTCCTGGTGAGTGTCTTCTTCTTCTTCTTCTTCTTTTTTTTTTTTTTTTCTTCTTCTTCTTCTTCTTCTTCTTCTTCTTCTTCTTCTTCTTCTTCTTCTTCTTCTTCTTCTTCTTCTTCTTCTTCTTCTTCTTCTTCTTCTTCTTCTTCTTCTTCTTCTTCTTCTTCCTTCGCTGTTTCAAGAGAGTCAAGGTCGTATTCTCAAACAGGTCTGTGCTTCACCGTCACTATTTCAAAAGGTTCTATTTAAATTTACACGATTTTTCTAAGGTGATTCTATGGTTGTAGAGGCAGAGTGACAAGATTCCTGCATTATTAACTGGAGAAACACTCTTGAAAACTCCGCTAATCATCTCTGTGGACCTTGAGAATAGTCTTGATGAGAGAGCGAAGCGTTTCTGAACACTGACCTCAGTTATCGATTCCATGTAGGAGTTTATCCCTTGCATCTTCCTTTAACCCACTCTGTCTTCCCATGATCCTCTTGATTGATCTCTTCGGTACCAGGATGCGTTTCCATATTCATTCTGGTTACTATTTGGCGATTTTCATACAGCTTCAGAAACATATGTTGGGAAGTGAATAGTGAAGACTCTGGCCATTAACCTTTTGACCTCCATAAACCCTTCCTAATGCAAATAAAATCATCAAATTATGCCCAAAAATCATGGTAAAAAATGCGTCTCAGTATTGAAGGGGTTAACTGTCTCCATATCAATCTCTGACACCCTCCTCCTCCTCCTCCTCCTTCTCTCCCGTCAGGTATTAACACGCCCTAGCGCAGCCAACAAGAACTTTCCCTTCCATGTGCGCACGTCTCAAGTTCGCGCCCTGGAACACTCCTCGACGGGCGTGGTAGGGAACAACACACTGGACGCCTTCTCCACCCATCGGTACGCCCCTGACCTGACGGAGCCGCACACACACGCAGCGCCGGACCTCTTCCTTGTGTCTGGCGCCGTGGAGATGGTAAGGCGGGGCAGGAGAGGCAAGGAGAGTCGAGGGAACCAAGGAACAAAGGGAGAGGGGAAGATTAATTGGCTTGTATTCTTAAACACTTCACGACGTATTTTCCCATTCATTCTGCTTATTATTTGGTGATTTTATAGATTCAGAAACTCATGTAGGGATTAGAATAGTGAAAACTGTGGCCATTAATCTTCTGACCTTCATAGACCCAAATTAATATTCTCCACATGAGTTTCTGAAGCTGTATAAAGTCTCCAAATAGGAACCAGAATGAATATGGAAACACGTCCTGGTATACTTATTATACCCAAAACTCAAGGTAGAAATGCGTTCCAGTACTGAAGGGGTTAAACACTTCTGTGCTTCACCGCCACTATTTCAAAAGGCTCTGTTTAAACTTATACGATTTTTCTGAAGTTTTTTTTTTTTTAATAGTTCTAGAGGCAGAGTGACAAGATTTCTACATAATCAACAGGAGAAACACTCTTGAAAACCCGGCTAATCATCTCAGTGGGCCAAGAAAATACCCGTGGTGAGAGAGCAAAGTGTTTCTGAATATGGGCTAAAGAAATAAGAGGAAAGAAGACGTTAGAGTAGTTTAGAAGAGGACGGTTGGAAAGGAAGGGAAAGATAAGAATGGAGACGATGGAGGCTGTAGACGAAAGTATGGAAAAGGAGAGAAAATAAGGAGATAGGAAAGGAAGGAAGTTTGTGTAAGAGAGAAGATGATGATACACACGAGAGAGGAGGAAAAAGCTATAGGGAATGGGAGATATAGAGGAAGGGTGAGGAATAGAAGACGAAAGAAGGGAAGAAATAAAGAAGGAATAGACAAGGGAAGAAAGAAGAAAAGGGAAACGAGAAGGAAAGACGGACATATGAGAGAGAGAGAGAGAGAGAGAGAGAGAGAGAGAGAGAGAGAGAGACTATGTACACCTATATCCATTTTCTTTCACAGATTCCTCTTCCGCTGCCGAGGGGAGTCACGAAAAACGACCAGCAGAGCTACCACCACCACCAGGACACCAAAGAATCAGCGGGACCACCACCACCATCACCACCACCACCACCACAATCAGCACCATCACCACCACCACCCTACGACACCCCACAGTAACCCCGAACCACCCACAAACTCCAATTAGACTCAGAAAAGTGTCTACAAAAGTGTCTAGACTCAGAGAGAGAGAGAGAGAGAGTCGAAAAAAAAAGCCAAATTAACCTTTACTGTTGTTGTTTTAGAGTAGAATAAAAAAAAAAGGAAAGAAAATGTTACTCTATGAATGTCTCTTAAGATTGAACTGTGCGCGACTGGTAATATTTGTAAAAAAGGCGCGAAATTGGACACATGCGTTCTCACAATACCCCCCCCTTCATTCTCCTCCTCCTCCTCCACTACTCAGTTTGGTTAGACTAGTGAGCAGAAAAGGAAGTGTTATCCCGCATGTACGAGTTTGAGTGTTATTAAGTGAGACAGGCGGAGTTCAAGGTAAATATGACATGTGTGGGGTATTGCTGGCCATGTTGGTAGCCATGAGAGAGAGAGAGAGAGAGAGAGAGAGAGATCTGTGTACAGTTGTTAGTGCAGTCCTTTTTACTAATACCACTGTGCAGTATAGCAAATTTCGTGGGCACGGTTTAAATTTAAGGGCATTATAGACAGAGCAGTAACAATAATGATAATAACTGTAATAATAATAGTAACTAATAAAAATGATATAGGTGCCACAACAACGAGACAATTCATGGTGCTTCTGAAACGCTTCGCTGTCTCACCTCGACTATTTTCAAAGGCAACAAACACATGATTAGCTGGACTTTTCATTGTTTCTTCGTTTAAGCTCTTCAGTTTTGAGACGCATTTTTACCACAAGTTTTGACTATGATTAGACCATTTTATTGACATTAAGAAGGGTTTATGGAGGCCAGAAGATTAATAGCCAGAGTTTTCACTATTTTAATCCCCACAGAAGTTCCTGAATCTGTATAAAATCACCAAATAGTAATCAGAATGAATATGGAAGCACGTCATGGTACTGAAGGGGTTAATGATGAAGAAATCTTGTTCACATATCACCAAAACCAAAAATGAAACACTGTTAGAAACCTGTGCAATTTCAAATAGAGCCTTTTGACCTGCACGGGAACTAGCAACTAAGTGGATGTCTTATTTTATTATTATCATTTTTTGTTTAAGCTCTTTCTGTTCCCCTTGGCCAGCTTTCCCTTCTTACATAAAAAAAAAAAAAGTTGAGGTGAAACGCAGATGGATTTCAGAATACAGTTACAACGAAGCCAGTCTACCTCTTGTCTTCTTTTAAGAGGGAGGTATCGAGGCATTTGCTCCCCAACTTTGGCTGACGCTTTTACACTTTTTAAAGAGCCAGCACTCAAGTGGGCCTTTTCTTTTAATCTTTTTTTTTTTGCCCTTGGCTGGCCCTCTTCCCTACGTAAAAAAAAAAAAAAAAAAAAAACGCTTTGATAACGCTGTACTGGCGGTGGTGCATGAATGAAGTAATTGTATGAACGCAAGAACACTTCATTCATGTCACGTGATGCTCTGTACTAGACTGTTGCTGTTGTTATAGTGAAAGTTGTATTGTTTTCGTTAAGGTACAGTAAAATGCCATCGATACGTGATATTTGTTTAACTGTTTATTGTTTATTCGGTTGTTTATGTATATACAAGACGTAGTTAAAATTATAAACAAGGCCTGCGTTTAACCCCTTCAGTACTGGGACACATTTTTACCTTGAGTTTTGGGGTATGATTTTATTGACATTAGGAAGGGTCTATGGAGGTCAGAGGATTAATAGCCAGAGTCTTCACTGTTTCAATCCCCACATAAGTTTCTGAAACTGTATAAAAACGCCAAATAGTAAGTAGAATGAATATGAAAACGTGTCCTGGTACTGAAGGGGTTAATGTTGTATAAGGCGCGGTGTTATACCA
The DNA here is from genome assembly GCF_017591435.1 of Portunus trituberculatus. Taxonomy (NCBI): domain Eukaryota; kingdom Metazoa; phylum Arthropoda; class Malacostraca; order Decapoda; family Portunidae; genus Portunus; species Portunus trituberculatus. Next base: position 7,311,751 of record NC_059263.1, on the reverse strand, counting down.
GTAGTACTATTAATGTTGATTGTTCATTGTTGGGTATATCAGATGTATTAATGTATCACTGTAGTACAACTGCGAGGCGCATAAGGACTGCCAATAATAAAACAATATGCCTGTACACAACAAACCAAAGATCACTCAGAGTTATAAAGACAATAAAATAAATAGATAAATAATAAAAGAAAAATTAATACTGGTTCTTTTCTTATCTACTTATTTATTGTACTGGAAGCGTTATTTATTTTTCACTCCAGCGCTTCTAGTTTAACATAAGTATTAAGATCACAATATCATCACACTGGAAAGCGGTAACAGATTGCGTGACAGTCGTAGCATCAGCCATAGCCACTTCTCTCCACCTCCATGTGCTTCATCCTGCTGACTTGCCGCGCTTATCACACTCGTCCGTATTCAGAAACGCTTTGCTCAAGGCCACAGAGATGACTAGCAGGTTTTTCAAGACTGTTTCTCTAGTTATAAATGTAGAAATCTTGTCAATCTGCCTTTAGAACCATAAAAAATCACCTTTAAAAACTCGTGTGAATTGAAATAAAATCCTTTGAAATAGTGAAGCCCAGAAGTGTTTGAGAATACTAGCCACTGTTTCACTGTCGGCTGCTGATGCTGTAGAGATAACGTACATATACATGGCAATACAGGAGGTGTGGATAGTGTATTGTAGTGATAGGAACTGCTGTAGGAGATACGACGACTGTCAATACTGTAGAGATAAGATATACTTCACTGTAGAGACGCTGCTGATACCGTGCTGTAGATCTGGTGTAGAAATGAATGTCTAGGCACTGGGCTGTAGAAATATAGGCACTACAGCAAAGATATACCCGCTGATACTGTAGAAAAACAAGACATTCTTTATAAACTGTAGAGGTGCTCGAGTTGTGAGTAAAAACACGTACAAACGGACACACCAGAAATTGACGGTGTGTAGAAAGGGAGTGTGTAGGGAAAATAGGGAGAGGGGAGGGGAACGGTAATGGAGCGATATCGTAGTGCAGGAATAGGTCAGTAGGTACTCAATCCATATTTAGAAACGGTTTGCTCTCTCACCACGACTATTTTCCAAGGCTACAGTGGTGATTACCGGTGTTTTCAAGAGTGTTCCTCCAGTTGATAACGTAAAAATCTTGTCAGTCTTCCTCTAGAACCGTAAAAACACCTTAAAAAATATTCGTGTACATTTAAAGACACCCTCTTGAAATAGTGGAGGTGAAGCAGAAGTGTTTGAGCATACGAGCCTCAGTGGTGGGTTTTTTTTTTTTTGTTCTTTTTTTAATCACTTTTTGTTCCTCATAGTCTGTTTCCCTCCAAGATATCTATAAACAAAAAAACTCTTAGATACGATAAGGAAACGCTATACTGAGGAGCGGAGAACACAGGAAGCGGTTAACTAGCGACGCGGAGGTTGAGTCTCAAACACTCGCCTTGTCCCACGAACCAGTCTCGAATGTCCGAATAAACCTTGGGCGTCTGATCCTCGTGAAGCTTCTTACACAGGTCACAGAAGCCTTGTGCTCCGCCTCTCCACCCGTCCACCACCTGGTACTGTTTCTTCCACCTGATAAGGAAGAGAAACAAGAAGTGGAAGGGTTAATTACTTCTGTGGTTATGTGAGAGTATTTTTATGTTATTATTCATTTAACCCCTTCAGTACCAGGACGCGTTTTCATATTCCTTCTGATTAGTGTTTGGTGATTTTACGTAGCTTCAGAAACTCATGTGGAGAGTAAAATAGTGAAGATTGTGGTCATTAATCTTCTGACCTCCATAGACCCTTCCTAATGCAAATAAAATCGTGTAATCATACCAAAAAATCAAGGTAAAAATGTGTCTTTACTACTGAATGGGTTAACGTTATACATAGCCATAGTTTAGACTTAGAACGTAATGGTAGTGCGGCGGTGTTGTTTCATAGAGAGAAAGAAAACGGTGTGAATGGAGCAGTGACTCACCAAAAGTACTCGTTGTAGGCCGTGTCGTTCCCGTCGAGGTACTTGAGGTGGTTGATGAGGGCCGTGATGCTGGGGAAGTCCTTCACGTTGATGATGGAGTGCGGGGGGGTGATGCTGGTGTAATTGGAGCCCCCCAACACCACGGGGACCACATCATGCCTGCTCGTGTCCCGCCAGCGTCACGATAACGAAGAGGCAAGTACGTAGATATGTGTGTGTGTGTGTGTGTGTGTTAAAGATCATTAGGCATGTACCAGTTAACTAAGATGATTTTTTTTTTGTTAGTGTGCAGCCATTGTTAAAACGATTATCTATTTTTTTCCTTCATCGAGTTATTTATTTTACATTAGTTCTCGTAAATAAATGTGTTTACAATTATGGATGAAGTTGAAAAATTCTAGATACCTACTTCTCAATTCTGGAAACAAGAAAAGGAAGAAATAGAAGAGGAAAATTTAAAGATGAGAGAGAGAGAGAGAGAGAGAGAGAGAGAGAGAGAGAGAGAGAAGGTTATCACTGTAAGAGGTAGAATTCATTACGAAATTTAAACACAGAGGACAGGCATTGCACCCACCACCACCACCACCACCACCACCACCTATAGGAACGTGCGCGAGGTTGGTGATGGTGGTGGTGGAAGAGGTACAGCTTCATCTTCGCTCACGCACCTGAGGACTGAGAAGAGCTTTTCCGTGACGTAGTCTTTGCACAGGGAGTTCTCGAAGGACAGATAGAACTTGTAGTGTTGGCCCAGCATATCATAGCACTCCTCAGTCTTCTCCCTGGGGCAACTCAATTTACCACACTTCCCATAGATGTCCACCTGGGGGAGAGGAGACAGCGAGGGAGGAAGGCGGGTTTTTATTTAATTTTTTTTTTATGCAGAGAAGGGAGGGGGGAGGTTAACACACACACACACACACACACACACACACACACCTGTATATGCTTCTTAAGGTATCTGACAAGCTTCTCTCTTCTTGATATGGTGAAGCAGTTTGAGACGAACCAGGCAGCCATCTTGGTCTTTCCCTTGGCGTAGTTCCTCTCCAAGCCGCCAGGTGGAGGAGAGGCAGACGGGGAGGTGGAGGAGGTGGTGGAGGAGGTAGAGGGTGGAATGGGAATGACTCGACCGTACCTAAAGAAAGAAAATGGGTAAATGGTTGGGTAATTGTTGTTAGCTGGTTGTTTGTATTGGTTTATTTATCTGTTTAATTATTTTGCTTGCTGCTACTACTACTACTACTACTACTACTACTACTACTACTACTACTACTACTACTACTTATAATAATAATAATAATAATAATAATAATAATAATAATAATAATACAGCTACTACTACTACTACTACTACTACTACTACTACTACATAAAGAACAAAACTACCACTGAAGCAACCACCACCACCACCACCACCACCACAACCACAACCACAACAACAACAACAACAACAACAACACCTAGAAATAACCACACAAAACACAACACACGAGTCACAACCACCACCACAACACTACCACCACCACACCACACCACCACCACCACAACAACAACAACACCACCACATCACCACCACCTTTGCTGCACATCTGAGTCCCATCTGTAGGTCATGGTCCAGTTGAAGAGGTGATTGTAAGTCCCGGGGTCCTGGTACACGTAAGAGGCGGATTCCATTTCCCAAAACACCCACCGCTGATGTGGCGACCTGGTGGATGAAAGTGGATTAGTTAGCGGAAGTTGTGACAGTAGCATGAAGGGTAACAGGGAGAGAAAGTGAGTAAAAGAAAGTGACTGGGACAATGTACCAAGACAAAGTAAGTAACATTGAAAAGAGTAAGGAAATAGTGACAGAGAAAGTGAGGAGGAAAAGAGTAACAGGAAAAAAAAGTAACAGGACAGAAAATAACGAGGGAAAAAAAAAGACCAGGAAAGAAGGTGATAGGATAAAGAGTAACAACGAGAAAAATTAACAGAAAAGAAAATAACGCGGGGAAAAAAAAGGACAAGGAAGAAATGTACCAGGAAAAAAAAAGAATAACAGAGAAACAGTAACAGAAAGAAAGGAATAAGATAAAAAAAAAGTACCAGGACAGAATGTAACAGGAAAAAGAAACAAGAAAATAAGTACCAGGAAAGAAAGAAAGAAACAGGAAAAGAGGAACAAAAAATACTGAAAGAGGATGAAATAAGGAACGTAAGAAAAGAAGAACTGACGAAGGAAGCAGAAACTAAAGAAGAAAGTGAGAAAGCAAAAATAAATGAAGGAAGTAGACAATAAAAGCGAATGAATGAATAAGAGAAAGAAAGAAAACTAAATGAGGAAACAGAGACAAAGAGACAAGCATTAATGGATCATAATTGACAGTTAATACCGAAAAAAAATAAATAAATAAAAGACTCAGCAGGTGGACTCGAGCGCTCCACTCTCACCTCTTGTTGGGGAGGTTGTCGGCTTTCAGGGAGCGAAAGTGGAAGAGGGTGGCATCGAAGGCATCAAGAGGCACCATGGTTTTGTTCTTGGTGAGGTAACAGGAGTCCACCTCGCAGCCAGCTGTCTTGAAGGGCGCCTGACCCTCCCCGAACCCCATTGTCTTGCCTCCGTACCCCTGCAGCAGACGGAGGAGGAGGAGGAGGAGGAGGAGGAGGAGGCAGTGGTGTTGGTGAAGGAGGAGCAGGAGTAGGATGTGGTGGAGGAGGAGGAGGAGGAGAAGGTGGTGGAGATGGAGGTGGAGGAGGAAGAGGAAGAGGAAGAGAAGGAGGTGGAGGAGGAAGTGGAGGAGGAGGAAGAATGATATTGTTGTTATTGAGATTCTATTATTATCATCCTTATATCTAAGGCAACAGGAGAACAAAGAGGAGGAGGAGGAAGAGGAGGAGGAGCAGGAAGAGGAAGATAATTATTTGCCTGTTTGTTTGACGTTTACAAGTTTGATTCTTCTTCTAATTCTCGTGTAACTTAGCAACTTGTAAACTTGTCTTCTTACTAACTTATCCCCCCAAAAACAAAAATAGATAAATAAATAAACAAATGAATAAATAAATAGATAAACAATGATCTCTTTAATTTTCTTTGAACATTAAGTGATTTTAGTTTTTTGTTTACTCATTACTATTATATCATCTATTCATTTCTCTAGTCATATAATATTTCTCAGTAGAGCACATCCCTAAATGCTGCCTTATCACAACTAGCCTTTGCCAGGGCCAACATATCTGCTGCTGCTTTGCTCTCCTGTATTCCTTCCTTTTCCTGTTCCTTTACTCATCATTATTTTGTGAGAGTGTTTCTTTATTGATACACATTCCTCTGTTACCGTCACTACATCACTTAAGCCTTACGTAAGTCCACACAAGTATCGTCTTCATTGGGAGCAGCTGAGCCTCGCCCCCTGACACCTCCCCCTGCTGCGCCTCCTTCGTGGTTTGCGTCAGGGTGGTAAGGGGTTCGCTGTGCGGCTGCGTTCTGGAGGCATTTTCGCTGGTGTGTGGCGCGTGGACCTTCGACTTGTTATATATGATGATGCTTTGAATCTTAGGCAGTCTGGAAAGGAGGAGAGGTTGTGTCGTTATCGTCGTTGTTATTGTTGTTATCATCATTATATTCATCGTATTATTATTGTTATCATTATCGGGTTATTCTGTCTCACCTATGCGTCACACCTTCGCCATCGCTTGTGTTGCGGATTTTTAACCCCTGAGTACCATGACGCGTTTTCACATTCATTTTGCTTACGATTTGGTGGTTTTATACAGCTTCGGAAACTTACGTGGAGATTTAAATAGTGAAGACTCCGGCCATTAATCTTCTGACCTCCATAGGCCCTTCGTAATATCAATAAAATATTATAATCGTACATGAAAAGGTAAAATGCGTCCCAGTATCGAAGGAGTTAAGGATGTTTTTACAGTTGTGGTTCCAGTGACAGACCAAAAAGATTTTCACAATAAGAACGCAGCGAAATCACTTGAGAACGCGGCTCATCATCTCTGCGGCCTTTGAAAACAGCAACAATGAGAGAGTTAAAGCGTTCAGGTGACAAGTGGAAGTGAGTTTCGAATGAGTAACCCTGCCGTCTATGAGAAAACTTCCCTAGTAAATTACCCTGCCCTGATGACACCTTTACGAACTATTATACTATCTATGTACTATTATAATCCTTGTTTGGCAGCTGACTTTCGAACTAATGAGGCAGTAGTCGCAGTTAATGAACCTCAAACAATCTGGAAAGCGGCGAGTGTTTCCGATCCATTAGCTGGGGTACATGATTTGCTGTGAGGCCTCATGACGCGCAGTGAGGCAACCCACGCCCAGGGAAGCAACAGAGGCCCGTCTTCAGAAACGCTCTTCTCTCTCCCCACGACCATTCTCTAACGTTACAGAGATGATTCATCGGGTTCTCGAGAGCGTTTCTTCTGTTGATAATGTGGAAATCTTATTATTCTGTCAATGAAACTATAAAAACATCCTAAAAAACCCTTGTCACTTATTATATACTTCGATTCGTAAACGCTTTGTTCTCTCTCCCCACTACTATTTTCAAAGACAAAGATAACTATAGCTTTGTTGTCAAGAGTGTTTTTCTGTTAATAATGTGGAAATATTCCGTCATTGAGACTAAAAGCATCCTTAAAACCAATATTACATTTTTATATACTTCGATTCGTAAACGCTTTGCTCTCTCTCTCTCTCTCTCCCCACTACTATTTTCAAAGACAAAGATAGCTATAGTTGGGTTGTCAAGAGTTGTTTTTCCTGTTGATAAAGTGGTAGTTTTGTTGATCATTTACTCTATAACCAGAACCAACGCCCTTATAAACCCGTGTAACTGTAGCAGAGCCTTTTGAAAGTGGTGAAGGTGCGAGCAGAAGTGTCTCAGAGTATACAGAGTCACTGACGCCGAGATTTTCCTCATTAGATGTCAAGATTAGTTAGTAGTGGGCGAGACTCATTGCCCTTCCTCCTCTAACTTCTCCTCTTTCTTCTCCTCCTCCTCTTTCTTCTCCTCCTTCTCTTCCTGCTCCTGCTCCTGCTTCTCCTCCTCTTCCTCCTTCTCCTCCTCCTCCTCCTTCTCTTTCTCCGTCTTCTTCTTCTTCTCCTTCCCTCCTTGTCCTCCTTCTGCACCTCTTACCTGAAGGAGGTGCCGCTGAGTCTGTTCACGTCCCACGAATGTTCCTGGCGGTCCTCAAACAGCACGAGGACCACAGCGAAAAGGACGAGACACAGGTAGAAGGCCTGGGGGGAGGAGAAGGGGAAGGTGGCAATAAAACAGTCAAACACGTGCATAAAGGAAGACAAACAAAGCACCTGATGAACCGCAGGTGTGTATAGAGACGAGATACCTGTGTGAATGAAGGGTTGATTAATATAAACACCTGTAGATGAGATACTAACGAAGCAGGTGTAAATGACGTGTTCAGGTGTGGGTAGGGACGTGTGTGTGTGTGTGTGTGTGTGTGTGTGTGTGGCGGTGAGTCCCACGCTCCACGCCCTACGGTAACTGGTCTTGACTGTCTGTAACACGTCCAGCAATCCCGCCAGGTGTCACTTCCGCAAAGAGCTTTCTTCCTCACGGCTGTCATTAACCCTTTCCTTCCCTTCCCTTTCCTTCTCTTCTCTTCTCTTCCTTATCTCCTTTCCCTTCCCTTCTATTCCCTTCTTTTCCTTATCTTCTTTCCCTTCCCTTCCCTTCCTTTCCTTTCTCTTCTTTATCTTCTCTTTTCCCTTCTTCTCTTCCTTCCCTTCCTTTCTCTTCCTTATCTTTTCCTTTCCTTTCCCTTCGCTTCCCTTCTCTTCCTTTCTCTTTGTTATTTTATCCTTTCTTTTCCCTTCCCTCTCCTCCCCTTCCCTTCCCTATCTTCTCTTTTCCTTACTTTTTCTTTCCTTCTCTCTCTCCTTCCCTTCCATTCCCTTCCTTTTTTTTTCTTTATCTTCACCTTTCCATTTCCTTTCCTTTCCTTCTCTTCCGTTCCTTACCTTCCTTTCCTTGTCTCACCGCATCACCGTTACTCCTCCTTCTAATCCTCCTCCTCCTCCTCCTCCTCCTCCTCCTCCTCCTGTTCTTCCTGCTGTTGCTATCCTAAAGTCTGTTGTTATTGTTGTTATTATTGTTATTATAAGTTATCTTTTTTTTTTTTGTAATTAGTAGTGGTGATGTAGTTGTTGTTGTTGTTGTTGTTGGAGATGGTGGTGGTGGTGGTGGTGGTGGTGGTGGTGGTGGTGGTGGTATTGTAATTACTACATGTTATTCTTACTGTACATCCTCCTCCTCCTTTTTCTCCTCCTCCTCTTCACCTCTTCGTGTCCTCCTCCTCCTCCTCCTCCTCCTCCTCCTCCTTTTCCACCACTACCACCTCCTCCTCTTTTAATCTCTTTTATTGCATCGTCACCAACACACACACACACACACACACACACACACACACACACACACACACACACACACACACACACACACACACACACACACACCGCAGGCCTTTAAGTATTACCTGTTGAGGATGAAAGGGTTAGCGTGACTCAGGTGTGCGGTACTTACAGGCAATCTGACGAGGTTCTTCATGGTAACTGACGAAGGCGGTGAAGGAGGAAGAGGAGGAGGAGGAGAAGGAGGAGGAGGATGACTAAGGGGAATGTCGCTATGAAGGGGAAGAGTAAGAAAAATATTATGTTCCGTTATTCCTCAAATATTCCCCATTTTTTTGTCTCTCTCTCTCTCTCTCTCTCTCTCTCTCTCTCTCTCTCTCTCTCTCTCTCTCTCTCTCTCTCTCTTCATTCCTTTTTCTCATTATTTTCCATCATATTTGTGTTCTTGTTACAGTTCATCATTTTTTTTCTACTTTCCTCTTCCTCCTGTCTTTTTTTCTTTTCTTCACTTCTTTTCTTTTTGCACTATTTTTCTTTTTCCTTTTTATTTCCACTTCTTCACTTCTTGTTCCTTTTTTCAGTTTTTTTCTTTTCCACACCTCATCTATATTTCCTTCCTCCTCACTTTTTTTTTCTTCTTCCTTTTCTTTCTTTTATTCACATCTTTCTCCACCTTCTCCGTTTTTCTTCTTCTTCTTTCTTACTCATTCATATTCTTCCTCACTTTTCTCTCCTCCTCTCTTTCGTCTTCCTCTTCCTTCTCTTTTTTCTCTTCCGTCTCTCCTTCTTAATCTTATTCTGCAAAGGAATAGTTTATTTATTATTATTTTGTGTGTGTGTGTGTGTGTGTGTGTGTGTGTGTGTGTGTGTGTGTGTGTGTGCGTGTGGGTGGGAGTGTGTGAGTGTTGGGTTTCTCTCTCTCTCTCTCTCTCTCTCTCTCTCTCTCTCTCTCTCTCTCTCTCTCTCTCTCTCGTTATTATCATTATTTATTCATCTCCATGTATTGTTTTTTTTTTTTTTTTTTTTTCTCCGTCTCTTTGTTTGCTGTCTGTCTTTTTCCTTCCATTTTCTATGAATTGTTTACGCATCTCATCAATTTTGTGGTTGTAGTGGTGGTGGTGGTGGTGGTGGTGGTGGTGGTGGTGGTGGTGGTAGACTACTAGGTGTCTTACTATTAATCTTTTAGGGAACTGGCAATCAAGTAGGCCTTTTTTCCCCTCTTTTTTGATTGCCCTTGGCCAGTTTCCCCTCTTCCACAAAATAAAATAAATAAATGAAATAAAAATCCTCCTCCTCATCATCATCATCATTATCGGTGTAGTTTGTGGGCGCGGGGAGGGAGTGTGGCAAGACGTCAGCACCACGGGATACACTGTAGCTGCCCGCATCACCACAATCACCCTCACAATCACCACAATCATCTCATCACTAGCAAGCAGGAACCCCACCCCCCTTCCACCACCCCTTTCACACCCCAGCACCCCCTGACCCTTCATCCCCTCTCTCTCTCTCTCTCTCTCTCTCTCTCTCTCTCTCTCTCTCTCTCTCTCTTTCCGTTCCTATTTACTTAACCTGCTTTCTCATCCACCTTTCCCGTCCTTCCTTATTTACCTAACGTACCCTCTGTCTCTCTCTCTCTCTCTCTCTCTCTCTCTCTCTCTCTCTCTCTCTCTCTCTCTCTCTCTCTCTCTCTCTTACCAACAGCATTAGTAATTCCCTCCCATCCCCTCTCATCCCCCTCATTCCCCCTCACACCTCTCCCGTATCTATTAAGTCGCCCTCCCTCCTCCCCTCCTCCTTCCCTCCTCTTATATCAGAAAGCAGGCAGGATATCACCCACCTCCACCTCCCTTCCTTTATTTTAACATAGCTATGACCATTCCCGCCCTCTTCCCCTCCCCCAGTCACCTCTCATCACTCCCATTGTTGTTATTGAGGTGTTGGCGTGTGTTGTGGTGTGTTGGGGTGTGTTGGGACATGTAGAGGTGGAAGTTAGTGGTGTTATTTGAAGTATTGGTTGGTTAGGTTAGGTTAGGTTAGGTTGGGTTGAGTTGGGTTGGGTTTGGTAGTGTTTGTGGTGCTGCTAATCGTGTTTATCTGAAGTTGGGATTATTTTTAATGGCCACGAATATAGATACTCTGGTTTTCATGTTTCTTTTTTTTTTTTGCTTCTCTCTATCTATCTCTATCTCTCTCTCTCTCTCTCTCTGTAGCATCCTTCTTCAAATATAAGTTGAGTCGAGAACATCCGTGAAAATCCCAAGCAACGTCTCAGTCACTCAACAATCCGGAATGCTTCTCCAAAAGACCTCTTAAACGTCACCTTGGTCCGTGTTCACTAATGCTCTGCTCTCTCACCACGACTATTTTCCAAGGCGACTCAGATGATCAGCGGGGTTTTCAATAGTGTTTCTCCTGTTAGTAATGTAGAAATCTTTCCACTCTGCCTCTAGAACTATAAAAACACCTTAAAACTCGCGTAAATTTAAATAAAGCCTTTTGTAATTGTGGAGGTGAAGCACATAATTGTTTGTAAATATGAGCCATTATAAAACATTCTGCTTGAAGTGAAGATGCTGTAATATATTCTGTTTTTTTAGGATACAGTCAGGTGGCGGTAATTTCCTTAGTGGTTTGTAATGAAGGTATGCTGTAGACTTTACTCCTGTCACTGCAAACATAATTTTCTTTCGCAGACTTTCATCTCAGTGAGCCTTTTTGTTCAGTAATATTTGTAGTCCTTGGTCATTTTTTCCCCTCTCACATTAAAAACTCATGAAAATTTCCTTTGAAAGATAAATAACTTGACACTACAAGCCTTGAGAACATAAGACAAGACGCGCTTACATTTATAACCCCTTCAGCACTGGGACACATTTTCATCTTCAGATCTGTGTACGATTAGACCATTTTATTGACACTGGGAAGAGTCTACAGGGTTCAGAGGATTGATGGCCACAGTCTTCACTATTTCAATCCCCACATAAGTTTCTGAAGCTGTATAAAATCACCAAATAGTCACCAGAATGAATGGTACTCAAGTGGTTAACAATACGGTTCCTTTAACATAATCTTCATAGTAGTCAAAAATTTATGAGGAAAACATTTATTCTACAAAAAAAAAAAAAAACACCCATGAAAAAATCACAGCATCTCCACAGCTCCACACACCACCACCTGTGTTAAGACTAGACGCTGTAATGTTTTCAGAATAGACCCTCACTTGTTTACACTTGGCGATGTAAACACTAACACTAACACTAACACTAACACTAACACTAACACTAACACTAGCACGTAACAAAGCCTCACGGGACCCTAACCTGTTCCTGGACCTCCCACTCCCTCTTGCCCTCCTCCACGCTGCACTGCAATGCCCCTAACCTGGCCTCACCTTGCCCTAACTCCCAAACACTG
>NC_059263.1:7250000-7297500 GCF_017591435.1 Portunus trituberculatus | reverse complement strand
AATGCTCTGTTTGCGCTCACCTTGTATACAGAACAGGCAATTCTAACCCACTCACTGCAATATATAACAATCCTCACCATTAAACTACTGCATAAACTCCTTTGAGACACCTACATGAAAGGAGAATGCATCAGAACAGTGATTTCCAGGGGGGGCACGAGGCTCAGGTGAAAAGTAGAAGTTTTTCCATCTATGGGTTATTTTCATGATAAGAGCTCGTTGCTATCAAAACCAAGTACAGAAGCCGCCTGAACGTTGAAGGGGACTTACGTTGTGCAGTCTCAAGCATTCGACCACGTATTCAAGATCTGGTAGCTAAGAAGCAGTGTCATATATCTCACTAACCATGTATTCAAGATCTGGTAGCTTAGAGCAGTGTCAAATATCTCACTTATGTAATTCATGCTTAGTAAATGGACTAAAAAGCCATTTTTCCTTATTTTCTTTTTAAATCTGGGAGTGAAATTTGTCTATAGATGCAAGGGGGGCGTGGAGGGAAAGAGCAGTTCCTAGAGGGGGCGTGGTAGTAAAAAGGTTAAGAACCACTGCATTAGAAGATAACATTTACCAGTGTGTAGCCAGTGGAATCTTCAGTGGCGGGTGTCGAAGAGATTAATTGTTCCAACGTGTGGTTTGGCATTGACTGATATGAGATTTAAGGCCTTTATGGACTTTCATATCATATCTCTGAGGTCATTTCTTATTATAAGATAGGTGGTTTTATCAGGTAGCGTTTTATTATGCCTCCTATTCAGAAACGCTTTGCTCTCACCACTATTTTCAAAAGCCACAGACATGATTAGCCGGCTTTTCAAGAGTGTTTCTCCTGTACTTGATAAAGAAATCTTGTTGATCTACCACTGTAACAGTAAAAACACCCTTAGAAACTCATCTCTTTTCAACTAGACACTTTTTAACCCTTTCAGTACTAGGTCACATTTCTATATCTATTCTGGTTACTATTTGATAATTTTATACAGCTTCAGAAACTTATGTGGGGATTAAAATAATGAAGACTCTGGCCATTAATCTTCTGATCTCCATAGACCTTGTTTCTCCGAGTGAGCTAACATATACAATTCAAACAAGGACATCAGCTGTTCTTCTTGATTTGCACCTACACATCCTACAGTAAGTACTTATTCTTGTGACTGTTTGGTGATTTTATACAGCTTCAGAAACTAATGTGGGGATTAAGATAGTGAAGACTCTGGCCTTTAATTTTCTGATTTCCATAGACCTTTTCTAATGCAAATAAAATGGTCTAAAATAGTCTAATAATATTCATTCCGGTTACTATTTGGTGATTACAGCTTCAGAAACTTATGTGTGATTAAAATAGTAAAAACTCCGGCCATTAATCTTTTGACTTCCATAGACCCTTCCTAATGTAAATAAAATAGTCTAATCACACCCAAAAATTCGTGATAGAAATAAGTTCCAGTACTGAAGGGATTAATTAAACGTAGTGGGGGTGTGGCGCAGCTGTTTTCAGAATAAGAATGTTAGTAATCATGGTAAAAGCTTTCGTGTTATACCCCTGAGCTCATTTCCTGTACAAATTAAGTGATTCTAATTGATATTACAAAATTAACCCCTTCAGTACCGGATCGCATTTTTATCTTGAGTTTTAGGTGTGATTAGACGATTTTAATTTACATTAGGAAGGGTCTATGGAAGTCAAAAGATCAATGGCCGGAGTTTTTACTATTTCAATCCACACATAAGTTTCTGAAGCTGTACAAAATCACCAAACAGTAAAAAAAATAGGATGTGTAGGTGCAAATCAAGAAGAACAGCTGATGTCCTTGTTTGAATTGTATATGTTAGCTCACTCCGAGAAACAAGGCACACGATTGGAATTGGTACAAGACTCAGCACTGGTTGTCGAATGCTGTTGTTGTTGTTGTTGTTGTTGTTGTTGTTGTTGTTGTTCGTCAAGCGCCTGTGAAGTGTACAGGATGATATTACGTAAGATTTTGCTCTCACTCGTGATTATTTGAAAATGTTATCGTTGGACGTTTTAGAAGCAGCTTTCATGACGTCTCAGATTTTTCACGGCATTTTTTTTTTTTTTTTTAGGCATATGTATCTTTTGTTTCTTTAAATCAGTGCTGAATGAATAAATAAATGCATAAATGAATAAATAAATGAAAAATATAGCCAATCAATTGTGATATTGATAAAAGATTCAAAATATCACTAGAACTACAAAAACACCCATAATAATAGACCACGTCCACAATATAACCTCGTAACCCCTTCAGTACTGAAACACATTTTTACCATGATTTTTTGGTGTGATTAGACCATTAAATATTTGCATTAGAAAGGGTGTAATGGAGATCTGAAAATTAATGACCACAGTCTTCACTATTTCAATCTCACATAAGTTTCTGAAGCTGTACAAAATCACCAAATAATAACCGGAATGAATATTATAAGACAATTTTAGACCATTTTATTTGCATTAGAGAGGGTTTATGGAGATCAGAAGATTAACGGCCACAGTCTTCACTATTTCAATCCCCACCTAAGTTTCTGAAGGTGTATAAAATCATAAAATCACCAAGTAGTAAGCAGAATGAATATGAAAACGCGGCATGGTACTGAAGGGGTTAAAGTATCGAGATTAGACTGTGAGATGTATGAAAAGCTATCTTCATTCAGCGTCCCCTTACTATTCTATTCTATGTCCATTTATAGAGACTAATGCTATCTTTGCTTCTGTTTTGCCAGCCACGATGTAGAGCCAAGACCACGAGACTTCCCTCAGGACACGTAAAACTAAGAAAACCATCACGAAGAATAGAAAAGAAAGCGAATACCTACCTAGAGGAAAGAAACACCAAAGAAAACGGTTATATTAGATGGATAACTAGAATAATATTGAAAAGGGACTAGAAGAAAACGAAGGAGGAGGAGGAAGATGAGAAATACACTGCACGCGAGACTCAGCACGTTGTCTGAGCGATGAAGCAACAACATGGCGGCCACAGGTGATATGATAATCAGGTGAAATGAGAATATGACAAGTTTTTTTTTTTTTTCATCAAGATCAAATAATAATGAATGTATGCGTGGTATTAATTCCTTCAGTACTGAGACGCATATGTACCTTCATTTTTGGGTATGATTGGACCATTTTAGTGACATTAGCGAAAGGTCTATGGAGGTCAGAAGATTAATGGCCACAGTCTTCACTATTCTAACACCCACATAAGTTTCTGAAGGTGTACAAAATCGCCAAATAGTAAAAAAAAAATAGTAAGTAGAATGGATATGGAAGCGTGGCATGGTACTGAAGGGATTGATAGCTGCCATCCATCTCTCTCTCTCTCTCTCTCTCTCTCTCTCTCTCTCTCTCTCTCTCTCTCTCTCTCTCTCTCTCTCTATGCATAGGTTATAAATGGCCGCGGTGTGCCCCAGTGAGGTATTTTTTCTCCCGGCTGTTATCAGAGAGAGAGGAAGGAGGGAGGGTGCAGAGATAGCAAGAGGAACTAATGAAATTCTCTTCACTTAGTAGTGTTAGTGGTGGTGGTGGTGTTGGTGGTGGTAATAGTGGCAGTGTTAGTACAGGGTGTGGTGGTGATAGAAGTAGTATTTAGTATTAGTAGTGGTGGTGATGGTGGTGGTGGTGATAGTGGCAGTGTTGTGTAGCGCGTGGTGGTGATAGCAGTAGTCAGTATAGTTATAAAAAAAAAAAAAATAGTGGTGGTGGTAGTGGTGGTGGTGCTTGTGGTGTTGTGAGGTATTAATAGCACGTTATTATTTTTTTTATTTCATTTATTTATTTACTGAAGGAACGAAAGCGTAATTCCTTCATTTTCCTTGTGCCGTCACTACCTCCTCCTCCTCTTCTTTCTTGATCCTCGTGTCCTGATCGTCAGCAGATCAGTATATACAGGTAAGAGACGAGTGTGTGTGTGTGTGTGTGTGTGTGTGTGTTTCACTGTTTGATCTGCTGCAGTCTCTGACGAGACAGCCAGACGTTACCCTACGGAACGAGCTCAGAGCTCATTATTTCCGATCTTGGGATAGGCCTGAGACCAGGCACACACCACACACCGGGACAACAAGGTCACAACTCCTCGATTTACATCCCGTACCTACTCACTGCTAGGTGAACAGCACCTACACGTGAAAGGAGACACACCCAAATATCTCCACCCGGCCGGGGAATCGAACCCCGGTCCTCTGGCTTGTGAAGCCAGCGCTCTAATATAACCACTGAGCTACCGGGTCCGATTCTCTTATATGTATTGTTATGTATTCAGTAATTATATAGCGAATTAAGAGTGACATTCTGAACTTAACCTCTTCAGTACAAGGACATATTTTTACCATGAGTGTGTGTGTGTGTGTGTTTCACAATACTTTTTTCCTTTCTCTCTCTCTCTCTCTCTCTCTCTCTCTCTCTCTCTCTCTCTCTCTCTCTCTCTCTCTCTCTCTCTCTCTCTCTCTTTATCACACCGCCTCTTGATCGCCATTGTTTGCGTGCTACTGTTTGTTCTATCTTGGTGGTCCGTTGTTGTTGTTGTTGTTGTTGTTGTTGTTGTTGTTGTTGTTGTTGTTGTTGTTGTTGATGATGTTTTTCTCGTCACGAATTTCATATTTCCTGCCCAAGAAAAATAAATTGATAAAATGTATTCTATATTCATTTCTTCTTCGTATTTATCATCTTCCTCTTCCTCTTCCTTTTCCTCCTCTTCCTTTACTCTCATGCATCTTCCTTCTCTTTTTCCTCCTCTTCCTTCTCCTTTTCCTCCTTTTCCTCTTCCCCCTTCTTTTTTTTCTTTTTCTTCTTCTTCTTCTTCTTCTTCTTCTTCTTCTTCTTCTTCTTCTTCTTCTTCTTCTTCTTCTTCTTCTTCTTCTTCTTCTTCTTCTTCTTCTTCTTCTTCTTCTTCTTCTTCTTCTTCTTCTTCTTCTTCTTCTTCTTCTTCTCCTCCTCCTCCTCCTCCTCCTCTTCCTCTTCGTTAAGTTCTTCGGCTTCCCTTTTTATTATTCTTCATCATCATTTTTACTTTTTTACTTGAGAGAGAGAGAGAGAGAGAGAGAGAGAGAGAGAGACGAGATAGAGATAGCATACTTATCAAGCCGTGACTTATCAGCTGTTCTCTCTCTCTCTCTCTCTCTCTCTCTCTCTCTCTCTCTCTCTCTCTCTCTCTCTCATGTAACAAAGAGTAATCATTCTCTCCATAGATAAGTTATCATCCTTTCCCCGTTCCTTCCCCCCACTCTCTCTCTCTCTCTCTCTCTCTCTCTCTCTCTCTCTCTCTCTCTCTCTCTCTCTCTCTCTCTCTCTCTCTCTCTCTCTCTCTCTCTCTCTCTCTCTCTCTCTCTCCATTTTCTTTCTTCCGCTCTTTATCTTTTCGTGACGTTTTTCCTTGTTCTTTATCTTGCTCTTCCTGCTCTTCCTCCCCCTCCTCCTGGTCCTCCTACTCCTTCTGCTCCTCCTCCTCTTCTTTTTCTTCTTCATACTTCTGTCATCACCACCACCACCACCACCCACCACCACTACTCCGCCTTCTGCGCCTCCTACAGACACTCACCATGGGAACCTTTATGGGCCACGTGCTGCCTGGGTCCTTCTTCGCCTCCTTCGGTTGCTGGTGGACTTATAACGTGTTCCTGCGCTTCCACGCCTGCAGGAGGGCCACGGCACAGGGCGGGGCGGGATCCAGGTCACCTTATATTAACACCTGTACCTTTCCCTGCCGATGTCTGCCGCGGTTACCTGTGGAGGCCTGCATGAAGGTGTCTGTGGTGGTGATTGGGATGATAGGTAAAAAATAGGGAAGTGTTTTGAAGTGTTAACCCCTTCAGTACTGTGACGCGTTTTCATATTCATTCTGCTTATTATTTCGTGATTTTACACAGCTTCAGAAACTTATGTTGGGGATTAAAATAGTGAAGACTGTGGCCATTAATCCTCTGACCTCCATAGACCCTTCTTAATGTACACAAAATGGTCTAATCGTACACAAATCTCAAAGTAAAAATGTGTCCCAGTATTGAAGGGGTTTAGGGAAAGTGTTTTGAAGTGGGAGTGTTTTGCAGTGTGGTAAGAAATAGGGAAGTGTTTTGAAGTGTTTTAGAGGAAAGTGTTTTGAAGTGGGAGTGTTTTGAAGCGTGGAAAGAAATGAGGGAAGTGTTTTGAAGTGTTGGGGAAAAGTGTTTTGAAGTCGGGGTGTTTTGAAACGTGGTAAGAAATGGGAAAGTGTTTTGAAGTGTTAAAGAAATGCGGAGGTGTTTCGAAATGTGTGGTAAGAAACAAAATAACACAATTACAAAAAAATCAACCCACTTTCCTTCTGCAGGAGAGTTCGTCACGGCGTACAAGGGCGGCCACTTCACGCACCTCGGCAACGCACAGCATATGACCATGTACTTTTTCTTCGGTCTGAACGGCGTGATGGATATTCTGACCCACTACCGCCTGCCGCTGCCCCACGCCTCTGACTACGTGTCCGGCGCCCTCGCCTTCTGCATGGAGGGCGTGCTCTTCCTCTACCACCTGCACGGGAGAACGCCCATGAATGTACAGGTGACTGGAAGTTGAAGGAGAGTGGAGAGAGAGAGAGAGAGAGAGAGAGAGAGAGAGAGAGAGAGAGAGAGAGAGAGAGAGAGAGTGTTGGGGGGGGGAGGGGAAAGAGAAAAAGGTGATCAAGTTTGTGCCCTTCTATTTACATATTATTTTCCTGCTTTTACTTTTTTTTTTTTGTATTTACGTTGTTGTTGTTGTTGTTGTTGTTGTGTTGTTGTTGTTGTTGTTGTTGTTGTTGTTGTTGTTGTTGTTGTTGTTGTTGTTGTTGTTGTTGCAGTTGTTTCTTTCTACTTTAATCTAATGTGGCTTCTACTAATTTTTTCGTTGATTAGTCAGTTCGTTAATCATTCAGTGTGTTTATCAGTTCGTTAAATAGGTTAGTTATTTACGTGGCTTGTTAGTTAGTCAGTATAGGTCAGTCAGTCAGTCAATTAGTCTCTCAGTTATTTAATCAATCAGTTAGTTATTAAAAGTTGTAGACAGTCAGGTAGTCAATCAATCAGTCAGTTACAGGTAAAATTAATCAACCACCTAACTAGTTAAATAAGTTAGCAGGACACACACACACACACACACACACACACACACACACATAGACTAAACACCTAACCATTTCATCAACAAACCAACCTTTCCCTAGCTTTGAGAGTACAGTAACATAAACTATACACCTTTCTAGTTAAATAAATCAGCAGAACACACACACACACACACACACACACACACACACACACACACTAAACACCTAACCATTTCATCTACAAACCAATCTTTCCCCCCTTGCTTTGAGTGTACAGTATTATATATAAAGCACAGGGTTGGCAGCTGTTTGTTTCCTTTCCCCAGCTACACATGTTCCTGGTGTACGTGGTGGCGGGGAACATCGTGGCTATCCTGCTGGAGATGTACTACAGAGGGAGCGTAATGCCAGCCCTTCTTAGATGCTACTTCACGCTATTGCAGGTGTGTGTGTGTGTGTGTGTGTGTGTGTGTGTGTGTGTAAGATAACATAAATAGTAATCGTACGAATAACACAGACTAAGAATAATAAAACTTCTCTTTCTTCTTCCTTTTCTCCTTCTTTTTTCTTTTATACTTCTTCTATTTCTTCTTCCTCTTCTACTTCTACTCCTTTTCTTTCCTTTTGCCTTTGCTTTCGTTTTCTCTTTTTTTCTTTCTCTTTCTTTCTATCTTTCCCTCCCTTTGTATTCCCTTCCTCATCTTTGTCTCCTGCTCCTCCTTCTTCTTTCCCCGATCCTCCTCCTCCTCCTCCTCCTCCTCCTCCTCACAGGGCACGTGGTTCATACAAGCGGGCTACATTCTCTACCCTCCAGTCGGCAGCCACTGGGATGAGAACGACCACGGACAGATTATGATAGTCACCCTCATTTTCTGCTGGCACAATGGGGTCGTTTTTATCCTCATGCTCCTCGCCTGTTTCCTCGTCCACGCTCAGGTCAAAATGCTCTCCAACGGCGCCCTGTATCGTATCCTGCACCCTCTCACCTCATCCTTCCCAAACTCCTCCTCCGCTGGTTCCTTGTCCTCCTCTGCCATCGCTCAGTTTTCAAAGATGGATTCAGAACAAGTGCGTAGGATTATTGACGATTCAGACGAGGATGTGTAGTGTTGTGGTGTTGGTGGTAAGGTTTCATAATGTGTTTTAGTTGTTATTGTTTGCTGTTTGTTGTTTACATGATTGGTTTCTATGTCTGCGAGAGAGAACGGTTCTTTATTTATTTATTTGTTTGTTTTTTTAGTTTTCTTTTTAATAGTTTGTAGTGATGCGTGTTTGTTTTTTAAGTTTTTAGTGTTTTTTTTTCTCTATTGTGTTTCTTTTTTAATGTTTTTATATATTTATTTTTTGGTGCTGTTATGACCACTTTTATTTATGTATTTTCGTTCTACTCTCTCTCTCTCTCTCTCTCTCTCTCTCTCTCTCTCTCTCTCTCTCTCTCTCTCTCTTAGTACGATGCATATTTTAAAGAATGTGCAGAAGAAGCAAGAAAAGCAGAGAATGTTATTGTCAGACCTTCACTAGTTTATCTAATCAGTCTGTTCTCAGTTAAGACTAATAATAATATCTTGTTCATTGTTCGTTCGTTCGTTCGGTCGTCACACTCTTATGTCAGACTAATGAATGTGTAAAGGTGAAGAGCTGTCACACACACACACACACACACACACACACACACACACGACTGTATTTCCCACTCTTCCTTGCTTGGTGTGTATGTTTGAACTTAGTTTGAATGTATGTATGTATGTATGTATGTATGTATGAATATGTATACTTGAAATGGACCTGAAATACATAAAGACACGATTTAAGACTCGTTTTAATTGAACTTTATGTCCGGTGCAACTAAACTTTAATTCAGTCACTCTATATAATACTTTCCTGATACTTCATTGCATTTGTGTAGAGAGAGAGAGAGAGAGAGAGAGAGAGAGAGAGAGACGGCTATGGAACTAAAAAAGGTCATGTACACATGTGAATAATGTGAATATACATGTGCATGTAAATGTAAACATTTACGTATACATGTGCATATGAAGGATTATATGAAGGATAAATAAACTGTATATCAGATGAAACTTGGCCTAAAGGTTGATCTTTCTTGGTATAGCAGTTATTTAACACGTCAAATCTCTCTCTCTCTCTCTCTCTCTCTCTCTCTCTCTCTCTCTCTCTCTCTCTCTCTCTCTCTCTCTCTCTCTCTCTCTCTCTTTATAGCTTTTATTTAGAATGATGTGTGATTTCATGTCACTGTGCGTTACAAAAGCATCACTGAAATTTTACTTCACTATCTGTTCCGTGTCATGCATTAAAGGAGAAAAAGTAATTTCTCCCGGAAACGTCCTACTGTATTTCTTTCAATATTGTAGCTATTTCGCATTACCATCGTTAATGACATATTTAACTATAATGTGGTTTACATAAGTTAAACCATCAGTTCTTTCTTAGTTTTCTGTAATGCTTCACTTACTTAACACAGGAGAAGGCAATGTTTTTTTTTCCGCCTCATAGTAAAGCGGGATATGCGAGCAGCGTATTCTTCAATATTCTTCTTGATCCATTCATTAATTCATCCATTCGCTCATCAAAATATCAACATGCATTTGATTCAGGACAAAAAAAAAAAAAAAAAAAAAAAAAAAAAAAAAAAAAAAGCAAAACAATAAAACAACCGTAAAATTACGAATAAACGAAAGAAATAGACCGAAAACAATATAAGAACTACAAAATATCAATATGACGTAATTATCAACAAAACAAGACTACAAACACAAAAATAGACAAAAACAAACTAGAAAAAACTAAATAATAAAAAGAAACTGAAAATTACAAAGAAACAAGAGAAAAGACCAAAAATAATATGAAAATAATTACAAAATATCAACATGACATAACTACCAACAAAACAAGACTACAAACACAGAACAAGACGAAAAAAAAACCAACTAGAAAATACACAAAACCATAAAATGCCACCAACATTACAAATAAATGATAGAAAAAAAACTAATAAATAAATAAATAAAATAATACCCTCGTAGAGTCAGGAGGAGACCGACACGAAGGGATGAGTTCAACATGGCAAGAAGACGTAAGGTTTCAGGTAAGGTCTCCTACATTTCTTTTATTTTCTCAGTTGTAGGGCTAGTTAGGGATTTTTTAAGGTACTGTAATTGCTCTTACATGTTTGAAGTATAAGTGAGTTTCGTGTCAGGGGATAAATGGAGCGGAAATGGGTTAATAATGAGTTAAGTTGAGTGTATCGTGTGGTGCAAGATGGCGCGTTAGTGATTCGGCTAAAAAGCTTCAATGTTAATGAATCTGGTGTGTCCCTTTCAGACCTGGTGCACATTGCTATTAAGAGAGAACTCGATTATAGCTCAGGCTTTACCCTTGGGAAAAGTGGCATTTTTATCCCACATCTGGATTTAGCAAGTCCAGGCTGCACTAGAACAAGAAAACGAAGAAAGTGTCTGGCTCGAGCAGCTCCGTCAGTCCCGATTCCCTCCCGCCGTCCATTGACACCATTGACCAACCCTGTCATGTTCTCCACCTTTCTTGCCATCCCAGCTGTCATGCAGCCCCGCTGACTCGCCACACGGTAAATGAAAGACTTACTACTTCTCAGGCTCCTCAAGTAACAGTTGTCATGACGGACACAAGACAAGATATTAGGAAAAGATAAGTTTGTGTCCTGCCAACTGTGTTTGCGTGTTTGCATCCCGGCACTGTTTGTTTGGCTATGTTTCCCCCTGTTTGTACTAGGAGCTCTACCATTTATATGAGAGAAAAACTGGCCAAGGGCAACATAAGGAGAATAAAAAGGTCCACTTTGTTGCCAGTCACCTTACAGGTTGTAGAGGGTTACCTTCCCCCGCCCCAACCCCCAAAAGAAAGGATAAATGTCTTGAAACCTTATACAAAGGAATACAAAGGAAGACAAACAGCAACAGACCCTTAGGTCCTTGCTAGGCTGTTTGTGGAGACTATCTACTAACTACCAGTGGTAGAGACAGGACAGCAAAGCAGAAGGCTCCTCCCCACCCACCCCTCCCTCCAGCCGAGGCTGGCAGGAAAGAAGGCGAAACCATGTGATATTAAAAAATCACATGGAATTTTAGTAGAGAGTGAAAAAGAAATGTGTAATCTACGTCTGACTACTTGTGTTTGTGGGGGAAAGTGTTAAAGCTTGGTAAATGTCATGTTGTGTGTGCATTGTGTACGTGGATGTGGATGCACAGTGTGTATGTCGAATGGGTGGTGCGGCAGCCTTGCCTGGCGCTTTTTAGGGAGGCAGCAGTCAATCAGGCCCCAGCTCCGTTCAATCCACTGAGATAGCATACTTTCCCTGTAGGGACGCCGTACGCTGATAACCCCTTGCAACATTGATCCCTGGTACTTAGTTCCCGATGATGATCAATGGTTGACAAGGCCCTCTCCAAATACAGCCCGTCACAGGTCAAGAATAGTAGTAGTGACCGTTCACTCTGGGCTATCTGTGCGTGTATGCAATGTAGTGTAGTATGTATGTAAACACAGTGTGGAGTCAAAAAGGTGGTGCGGCAGCCTTGCCTGGCGTTTTCAATAGAGGCAGCAGTCAATCAGGCCCCAGCTCCGTACAACCACTGTAAAAGTGCACTTCCCTTTAAAGGGTGCTGCACACTGTATGGTTACCCCCTGCAGCGGTGACCGCCCCCAGATGGGAACCGCCTTGTCGTGGTGGGGGGCTTGCGTGCCCTGTGACCTGGCGAGCTAGGCTAGAGGGGGCTTAGTCCCCTGCTCTGCCCTTTCGAGGGGGAGAGGGCTACCCATGCTAGTACGGTCGCCAGTGAGGGGCCAGACTAAATGGTTCCTACGTAGGCTGCCAGTGGACCAGCGGAGCCACCCGCTGGAGGGATCGCCCAATAGGGGCTGTCCTGTGCTGGATGGTTGGGTGTCCAGGCTGGGATGCTTTGGGAGGGGGGTCTCAGCTCTGTCGTGGACAAACATTCGTATCATGTGGGGCCTTTTTTTAAAACGACTGGTCCGCATGGGGACGAGCACGGCAGCCAGCGCTTCCTCCCATTGTAGTCCCAGTAGGTGGTTTCCCTTGCCCCTGGAGCCAATTTTTGTGTAGCTGTTTTTATGGGAAAACACAAAAACATTCAGGTTCTCGTGAGGTGGCTGACCTGGCCCACGAGACGTCATCTTCAGGTCTGAGTAAGGAGGAGGATTCCCCTCCACAAGGGCCTCCCACAGCAGTCTCTTGTTCTGGAAGTTCTTTTGAGGGATGCATTTCTGCTGCATATGATTCTCTTGTAATGGTAAATGTTAATCCATCATTTTCCTATCATGCCTTGCACTCACTTCTCAAGGCGTATGGTACGGTTGTTCGCATTCGACTGGTTTATGATAAGGACTTTCCTTCTAACCGATGCTATGTAACGTTTATGTCATGTGATGAAGCTCGTTTAGCTTATGAACATGTAGCATCTCTGCCCTCGCCGGCCATGGCTTTAAAACTGAATTTCTCCAGTCACGTAATATTTCAGACAGTGACATGGATTACATCCCAAATGTTTTTGAAAACTATTTAGAGAATTCAGTTCCAGCAGTCCGCCAGATCCCACCTCCACGTTGGTTTGTGGCGTACTATAGAAATGGGCGTGGAATTTCATCCATGCCTCCCGGTACCTGTCCAAAGAAATCGGCACGATTCCTGAGGGGAATCTGAAAAAGTATGGGAAGGGGGTGCTTGTGCGAGCAAAAGATCTTACGCAAGCTAGGATGTTGCAACATCTCCCATGCCCTTCTGACAGCATGTTTGAGACTGTTAAGGCTCATCCCACCTTTAACTATAGCAAAGGTTGTGTTTATAGCCAAGACCTCTATGAATTCCCAGAAGAGGAAATACTAGCAATGTGCCCTAGCTCAGTACAAAAGGTGACTAAGATGAGGAACTCCTCCAACATGGTCCTTCTCACTTTTTGGGTCCACCCTTCCTGACCGTGTTAATATCGGTCCTATCAACCTTAGGGTGAGGCACTTTGTTTCTCGCCCTCTTCAGTGCTTCTCATGCTATGGGTACGGTCACGGGAAAAGCTCGTGTAAGGAAGCTTCCCGATGTGGTAATTGCTCTGCACTCGACTCGCATTCAGAGGAGCATTGCAATGGTGCAGCTTATTGTTTTCATTGTCGTGATGCTCACCAGGTACGTTCCAGGCAATGCCCTAGGTATCGCCTGGAGCAGGACATTCTACAGCTTGCCAATAGTCAGTTTATCAGCCTCGGTAGCGCCCGCCGTGAACTCCTGTACCGCCAGAAGGATGGTACTGGTGCGACATCCTATGCTTCATTGGCCGCTCGCTCTTCGGCTGAGTCTGCCGGTCCGAAGACAACTCCTCCTGCTACCTCTCGCTCTGTTGGGGCGGGTGGTACTGTTTATCTGGCTAACAGGTTTGCCATTTTGGCTGATGACTCGGTTGAGTCATCTCTTAGAAGTGACGAGAAAATACGGACTTGAACAAAGTTACCCATGTAGTAGATGTCCATTTGCCACCTGTATCTCCTAAGCCTTTCAAGGGTCTAACTAAGCGGCACCGCGGCTCTGCGGAGTCGTTAGATTTAGCTCAGCATAAGCAGTCTAAGTTTTCTCCCGGTGCTTATAATCGTGAGTCCTCCAGGGACCGCTCTGCTAGGGTAGCTCCAGTAGTTTCTGTCCAGCCTTCTGTGACGCCCTCCGTCTCAGATCGGGCTTCTTATGATGAGGACGGTCTGAGCATGGAGACGTCCGATGATATTGTCATAGCCGTCCCTCGTGGACCAACTGTATCGGAAAGTGCAGTCCTGCCTGATCCTCGTCCTCCGAGGACCAGTAAAAGTGATGATAGTTCGCATCACCCACCGATAAGCCGAAAGGCTGAGGTCCAACGACCCGGCACACCTCAATTCCCGGTGTCTTCTCGTCGTTTGATTAGTTCTAGTCAGGTCAGTCACGGGCAGCCTCAAAAGGCTCGCTCGTCCACTGCACCCAAATAGTCGTCTTCAAGCTTCTACAATGGAACTGTAGAGGCCTTCGCGCCTCGTGGGGAACTCCGAGCTTTGCTGTCGGAGTTCTCTCCAGCCTGTGTAGCTCTACAAGAGACTATGATAGGTGATAGTACTTATTCTAGTCCTCCTGGCTATCGTGGTTTTTAACACTCCTTTCCCTGACCAGGGCCACCACGGTGGCACAGCTATTCTAGTCCGTCAGGATATACCTGTTATCCCGGTACAACTTAACTCTCCCTTCAGGTGGTTGCTGTTAAGGTCTTTATGGGACGACTGTACACCATCTGCAGTTTATATCTACCTCCTCGGCTTCCTGTCTCCAGGGGTGAGCTTGACGGCCTGGTGCGTCAGCTGACTCCGCCTTTTCTTTGTTGGGAGATTTTAACGGCCGTCACCCGTTGTGGGATGAAGGTGCTCGTAATCCTCGTGGGGTTTTAATCGGTTCTTTTATTGAGGATGAGGGATTGGAGATTTTAAATTCTGGGGATGTTACACATTTCCACACTCCTACTGGGACTTTTACAGCTATCGATCTTTCTCTTTGTACATCTAATTCTTTCCTTGATTTTAATTGGCGAGTCCTACCGGATTTACACGGTAGTGACCACTTTCCGATTTTATTGCAATCTGTGAAATCTGAGCCACAGTCCCGGCCACCACGCTGGGTTTTAGACAAGGCAGATTGGCGTCGATTCACAGACCTTAGCTCTTTTATTCGTCCGCTGGCTGACTTTTCTACTTGTGCTGAGGCTGTTGATTATTTTACTGATTTTTTATTTCTTTAGCCCTTCAGACAATCCCTAGGACGTCAGGTCGCTTTACTAAGCGTCCCGTTCCTTGGTGGAACGCAGCATGCACTGCAGCGGTTAAAGAGAAACGGTCAGCTTTCTCTCGTCTCCGGCGACATCGTGGGGACCCACAGTGCCTGGAAGCTTTTCGGCGATGCCGAGCTCGGGCCCGCCGCATTTTGAAAGAGGCACAAAGAGCCTCGTGGAAAGCCTATATCTCTTCCATAAACGTCCGCACCCTCTTACGGATGTCTTCAACAAAGTCCGCCGAATTGCTGGGAAGTATTCTGCTGCTTCCCCACCAATTTTGTTGTCTGCTGGGCGAACGGTGGCAGACCCTAGGAATGTCGCTGACCTCTTTGCGGAGCACTTTGCCAGTGTTTCCCAGAGGCATCCTGCAGCTCCGGGCGCACGTCACCGCCAGAGAATGGAATCTCTCGGCATAAACTTTTCTTCCGCTGGAGGAGTCTTATAATGTCCCTTTCTCTGCTTCCGAGTTGCGGACCGCTTTGTCCCAGTGTCACGACTCTTCTCCTGGGCCAGATGATATACCTTATGCCTTCTTGCGCCACATGTCTGACACTGCTTTTAACTTTCTTTTAAATCTTTATAATATGATTTGGCATACCGGTGACTTTCCATCTTCTTGGGCTGTGGCAGTGGTTCTCCCATTT
The DNA here is from genome assembly GCF_017591435.1 of Portunus trituberculatus. Lineage (NCBI taxonomy): Eukaryota > Metazoa > Arthropoda > Malacostraca > Decapoda > Portunidae > Portunus > Portunus trituberculatus. The sequence continues at coordinate 7,281,942 of NC_059263.1, read as the reverse complement.
CCGAAGCCTGGGAAAGATAATCTCCAGGCTACGAACTACCGTCCTATATCTTTAACGTCCTGTATTTGCAAAGTGTTAGAAAAGATGGTAAATATAAGACTCATGTGGTATTTGGAGAGGGGAAGTACTTGTCACCGGTACAGTACGGCTTCCGAAAGATGAGGTCTACTACTGATGCTCTTTTATCCCTAGAGTCTTCCATTTGTGAGGCCTTCGCTAATCACCACCATCAAGTAACAGTCTTTTTTGACCTGGAGAAGGCCTACGACACGGCTTGGTGTCATGGCATTTTACAGTCTTTGTTTAATTTTGGCCTTCGGGGCCACCTTCCTATTTTTATCCAGCAGTTTTTATCCAGCCGTTTTTTACGGGTTCGAGTTGGGAGTGTTCTCTCCGATGCTACAGCTTTAAATGACGGTGTCCCACAGGGAAGTATTCTTAGTGTTACGCTATTCGCAGTTGCAATAAATGGTGTTATAGATACTCTACCGGATGGCATTCACAGTTCTTTATATGTGGACGACTTGTGCATCTCTTTTGCTGCTTCTAGGATGTCACTGATTGAGCGCAAGCTCCAACTGGCGATCAATAGGGTGTCCAGTTGGGCCAACATGAACGGTTTTCGATTCTCCACCTCGAAGACCGTAGCCATGCATTTTGTCGCAACCGTGGTGTCCATCCAGACCCGGATTTATACCTCGCCAATAGACGCCTCTCATGCGTGGAGGCGACTCGATATCTTGGCCTTTTATTTGACAACCGTCTCACCTGGGTTCCCCATTTTCGCTCTCTTAAGGCGTCTTGTCGGCAGGCACTATCCCTTCTTCGGGTTTTAAGTCATACCTCTTGGGGTGCGGACAGGGACACGTTGCTGTTGCTTCACCGTACACTCATACTTCCGAAGCTGGAATACGGCTGTGAGATCTACTCATCCGCAACAGATGCACGACTACGCTCGCTTGACCCCGTGCATCATGCTGGGGTCCGCTTGGCTACGGGTGCATTTCGGACATCTCCAATACCTAGCCTTCTAGTGGATGCTGGTTTCTGGCCGCTCGACCTCCGGCGCCAGTCTTCGATGCTCCGGTGTTGGTTTCGCACCCACCGTCTGCCTGATTTTGTCCCCTGTGTGTCAATGTTGCGGGACTCGCGCTCGCAGGCGTATGTCACTCGACCGAGTCTCCCTAAACCTTTTGGCCTACGTGTTGCAAATCTCATGGCAGAGTTATCTATCGACCCCACTCCTGTGTACTCTTTCCGTCTCCCGCGAGTTGGTAATTGGCAGCTTCCTGTTATCTCATTATGCCCTGCCATGGATGGCAAGAAGGATTTTTTGCCAGCTCTGTCCCACACACGGTTTTTAGAACACTTTTTTATGCATTCTGATGATATCCCTGTTTTTACTGATGGCTCCAAATCCGACTCAGGCGTTGGATTTAGTGTGGTTTTCCTCTTTTTATCGGTCTGGCAGCCTTCCTTCAGTGGCGTCCGTTTTACTGCGGAGCTGTCTGCCATAGTCCTAGCTTTACAAATAATTTTTACTCTACCGGTTTCGTCTTTTACAATTTTTAGTGACTGTCGCAGTGCTCTTACTTCTCTCTCTTGCACTATATCCTTTAACCCTTTGGTTTTATCAGCCCTGGAGTGGCTATACCTTCTTACACAACGAGGATATCGTGTTGGGTTCTGTTGGGTTCCTGGTCACGTTGGTGTTCCAGGAATGAACATGCAGATCGCCTCGCTAAACAGGCAGCAAGTCGCGCTCCATCTCCTGCGTCTGTTCCGTTTCGAGATGTCTTTCCTCTAATTCGTGAGGCAGTTGCAGCAATCTGGCAGAGGAGATGGCTAACGGGGGTCGCAACCTCGAAAATGGGAGAGATCACTATTTCCTCTATCCCTCACTGGACATACACCCATGTTCGAGATCGACGTTTACAGACTTTATTGGCGCGACTGCGTATAGGTCACACGTACCTTACACAGAGGTACCTGTTGACCAGGAACCCTCAACCTTACTGTGATGACTGCCTGGTGCCGCTTACCGTGCGGCACCTATTGGTAGAGTGCCCTAGTTTGATAGAGTTACGACACCGCTACCTCTACCGCTGTCGCGGTAGAGATAGCGGTGTCTATTATATCTCAAAGGTCCTTGGACCAAAGTGTCTGGCCCAAGGCCATGACGTTTTAGATTTTTGGGAGAAGCTGGCCTTCTCCCAAAGCTGTGATTTTATTTAATTTTAATATATGTATTTTAATGTTTTATGTATATTATTGTAGCTTTTTGTTTTAATTACCATTAATTTTATCGTTTTCACTTGTTTTAGCTATTTTATGCATTTTATTTAAGTTTATTATATGTATTTTTAATGTTTTATTGAATTTTATTGTAGTTTTAGTATTTTTGTTACCTTTGATTTTATCTTTTTTAATTTCTTTTAGTTTTTATAAACTACATTGTAGTAAGTAAAATATCGTAGCGGCGCCATATGACCGTTGATGTTGCGGCGCCTAAAATTAAAATCCATCCATCCACTCAGACTTGAAAGTGAAAGATCGTTCAATGAAACCAACTCTTCCTTCTAAATGAAGTCAAGTGGATAAATGTTTAGTATGTGTCCCTGTCAGCAATGCATAACATGCTGCATGTTGTGGTGGTACACACACTACCTAGTACCTAGTATGTACTGGACACTACTTCACGTCTAGTAGGTAGACTAGCAAGTTATTGCTGGTTTTGGAAATGAGCACATCGTGCCAAAAAACAGAGTGATAATATTAAGTTTAGATTAAGTTTAGTTTAATTTTAGAGTTAGGTTAATTTAGATTAAGGTTGTCGTGGTTGAGTTGGTCAGGGGAACCAAAATAGATCAAATTTTGCATTTACTCAGGTCTAAAGAGACAAATGGTCATATTTTGCAAACAAAAGGGCCTCTTGTCAATATTTCCCACTAGTTAGCAAGAGATGCAACATTCCAGCAGTAAGGAAGAGGCTGAAGACAAGTCAGTCAAAGGAGAAGAGTTGATAAGACGAAAATCTTTTTGATTCCACCCTATCTAATAAAACTGTGCGAGTGGAACCATCCCATACATGTGAAGGATACTCCATACATGGGCGGATAAGACAGATAAAATCCTTGTGCCGAGTTAGCAGTCAGCATCGTAAGAAAAACAGGTGAAGATGCCTCAGAATGCCTAACTTCATAGAAGCTGTTTTAGCAAGAGATGAGACATGAAGCTTCCAGTTTAGATTATAAGTAAAGGACAGACCAACCATAAATGATAAACTAAGCTATCATTCATCTTCCCAGAAGATAAACTAGTGTAATATCTTGTAACCTAACTCCCCATAAGGTAATTGTACTGTGAATATCCACCCTGTTGTTACCTTTTATCAGGACAGTCACCAACACAAGACACCAACAAACTAATGGTACAGTTAAAGAGAAGGTCCTCACAAGGTACCTATCATAATTGTACCTTTTCTTACTGCCACTGCCTCTAAATTTCAGCTGTTTTTATCCTAGATTTGTTCTTATTATATCCTTCTTTATTACCATTTGATACCAAAACATAAAGATGGCCAAAAGTAGAAGATTCATTGAAAAAATTTAAGCTGTGATAATTCTTTTTTTTAATCTCTCTCTCTCTCTCTCTCTCTCTCTCTCTCTCTCTCTCTCTCTCTCTCTCTCTCTCTCTCTCTCTCTCTCTCTCTCTCTCTCTCTCTCTCTCTCTCTCTCTCTCTCAGGTTTTAGGGATGAAGCTTGTGGTGAAGAATTTGAGCAAGGATTGAGAACGGCTAGGCAGGCTGGGTGGTCTCCGCAGCCAGCCTGATAGTATCCACCACTCCACTCTCCCTTATTTCCACCAAGGGAGGCAATGCACCACATCTCACCTAGGTAAGGTCGTGTGTGTGTATTTACCTACCTAGTTGTTGTTTACGGGAGGAGGAGTTCAAACTCGTGCTGTCCCGTCTCTATATCTACTCTTATCTAACTTTTCCTTAAATCTGTAAATTGTTTTTGCTTCAACCACTTCTTTCTCCAGCCCATCCTAGATCCCCACAATTCTTTGTGGAAAACTGTATTTCTTTATGTCCTTTGTACACACACTCATCTTCACTTTTCTCCCATGCTTCCTCCCACTTCTCATATCCCTCACCACCAGATCATCAGTCCAACTTCTCACTGCCAGACAGAATCCTATACATAGTGATAAGGTCTCCTCTCTCCCTTCTTTTTTCCAGTGTTGGGAGACTCCATATTTCCAATCTCTGCTCATAAGACAGATTCACCAAGGTTTGGGGCAGCTTTGTCGCAGCCCTCTGCACACGTTCCAGCTTCCTCTTATCCCTTGCCATTCTTGGAGACCAAAGTACCGCTGCATACTCCAACCTGGGTCTAATCATTGTAAAAATCAACTTCTTGATCATCTCTTCATCCATGCCATGGAGCAGAATGCAGTTCTTATATTCCTCACTAAATTGTATGCTTCACCAGATTTCCTCTTTACATGAACCTCTGACGAGAGCCCCTCCGTCACAGTTATTCCCAGATCTCTCTCTTCAGTCTTTATTTCCAATTCCTCATCCCCCATCTTATATCTGTACACTGGTCTCATACTGCTTTTACCAAAATTCATCACTCCACACTTCTTGATATTAAATTCCATTTGGCACTCTCTGCTCCACTCCCAGACAGGGGTATGGAGTTGGATTTTCAAAAGTCCAACTCCGACTCCGACTCCAATAAATTTGAAAGTTGCGACACTGACTTCGATTCCGACTCCGCTTTTTTTTTTTTTCTTCTCTCCAGTACAACGATAGTCTATTTTTTTTTACATGAGGGATGGTGGCCAAGGGAAAAGATTAAACAAAAAGCCCGCTAGTTGCCACACCCAAAAAAGACGAAAGTTAAGAGAATCAATACTTACATATTTTTGAGTCAATCCATAATAAAAGTGTACTTGACGATTATATAATTATCATAAATTAATAAAAATTTTCTCTATATGTAATGCTTGATTGGACACATCCTCCACAAAATCAATTTCTCCCAATTTGTAGGAATCTCCATGAAGTGGAATCTTTACTCGAAAATTTATCACGTAAAGGAGTCGGAGTTGCTCATATTTTTACCGACTCTGACTCCAATTCCGACTCCGACTCCGGCCAAAAGTAGCCAACTCCTCGACTCCGACTCCAACTCCGACTCCACATCCCTGCTCCCAGATCTTGTCTAAGTCCCTCTGCAATGCCTCACAGTCTTCTTTTTTAGTTATTTTCCTCATTAATTTGGCATCATCCACAAACAAACTCATATAGCTATTCACTCCTTCCATCATATCATTTATGTAAACAGCAAACAGTAACGGTGCCAAAACTGACCCCTGAGGTACTCCACTAGTCACTTCCCTCCAAGCTGATTTCCTATCTCTTATTACTGTTCTCATCTCTCTTCCAGTCAGGAAATCACTGATCCATTCCAAAAGCCTACCCCTCAGCCTACCATTTTCTCTCACTTTCCAGATCAGTCTCTTATGAGGGACTTTATTAAATGCTTTCTTCAAGTCTAGATAAATTTCATCCACCCATCCCACCCTTTCTTGTACCACATCTATGACCCGAGAGTAGAAGCACAATAAATTTGTTGCACATGATCTGTCTTTCCGAAATCCAAACTGCCCATTAGTCAATATTTTCTTCCTTTCTAGATAATCATTCCATCTTTTCTTTATTACTGACTCTCACAGTCTAACCATAACACTTGTTAATGACACCGGCCTGTAGTTTGATGGATTTTCCTTGTTTCCACTCTTAAATATGGGTAGTATATATGCTTTTTTCCAGTCCTTTGGCACCTGCCCCTACTGCAGAGATTTCGATATGAGGCCACAAATCTTTTTTGCCAGTTGATCCTTACATTCCCTCAACACCCAATTTGATACCTACTCTATCAGGCCCTTGTGCTTTCCTTACATCCAATCTTTCCAGCATTTCACACACTTCAATTACATCCAGGCCTTCTTCTGTCGGTTCAATCTTTGGTTCATTAATTCATAGTGGTATCCATATTAAGGCTCATGTCACCACCCAAGCGCACCTTTGGTGTAACCACCTAGAACTTGAGTATCATGGTGACATGTAGCTAACTTTAAACCACATGACAAATGGCAGAATATTAAGACGGGATGTGGTAGGATTCAAACCTAGGAATGGACGTCTGCCCGAGCCCACGCTCACCACCTTACCTACTATACCACAGCCTTCCTATATATATGGGTATATAGTGTGAGGGTTAATTAAGACAGTATAGGAGAAATTAGAGATGGAAAGATGAAAGAATGGAATAAAGGAAAAATAATGGACATCATTCCGGAGAAGTAAGCATGGCAGGGAGTCGTACCCTGGCTGGTACCCACTTTAACCGACTACACCACTGAATCCCTACATCCTGTGCCACACCCTTCCTAATGTAAATAAAATCATCTAATCATGCCCAACATTCGTGGTAGAAATGCGTCCCAGTACTGGAGGGGTTAACACTCAAGCTGTACAAGGTCCAACAATGTAATGCGCTTGTCGCGTTCCTCGAGTTGATTTAACACGCAAGGGCACAACACACAGACTAGCAATTACTGACTGAGCATCTTGCTGCCTTCTCTTGCGGGCTGTGCAGGCGAGGGAGGAGGGGATGGAAGAGTGAAACAACGCGACAGTGATATTGTGAGTCTGTGACGGTTATGATACCTGTTAGTTACGTGATGTTGTACGATACATTGTTGTCATTGTTATTGATTAATTTATTGCGCTCTCGGCGTCATACAATAGAGATCATGGAACAAATAATGAGAATTACAGCAAATAGTTGCACGCAGAGATGTATTGAGACGTGGAACAGTTTAGATGAAAAAGTAGTGTCTGCAACGAGTGTGCACACTTTTAAAGTAAGATTAGATAAGTGTAGATATGGAGACGGGGCCACACGAGCATAAAGCCCAGGCCCTGTAAAACTACAACTAGGTAAATACAACTAGGTAAATACACACACACACACACACACACACACACACACACACACACACACACACACACCTGGTAGCTCAGTGGTTAGAGCGCTGGCTTCACAAGCCAGAGGACCAGGATTCGATTTCCCGGCCGGGTGGAGATATTTGGGTGTGTCTCCTTTCACATGTAGGTGCTGTTCACCTAGCAGTGAGTAGGTACGGGATGTAAATCGAGGAGTTGTGACCTTGTTGTCCCGGTGTGTGGTGTGTGCCTGGTCTCAGGCCTATCCCAAGATCGGAAATAATGAGCTCTGAGCTCGTTCCGTAGGGTAACGTCTGGCTGTCTCGTCAGAGACTGCAGCAGATCAAACAGTCAAACACACACACATAAACAAAGAGTAGCAACAAGCAAATAGTTTGTCATGAGCAAAAGGTGATAAGGTGATGTGATCCAGTTTTTTTTTATTATGTCTTTCTCCCATTTTCTCTACTGTATCTTTCTTCCTCCATTCTTCTTCCTCTCCATTTTCCTTTTTCTCTTATCCTTACTAGGCAGCTAAAAACACCACTAAGCAGCAAACACAACTGCAACACTGGCTAACAAAACCACAAGCATCTTACAAGATGTTTTATTAGGTAATTATAATCTGGTGGTTGGTACATACGATCATAATGAAAATAACTGCATTGGAAGGGTTCCCTGCTTATCATGAATCAAGACACATCAAGTCAATCACTCCCTATCTACCTGCTGACAGGCTGATGGTTGTGAGGACCTTTGGAGATCTTAGGGATCTTCGTGATGGGGGGAGATGCCTACATGAGAATAAATGGTGGTCATGGATGCTGCTGGGGACACCTGTAGGCTGTGGTGTTGAGACAGGTGGTCTATTGGTGATCAGAAGGTTGGTTATCTGTGCCAGCCCTCACAGTGGTGGTTGACGTAGTTAGTGGCACATGAGATGTGTGTTGGTGAGGTGATGCGATGGAGTGAGGTAGAAAAGGTGCAGGGGCCTGAGTGGTAGCTACAGTCTATGCATTAATGGCAGGCCACTCCATCAGGCTGTTGTACACATGCACACACCATTCTCTCCTCCTCTGCCTCACAATTTCTGTTTTGATATTACTTTTTACAGAAAACAAGAATCACACGTTACCAGTGTGTAATGAGGGTCTGACAAAGGTTTCTGGCAGGTGTTGCCCTTATCCAACCCTTGCCTTGCCTGAGGTGTGTGTCACCCCCCCACACATCCCTTACCTTCAGCTGTGCAGAGCTCTGAGGTTTGTGCATAATCCAATTCATACAAATTTCATGATGGTGATGTCGATTCAAAGTTTGATTTCAAGTACAGGAAAACTACATACTTTATTCTGAAGCCTTTGATTCAGTCAATATGCATCAACAAGAAGCTTGGTGAGTGGGAAGGGAGACATTATGACAAACACCTGCCTTGATTTTCATATAAGGATTCCAATACTTTTCCTATAATACTGACAGTGATAAAAAACAGTGCAAGTTGTAACACCTGCACCAGACTGACAATGGGTAATACTCAGGTACAGTACAACAAACATTAGCCAAGAGGCTTCAAAGGCCAGCTTGCTTCTAAAGCTCTTAATCATTATAAGTATAAAATTAGTATGTGTAATAATATAACAATTTAGGAGGAACAACCTCCTGCAGTGATTTATAGCCCAGGGACTCACAGCCTTGGGCTCAGTTACAAATAGCTACAGTTAGTGATAAAACAGTACTGTCACTGACAGTATGACAGTACAAATAGCAGTCAGTCACTTGTACATATGTGGAGTAGAGGACTGATGGAAAGGTCTCAAAATATTGTTTGTTAAATAGTTATGCAGCACAAATAGTATTAGTAGGCTTGAGGGAAAAGTGGCTGCCATTATGAAGACTGATGAGGCAGCTTCCCAGTAATTCATAAACCACAGAAAGAAGTAACAAATAGAGAATACAAGGGAGCCAGTGAACAGGAGAGTGAAAATAGCTAGGTGTGCACAAGACATACTGAGAATACCAGGGAAGGAGGAACACTGAGAAGAGTGAGTGATATGTTTGAGAATGGTGATGAGCCTCACTTATGGGGTGAGGAGCAGCACAGGGAGTTGTGAAGCATAGGAGTGGTGGATACCTGAGTGGTGATGTGATGTCTTGGGGTGGCAGAGAATACTAGGGATGATGTTGGATGATGTTGAGTGGTGGGGATGTAATGGTTTGGTGGAGATGGTGATGGGGGTGGGGTTTGAACTAACAATAGAAAACCAGAGAAAGTCAGTGTAAATGAACAAGACTGAAAGCACACTGAGAAAGTTAGTTAAAGTGTTGGGTCTGTATAATTTGTAAAAAGGAAGTAAAGTGATGGGGAAAACAAACTTAATACTTAGATGAGTGAATGAAATAAATGAAAAAAAAAAAAAAGATACAAGAAATGGTGGCTTAACGTTAAGAGGGAGAGCAGGAATGACGCTTAACACCCCCACACAGACTTAGTGAGGTTCAGCATTCCAGTGCCACGACGATTCATTCCTTACTTTGTCTTCCAGGTGAACAGAGGATGAATAGAAGAGAGGAGTCCAAGAGAAAAGATAACAGCATGGAGAAAAACACCACTTGTTATCTTGATCCTTCCCAGTAACCACCACACCACACAACTCTTATCACAGGGAACAGCTACAAGGTTAGTCTTTTTTGTCTTCTTACACAATTCATCAGGGCAGTGGTGGTAGAGAGGTGTGGTGATTAAAACGCTGGGCTGGTAAGTGGTCAAGTGGAGTCTCATTGAATTTAGGCAAATCATGTGTGTGTAGCCTCTGTACCTGTGACTCTCTTCTGACCTAACAGAGATACAGTGACAGTGGAATGTGTGTGTGTGTGCAGCCTAAGATTGACCATGGCACTTAAGAGAGGGGGATAGGGAAGAGGGCGTAGTTGAAAGTGTGTGTAGAAAATGACACTCATTTTGAAAGAGTAGAAACGTTAGTCCAGAAACAAGGACACGGTAGGAACATAGCATGAAATCAACTTAAAGCAGTCTGGAATGAGTAGAAATAATATAATCCACACTCATGATACAAAACACTAGAATCAACAGTGAAAAGTGCAAAGATGACTGATTGTGTGGGAATGACAAGGATGAAGCGATGTGGAGAGCAGAAAATGAGATTGTATGTACAGGAGAACCAGTCACCTTAACACTTTGTCCCTGCATCACTCTATCACCCTGTCTGTGTCACCCTAACACCCTGTCCCTTCATCCTGTCACCCTCAGTCATCAGTTTCAGAGTCCCGGGCCAGGATGCCGTGCTGGTCCAGGATGGCCAGGCCAGGCTCTGTCTTGAGGGTGATGCGGTGGTCCAGCGATGGGGATGAGCCAATGTCTGGGCCGATGTCCAACTCCCCTCCCAGCCCCTCACCCCCGATGGCTACTGACGGGGAGGAGTTGCTAATCAGGATGCTCTTCTCATTCTGCAACGGATGGGAGTGTGTTCAGTGGTTTGGTAATTGTCTTTATAGTTATTTAAGCTAAGATATAACTTTATTGCCACATTGAGACAGTACAACCTGAAGTTATTCATTGTTCAATTCTGTAAATATCTTTTTTGGTTATTCAAACAAAACTAACACTGATAGATACAAGATTAAGGAAGTAACTAGTTTAACGATACAAGATTAAGGCAGTACTTAGATTAAATGTTTTCAAGTTCCCAGTATTAGTTTTGATATTGCACAACTTGGCAATCTGGCTGTGTAAATATTGTTCTTGGTTATTCAAACAAAATTAACACTGATAGATATAAGATTTATATCTAAGGAAGTAATTAGGTTTAATGTTCTCAAATTCCCAGTATTAGTTTTAAGACTGTGCAACTTGATCTAAAAGTGTCAAGAATCATATTTCGATCCATTTTCTAATATTCTAAGAACTAAAAAAAAGTGTCAAGAATCAGGTTTCAATCAATTTCCTAATAATCTAAGAGCTCAATTTCCTAATATTGTAAGAGCTAAAAAGTGTCAAGAATCATGTTTCAATCCATTTTCTAATATTCTAAGAGCATAAAGTCTTTTGTATTCTTAGTTGTTGTGAAATACCCAGCATGACTCAACAGTTCCTGCCCTCACTGACTCCTCTTACAGACCCACACTGCTCTCTCCCACCACCTGTCAGCCACCAATGCACCACCAGCAAGAAATGAAACACTACTCTGTACCATCACCTTCAAACTCCAACCCTGCCTTCCTCCAATGTAACCTAACTGACAGAAGAATCCTCAAGTCACCTCACTGTCACTGTCTTCCATCTGATGTAACCTAACTGACAGAAGAACCCTCAAGTCACCTCACTCCACCACAAACAGCATTGAGGAAAAGCAGCAGCAGTTCTCTTCAGTGATGGGACAAATAAGTAAGAGCCAGATAATTGGTGGGATGCCATAGGGATCAGTCTTAGGGCCACTGATATATTAATTATTTGGATAGTGGAATTAGTAGTGGTTGGTAAATTTTCAGATGACATGAAAATAGGTAGATTAATTAGGTCAAATTCAGATGTCATTGCCTTGCAGGGAGATTTAGATTAAAAAAAGTGTACAGACAGATGGCAAATGCAGTTTAACAATAACATCTTTTAGACAAATTTATGGAATTGAGTAGCTTTGCTCATACAGGGACTGCCACGTGTAGTCATGACAGCATTTTTCACCTTCCCTCATTTTCTTATGCCCACCAGAAACTGCAGTGAGGGAAAGCAGTAGCAGTCCTCTTAAGTGATGAGAGAAACAAGTGAAAGCTGGATTGAGAAGACTGATGCTAAAGAAGAGGAAGGTGAATCTGCTTTTGTTTACTGACGATACTGCACTGGTAGCCGAGAAAGCAAAGACAACTAGAGGAGAGGAGAAGAGAGCAGAAAAGAACAGAAGCAAAGCAAATAAATCTGAAGGAGGGACGAATGGAAGAGACAAGAAGAGAGAAAAAACAAAGACCGGAGGAGGAGGGAAGAATGGAAGAGACAAGAGAGAAGACTGGAGGAGGAGAGAAGAATGGAAAAGACAAGAAAGCAAACAATACTGGAGGAGGGAAGAAGAATGTAAGAAGAGGCAAGGAGGGAGAAGAAGCAAAGAAGGAAGACTGGAGGAGAGAAGAATGGAAGAAGAGGCAGACAAAGACTAGAGGAGGAGAAAAAAATGGAAGAAGTAGCAAAGACGACTGGAAGAAGAGAGACAAGGAGGAGGAAGAAGCAAAGAAGACTAGAGGAGAGAGAAGAAGAATGGAAGAAGCAGCAAGGAGGGAGAAGCAAAGAAAAAAGACTGGAGGAGAGAAGAGAGGAGGGAGAAGAAGAGATCAGACTAATGGTCATTTTCTTTCTTATTCTTAACCCTATCCCCTCTCTCTCTCTCTCAAATTCCACTACTAATGATATAAGAGAACAGCAATAACACAGAGAACAGCAATGATACAAGAGAACAGCATTGATGATACAAGAGAATAATGCAGCAGTAAACCAAAGAGAAGCTAACACAGCAGGCAGGGACAAGGCCACTTACTGAGGGTGGTGTAAGGATCTGCTCCTCGGATAGAATGATTTCCTGGGTGTCCTGGAGCTGTGATATCTGCTCTGGTGTGGCATTCAGGATCCTCAGCTCACAGGTTGGGGACTGAGTGATGACCTGCTGGGGAAGACATGGGTTAGCTGTTGTGTTCTTCAAATTGTGACTTAATGAATGAAAGACAATATTACTATCTTCAGAAGTGAAAACGTTTCCCTTGCATATTTAGCTTCGTTTTCTGTAAGGGAGGGTGAACAAAGACAGAAAACAGGTGTGTAGGGTTGTTTATTGTGTAAGAGGGCACTGGTCAAGAGGAGAAGAAAAGAAGACTAGTGGAATAAGAAAAGATGCTAAGAGGGCAACAAAAAGAAGAGTGATGGCCTCCCAGGGAAAAGATGGGTTGTGTGTGTGTGTGTTTGTTGGGGTTTACTTCTGTGGTGTGTGAAAAGAAAAGTATACAGTCTCTCTCTCTCTCTCTCTCTCTCTCTCTCTCTCTCTCTCTCTCTCTCTCTCTCTCTCTCTCTCTCTCTCTCTCTCTCTCTCTCTCTCTCTCTCTCTCTCTCTCTCTCTCTCTCAACTTGCCTTTACATCACTGAGATCCAAGTTTGAGTTCTGCAGGGAGTCAAAGTCGAAGGAGATGTCCTCAGTGACTGCCGGGTCTTTGCGCACTGATGACGTGTGGCCAATCTGGGGCGCCTGCTGCCAAGGGGAAGGGGAATCAAGTCACGTATTAGCTAAAATGAGGGAGGATACAAGCTCTTCTGTTTCTCTACACACGAATGTCTAATGCTTATATAAAAAACTGGTTCTTTTTATCTTTTTCTCTATAATACTGCTGTATGAAATAAATGCTTGTATACATACTTCTGGTGTGTGTGTTACCTATCTGTTGTAGTGCTGTGTCTGTCTGTCTCTTGTTGCAGTTCTATCTATTTGCCTGTCTTTTATTTATGTGTATGTTGCAGTGCTGTCTATCTTTTGCAGTGCTATGTCTGTCTGATTGTTGCAGTGCTGTCTCTTATCTGTCTGTTATGTGTCTGTTGTAGTGATGTGTGCATGTCTATTTGTCTCTGTTGTAGTGCTGTCTATATGTCTACCTGTATTGTACCAGTGAAGTAACCAAATTTCTTTCTCTCTTTCTCTTTCTATCTGTCCATCTCTTTGGCATCAGTGAAGTTATAAAATCTCTCTCTCTCTCTCACCCGCTGTTTGGGCTGGGTGACCATGCCTCGGATGCGCCGCTTCCAGGCAGACCGGCACTTGGAGTCCATGTTCTGACAGATCTTGTGCCACAGCTTTAGATTAATGTTGAACTTGTACTGCAGGTGACACCGAATGCCAAACATCATGAGGGGGTCCAGCTGCTTCTTGTTCCACCGGCCTGGGGGGTTGGAAGGAAATGGATGATGTTTAGTAGTAGTGGTGGTGCAAGGATACAATGAAAGGGAGCATGGATGATTATTGGTGGTGGTGGTGATGGTGGTGCAAGGATACAATGAAAGGGAGCATGGATGATTATTGGTGGTGGTGGTGATGGTGGTGCAAGGATACAGTGAAGGGGAGAATGGGTGATTAGTGGTGGTGGTGGTGGTGGTGGAAGGATACAGTGAATGGGTGATGTTAACAGAATATTTTAAAATTTTACATGGAGAAGAGAGAATGAGAGATGACACAGAACTAAGAAAGGAGAGAGAATGAGTAATGGTAACAATATATAAAAGTTTTACACGGACTAGAGAGAATGAGAGAGAACAACAATAAAAGGAGAGAGATTGGATGACAACAGAAACAAACGAACAAACAGGCAAAGAAAAGTGTTGACAGGGATACAGTGAAGGGGAGGGAATAGATAATGGCAAGATGGCAACAAACAAACAGATTAAGAAAATGTTAGAAAGAATAGATGTAATAACAGGTAATGGGGAGAAAATAGTGATGGGAAAACACACAAATGGGAGAGAATGGGTACAGGCAAACAATGGACAGAGAAAAGTGTTGCAGAGAATAGGTAACGAGACATAAAAATAAAAAAAACTGTGGGAGAGAAAATAGGCAATAACAAAAAAAAGTAAAAAAAAAAATTAAAGAAAGTTAGAGAATGCATAACAACAACAAAAAAGAGAAAAGAAAATGGGAAAAAAAAAAAAAATCCCAACTATAGACACAAAAACAACTGAATCACTCATAAACAAGAGACAGAAGACAAGCAATCAAATTAATACCCCCTTTAGCCCAGAAATTCCTGTGAAAAACCCACAATGTATAAGAGGGACGTCCAAACAAACACTGACTTCTGCCGGAGAGATTGGAGGTGGCCAGTTCGTCCTTGGTGAAGAGGTAGTCCAGCAGAGTGAGGGCCATCTTCTCTGCTGTGATGCAGGTGGAGTTGATATGCAGCAGGTTCCTGGAGAAGAGACAACAGCAGGAATAGGAGGAAGAGGAGATGAAGCAGAAGAAAGGAGAAAGTAACAGCAGCAGCAGGAGGAGGATGAGAAGAGGAAACAAAAGAGGAAAAGAGATATAATGAGAATGATAATGAAAAAAGGAGGAGCAGGAGGAGGGAGAGAGAAGAGGAAAACAGAATGAGAAAAGGAGGGAGGATAAAAATTATTCAGTGATTTTTTTTATTGATAGGTAGAAATCATGTTAATCTGTCAATGGAACCATGAAACTATACTTAAAAAAAAAACATGTTACTGAAACAAAGGTCTTTTAAAATACAAGTCATGTAATTACTAATTTTCAGAGTCCACAGTTATGGGAAACTTTGTTTGTACAAGTGTTTTTGCTTTTGATAAAATAGTTATCAATGTAATCTGTTAATAAAACCATCAAACTTCCCTTAAAACCCGTGTGACTGAAACAAGAATCTTTAAAAATTTAGGTTATTTTGCCACAATTTTCAATGTCCACAGATATGAAGAGCTTGGTATGTATGAGTGGTTTTGCTATATATGAAGTAGAAATGATAGAGATCTGTCAATAGAACAATCAAACTACCATTAAAAACCAGTGTAAATGAAACATGAGTCATTTAAAAAAATAGGTAATGTGGTCACTATTTTTCAAAGTTGAGAGGTGAGATATTTTTTCGTAAGAGTTTTTATGCTACTGATAAGTAGATATCATATCAATCTGTCAATAGAACAATCAAACTGCCCTTAAGAACCCATGTGTGATTGAGGCAAGAGTCTTTTGAAAATATATGTTATGTGGCCACTATTTTTCAAAATCCACAGATATGATAAAATTTCTTCATGGTAGTGATTTTGCTATTGATAAGGTAGAAATCACGTTAATCTGTCAATGGAACTACAACACTATCCTTAAAAAAAACATGCTACTGAAACAAAGGTCTTCTAGAAATACAAGTTATGTGGCCACTATTTTTCAAAGTCCACAGTCACGGGGAACTTTGTTGGTACAAGTGTTTTTGCTTTTGATAAGGTAGATAACAATGTAATCTGTCAATAAAACCATCAAACCTCCCTTAAAAACCCATCTGACTGAAACAAGAATCTTTTAAAAATATATGTTATTTTGCCACTTTTTTCAAAGTCCACAGACATGAGGAGCTTGGTTTGTATGAGTGGTTTTGCTATATATAAAGTAGAAATCTTATTAATTTGTCAACAGAACTACCAAACTATCCTTGAAAACCAGTCTAACTGAAACAAGAGTCTATTAAAAATATATGTTATATGGCTACTTTGTTTCAGTCCACAAAATGAGAAAACTTTTTTGAAAGTGTTTTATGCTATTGATAAGGTAGATATCATGTTAATCTGTCAATAGAACCATCAAATTACCCTTAAAAATCCATGTGACTGAGACGAACCTTGAAAACGTCATGTGGCCACTATTTTTCAGAGCACAGAGATAATAAAATTTATTGGTAAGAGTATTTTTGCTATTGATAAGGTAGAAATCATATTAATATGTAGATAGAACCATGATAATATCCTTAAAAAACTGTGTTACTGAAACAAAAGTCTTAGAAATACAACTATGTTGCCACTATTTTTCAAAGTCTACAGTTATGAAATTAAAACTATTACTCTGATCTCTTAAACTTTCATTATATTACACCCAAGAATTCACTTATTAAGGTCCATATTCAGAAATGCTTTGCTCTCACCATGACTATTTTCCAAGACCATAGGGGTGATTAACAGGATTTTCAAGAGTGTTTCTACAGTTAATAATGCAGAAACTTCACCACTCTGCCTCTAGAACCATAAAAACACCCTTAAAGAGTCTGTGCCCTCTCACCGTGACTATTTTCCCAAGCCACACACATGATTAGTCGGGTTTTCAAGAGTGTTTCTATAGTTAATAATGCATGAATCTTGTCACTTTGCCTCTCAGACCATAAAAACTCTTAAAAATGTTCTACTCTCCCACCACGACTGTCTTCCAAGGCCACAGAGATGATTAGATGGTTTTTCAATTGTTTCTACAGTTAATAATGCAGAAATTTTGCCACTCTGCCTCTAGAACCATAAAAACTCTGTGCTCTCACCGTGACTGTTTTCCAAGGCCATAAGGGTGATTAGCAGGGTTTTCAAGAGTGTTTCTCCACTTAATTATGCATAAACCTCGTCATTCTGCCTCTAACACCCTAAAAATAACCTTAAAAATACTCTGCCTTCTCACAACTGGTTTTACAAGACCACATAGATGATTAGTGGGGTTTTCAAGAGTGTTTCCCCAGTTAATAATGCAGAAATCTTGTCATTCTGCCTCTAGAACTGTAAGAACATCTTAAAAAACTTGTGTAAACTTAAATAAAGCCTTATAAAATAGTGGCGGTGAAGCAGAGAAGTGTTTGAGAATACGAGCCACAGAACCACACACACCCCAACACCCCACGGAACACTTACTGGGGTGTGATGGGGCAGCGAACCCTCATGTTGGGCTGGGAGGGGTCGCCCAGCCAGGAGCCATGGGGGAAGTCGTCCTCTGAGTTCAGAGAAATCACGTTCATATTTGCGCTAGATTCCGTGTCCTGTACCAGCACAGAGGAGGAGGCAGCCATGTCCATCCCCATACCCATACCTCTGCACAGAAGAGAGGGACATTTAGGACACAAATAGGAGAAGAGGGCTATTTAAGATCACAAAAAAATAAGAAAATAAAAACACACACAATAAAATGAATGAATAAAAATAACTAAACTACATACACATTTTGGTCAGACTGCTTAGATGTGGAGGAGGAAGTGGAGGAGGCAGAGGTGGTGGAGTGGTGGTGGTGAGGGGAGGTGGTGTTGGTGGCGAGCTGCTCCATGGTGTCAAGCCGAGAGGAGATCTTGTTGCAGGTGTGGACCAGAACCGACACCTTGTTCTCCAGCAGAGTGAGACGAGTGTTCATGCATGTTCTGATCTCCGTCACCTGCGAGAAAGATGATGTTATTGTTGTTGTTGTTTCTATTCAAGTTTTTTAAGTGAGAAGGAAAAGTGGCTAAGGAAAACACCTGTGAGAAAGAAGTTATTGCTGTTATTCTTTATTTTTATGTGAGAAGAGAAACTGGCTAAGGAAGGAAAAAAAAAAAAAAAAAAAAAAAAAAACTTAATTGCCAGTCCCCTTGCAGGTCAAATGGTTCTTGTTCTTGTTTTTCTTTTAAATCTTTCTATTTTTCTTATTATCTTTCATCATCATCATCATTCCTCACTCACCACCACCTCTGTGAGAGAGAGAGAGAGAGAGAGAGAGAGAGAGAGAGAGAGAGAGAGAGAGAGAGAGAGAGATAACACATATGCAAACACACTAACACCTTACAAAAAAAAAAAAAAAGAGGAAGAGAGAAAGAGATAAAAAGAAAAAGAAAGAGAAAGAGACAACATACCACATACCACACGTACTGTTCAATGAAGCACACATACCTCATGGAAAAAAAGAGACAAAAGAGATGGAGAATAATACATAAAGTAACACACACACACACACACACACACACACACACACACGTACCTCATTCAAAAGCAAGTTAAGGAGATCAGTCTGGGTGAGCCTGACACGCTTCACAGGGGGCAGGCTGCTCTGGGGGTCACACTCCTCCTCACTCTCCTCCCCCATGATGGCTACCCTCCTTTCCAGCCTGAGGGAGGAACAGCAGGTCAAAATAGGTCATATC
This sequence comes from Portunus trituberculatus, assembly GCF_017591435.1. Lineage (NCBI taxonomy): Eukaryota > Metazoa > Arthropoda > Malacostraca > Decapoda > Portunidae > Portunus > Portunus trituberculatus. The sequence continues at coordinate 7,263,242 of NC_059263.1, read as the reverse complement.
ATAGTAAACATCTAGAGTATGGGAATTAATGTGAGAGAGAGAGAGAGAGAGAGAGAGAGAGAGAGAGAGAGAGAGAGAGAGAGAGAGAGAGAGAGAGAGAGAGAGAGAGAGAGAGAGAGAGAGAGAGAGAGAGAGAGAGAGAGAGATTAGATTAGATTTATTGATTCCTTCCTTGTTTACAATACAACAAACACAAACAAATAAATAAGAGGAAATAAATCTTTAACGTAGAAAACTCATGGTCAATTTGCAGTGTCACACAACCATGGCGTCTGTGGTGTGACTCATGTTTCTGTGGAGAGAAGTGTAGTGAAATGATTGGTGGTGTGTGTGTCATTTCTGCCACAAATAGATATTTTTTGACTTATAACTTTTGCCAATCCTAACTATGACTGCCTCTCATTCCCAACAACCTCTGGGGACCTGTTGGGAATTGAGTAATGTGTGTTGCAAAAAGACATCAGAAATTAACAAAATCACATAAAAAAAATCTCTGAAAATACATTGATGGTGGCAGTGAGAGGATGCAGCGGTGGTGGCGAGTGTTGCCTTGTTATTATTGAGCAGCGATGACAATGATTTGCTACACCTGGATTTGGATCATTGGAAAGGCTACCTCTGGATCCTCCTCAAGCATCACTGACCCAAACCAACATTATCACCTTGATTTAATGCTCGTCACTAACCTAACCTAACATTATAATCTTCTAGCCAGACTCCACAAGCTTTACTAACCAAACCCAACATCATAACCTCAATTTAAACCTACAGTACCATAACATGCTTTCATATTCATTCTGCTTACTATGTGTTGATTTTATATAGCTTCAGAAACTCATGTGGGGGATTAAAATTGTGAAGACTGTGGTCATTAATCTTCTAACCTCAATAGACCCTTCTTAATGAGAATAAAAATGGTTTAATCGTACACAAATCTCAAGGTAGAAATGTGTTCCAGTACTAAAGGGGTTAATGCTTGTCACTAACCCAACACAACATTATCACCTTCTAGCTGGACCCTACAAGTGTTATTAACCAAACCCAATGTTATAACCTCAATTTAATACACATCAAAAAATTCACTTGCTCAACTAAATTCATAAAAAAATAAATAAATAAACAAAATAATCCCCATCCAAAACATCAATTTCCCACACCTCCCCAAGATCGTTGGGAATGAGAGGCAGGCATAAGGTGGAAGTGAAGAATCAGTCATAAATAAAAAAAATATCAAATAGCAACAGAGATGACATATACCATCAATCATTTCACTACACTTCTCACATGAAAAACACAAGTCACACCAGAGTCCATGATTGCCGGAAACTGCAAATTGACCAGAAAAAATAAGTCATTGTCCTAATATAGTGGTCCCTTCAGCGGTCCTTGTTTCCTAGCTCCCCTTGGCAGTTCTTTCACTCAGCTGACGTGTTAATGAAAATATGATAACCAGAACCAGACCAACGCTAACTTAAACTCAACCTTACTTTAACCTCACCTCACCTAACCTAGCACTACACATGACATTTATCCCTCACTTCTGGCTAATTCTATACCGTCTTTAAGGGAACTGACATTTTCAAGTGGGCCTTTTTTTAAATCTTTTGTTACCCTTCACTGGTTTTCCCTCCTGCAAATAAAAAATACAAATAAATAAAAAAATAAATAAAACTAACCCAACTAACCTAACCTAACTGAGGCAACACAACACGCACCACTGGTAAGTCTTCCTCTGAACCGTTCCGACCAATAGCGTGATTAACTCCTTCACTACTGGAACGGATTTCTACCTTGAGTTTTGGGTGTGATTAGACAATTTTATTCACATTAGAAAGGGTCTATGGAGGTCAGAGAATTAATGGCCAGAGTCATCACTATTTTGATCACCCACAAAAGTTTCTGAAGGTGTATAAAATCATCAATAGTAACCAGAATGAAGAGGAAAATGCATCATGGTACTGAAGGGATTAAACCTAACCTAACTGACTTTATTTAGTGACACACACCACTGATACATCTTCCTGAGCGCCTTTCCGACCAAGAGTGTGGTTAACTCCTTTCCTTCAGTACTGGGACACATTTTAACCATGAGTTTTGGGTGTTATTAGATGATTTTACTGACATCAGGAAGGGTCTATGGAGGTCAGAAGATTAATGGCCACATTCTTCATTATTTTAATCCCCCACAAGTTTCTGAAGTTCTATAAAATCACCATAGTGTAAGCAGAAAAATGTGAAAATGCGTCTTTTTTTTTTTAAATGTAGGAGTGGCCAAGGGTAAAAAAAAAAAGGAAAAAAAAAAAAAAAAAGTCACATTAATGAAGAGGTTAAGTTCTGGCAGCTGGATTATGTTAAGTTAATGCCTTCAATACTGGGACACATTTTACCTTGAGATCTGTGCACAATTAGCCCATTTTACTGACATTGGGAAGGGTCTACGGAGATCAGGGGATTAATGGTCCACAGTCTTCACTATCTTAATCCTGCACATGAGTTTCTGAAGCTGTATAAAATCACCAAATAGTAAAAAGAATGAGGATGGAAATGCATCATGGTACTGAAGGGGATTAAAGATAAAAGTTCTGTTAGTTTTGGTTATATTTTCATTCCTACATCGTCAGGTGAGTGAAAAAACTGCGAAGGGGAGCAGGGAAACGAGGACAACTGGAGGGACATCTATATTAGGATAGTGGTGAAAATAAGGCTACAACACACACAGAGCCAGAAGTGGAAATTATAATTTAATACTAAGAAATGCCATGTAGTGGAAATGGGTAAAAGTAACAGAAGACCTACATGGGAATATAAAATGAGAGAAGAGATTATAATGAAAAGAAGAGAAGAGAAAGACCTGGGAGTGATTATACAAGACACCCTGACTCCTGACAGACATATAAATGGATTATTTGCTTCAACATACAAGACACTAACAAACATCAGGGTAGCATTCAATTACATGGATAAAAGTATGATGAAAAAGATATTAACCACTATGATAAGACCTAGACTAGAATATGCAGCAGTGGTATGGTCGCCATATAGACAGAAAGATATTAAGAAACTAGAAAGGATACAAAGGGCTGCTACAAAGATGGTCCCTGAAATAAAAGATCCTCCCTATGAAGAAAGACTGAAGGAGATGGAGCTACCAACTTTGAAGGATAGACGGGAAAGAGGAGACCTAATAACGATGTATAAGTTAATAAACCATGGAGATGATAGATAGACAAGACCTGGTAACACTGACGGGGCAGGGAGACAGACAAACAAGAGGACATTCCAAGAAAATCAAGAAAAGTCAGTGTCATAGGAATATCAAGAGGTTCAGTTTTCCACATAGGACAGGAGACATCTGGAATGGATGAAGAGAAGAGATTGTAACACCAGAAAGTGTCCACAAATTTATGAAGAAGTTAGACAAATGTAGATATAGAGACAGGTCACTATGAACCCCACTCCAACCCTGTAACATACACCTAGGTATATATATACATACACACACACACACACACGTACACACCACCACCATCACAACACCCCACCTCTCTCTCTCTTTCTCTCTACAACCTCTTCAATGACCTTCCTCAACACCCCGCCGCTCCGCCACCCCATGCTTCCCCCCCGGGGAGCTAGGGGCCGCGGGGACAGGCTGGGGCACTGACACTCCCGCCGGCAAGAGGAAAAGCACAAACAGCATCACCGTGCCTCGAAGTCTCGCAAAATCCCGCAGAGGGCGAGGAATGGGTAGCCGGTGTTCAATATGGCGGCCTCTTATGTTCCTACGAGCGTATTTTTATTTTTAGTTTTCCATGATTGCTAGTTATTGATCTCTATTTATTGTGAGATATAGTTTTTCTTAGTCTTTTTATTAGTTTGGTTATAGGGATATGTAAGTTAGTGTATGGGTGTTTTCACGTAATTGTCGAAATGTTAAAATGATTTAGTTATCTATTCAGTTTATTCGTTCTCTGTAGTTTAAAATAATGGAAAAACTGAAAGGTTAACTCATTTATACTCCGAATCTCTCAAAATTGTACGGCTTAATTTCTTCATCACATTTTTACTTGAGATTTGCGTACGAATAAATCATTTCACTAACATTAAAAAGGGTCTATGGAGGTCAAAAGATTAATTCGCCACAGTCTTCACCATTTCAATCCCCACATAAGTTTATGAAATTATATAAAATCACCAAATAGCAACCAGAATGAATATTAAAACGTGTTATGATACTGGAGGGGTTAATCTATACATGCAGACATCTATGGAAGAGCAAAATGGTGGATATACTAAAACAACCCACCAAAATCATAATATATCACACACAAAATTAACGTCACAGAAACATACCTATCGAGTTAACAGAACAAATAAAGACGTAGCTAAAATAAAACAAGGAAGAATAAATTAAAGAGATCACAGGCCAGGACGGACATCCAAGCAGACACAGAGGCAATACAATAAATAAGAATAATTGAAATAACCACGTGGATGTACTAACAATGAGGCAGCACAGGTATTAGTGATGCTGTCAACACCACTAAGCACACTGACAGCACACGTACGCCACCACCACCACCACCACCACCACCACCACCGTTAGACAGGCAATGAATGGAAAGTAATAGGAGGAAAGATGTTTTAAAGGGAAATATATTAGTTTGAAATTGAGAACGAGGAAAAAATAAGGGGCGCTATATTTATAAAAGAGGAAATTTGGGATGGGTACGTAAACAAGACAATATGAAGTGAGAAATAAATTAAAGAAATGTGTTAGGTTTGAAATGAAGGATAAATAAAGGATGAGAAGGAAAAAAAAGATTCTGTATTGGAAAAGGAAAATTTACGAATGCAAACTTAAACAAATATGATAAAAGAAAATAAATAAGAAAGGTGAAAGCGAATCGAAATGAATAGAGACAGATAGACAGATAGATAGACAAAAAAATTAACCAAACAGACATACAAACAGAGAAACAGGCACACAGAAAAATAGATAGACAGACAAATAGAAACAAACAGAAAAGAAAGGTACACAAACAGACGAACAAACAGAAAAACAGATAGACAGACATAGATAGATAAACAAACAAAAAACAGGTAAATACAGACATACAAGAAAGGTAGACACACACACACACACACACACACACACACACACACACACACACACACACACACACACACACACACACACACACACACACACACACACACACAGGCGGTCGTGGTCATTATGGCGAGGGGTCAAAGAGGTTACGGCAGGGTGAGGGGTGGTGCTAGTCGGGGCGTGGGGTGCAAGGGAAAGGTAGGGGGGGTGGGGATGGACGGTGGGGGAGTGAGGGGTGGCGTTCAACAGGTATGCCGGCCCCAGGGTTCCTTGATTACGAGTCACCTGGCCGACGCTCACCTGGAAACACATGAAATAATGGTGGTTAGTGAGGTGGTGGTGATGGTGGTGGTGGTGGTGATGGTGGTGGTGGTTGAGGAATGATGATGATGATGATGATGTGATGGTGGTGGTGATGATGATGGTGGTGGTGGTGGTGATGATGATGGTGGTGGTGGCGGTGGTGATGATAATAGGAAGAAGAGTACGAAGAATAGAAAGAAAACAACAACAACAACAACAACAACAACAACAATTATCAAAAACGAAAAATGTATAAAAGAAATTCACATTAAGTTATAAACAGAAGAAGAAGAAGAAGAAGAAGAAGAAGAAGAAGAAGAAGAAGAAGAAGAAGAAGAAGAAGAAGAAGAAGAAGAAGAAGAAGAGGAGGAGGAGGAGAAAGAACGAAAAAACAAGCATGATGTTGGTGGTCGAGAGAGAGAGAGAGAGAGAGAGAGAGAGAGAGAGAGAGAGAGAGAGAGAGAGAGAGACTATGGGCAGCGACAGGTGGGTGGTGGACACACACCTTTGCACCTGCCCCTCTCCCTCTCTCTCTCCCTCTCTCACTCGCATCTCGGCAATATTTTTCCTCCACCACCACCACCACCACCACCACCGCAGCCTCACCACCTGTCTCTTGCTGCCTTACCTGCCGATCCTTTAGGGGGGGAGGGGAAGGGGAGATGGGGGGTCTAAGGTCACCTCTTCTGATGGAGGGGATGGGGGCTGATGGGGTGATGGAGAAGGAGGAGGAGAAGGAGGAGGAGAGAGAGGTGGTGGTGGTGGTGGTGGTTTGTGATATACAGGTGTTGTTGTTGTTGTTGTTGTTGTTGTTGTTGTTGTTGTTGTTGCTTTCAGTACAAAAAATTATGTGTTATTTGTTTGATAATTATAAAGAAGGTAATGAATGCTAAATTTCGTAACTTTTAAAACACACACACACACACACACACACACACACACACACACACACACACACACACACACACACACACACACACACACACACACACACACATTCCCGTAACCAACAAAAGAAAAAAAAGGAAAAGAAAAAATAAGTAAAAACAAAACAACAAAACAAAAAATAAATAGAAAACATAAATAAATAAATATAAATAAATGCTGAAAATAAAGAATAACTACAATAAACAAATAATAAGAAAAAAAAATGAGTAAAAATAGATTGTGTGTGTGTGTGTGTGTGTGTGTGTGTGTGTGTGTGTGTGTGTGTGTGTGTGTGTGTGTGTGTGTGTGTGTGTGTGTGTGTGTGTGTGTGTGTGTTTTGACAGCTCTCAGTATCTATCCTCCACACTGACGAATAAAAACAAACAAACAAATAGAGAAATAAACAATTAAATAGATAAATCAAGAGAGAGAGAGAGAGAGAGAGAGAGAGAGAGAGAGAGAGAGAGAGAGAGAGAGAGAGAGAGAGAGAGAGACACACCTTTATATTAATTCTCCCTCTTCCTCCTTTATCATCATTATCTCTGTCATTATTTTTATTACATTTTCTCTTTACATTTTATCTTATTCCCCTTTCATCAAATTTCCTTTATTCCTTTATTTATCTATCTATTTATTTATTTATTTAGATTTATGAAGAGAAGTGATAAAGAAACGATATTCTCTCTCTCTCTCTCTCTCTCTCTCTCTCTCTCTCTCTCTCTCTCTCTCTCTCTCTCTCTCTCTCTCTCTCTCTCGTTTCTTACTTTTCTATTTATTTATACTATGTACGCTTCCTCTTCCTCTTCCTCCTCTTCTTCTTCTTCTTCTTCTTCTTCTTCCATTTTCTTTCCTTTCTTCCTCTTCCTCTATTCGGAAAATAAACCATAATTTTCTTGTGTACGTGAGAGAGAGAGAGAGAGAGAGAGAGAGAGAGAGAGAGAGAGAGAGATGAAGATGATACGTAGAAGAAAGATGAAAATATAAAGAGAAATTGAAGGAGGAGGAGGAGGAGGAGGAGGAGGAGGAGGAGGAGGAGGAGGAGGAGGAGGAGGAGGAAGACTGAACAAGAGAGAAAAAAATAGTAGTAGTAATAATAATAATAAGACAAGGGAGATGAGGAAGAAAGAGAAAAAAGAAGAAGAAGGAGGAGGAGGAGGAGGAGGAGGAGGAGGAGGAGGAGGAGGAGGAGGAGGGGTAGGAGAAGAAGGAGGAGGAGGTGGAGGAGGAGAAGTGGCGCCAATGTGGGTGTGGTGTCTCGCTTCAACCTGACCAGTACACACCTGCTCCTCCTCCTCCTCCTCCTCCTCCTCCTTCACCCGCTGGCCTGGTGATTCTGGGCGGCGGCGAAGGAGGAGAAGGAGGAGGAGGAGGAGGAGGAGGAGGAGGAGGAGGAGGACTTAGGTCATCCACTACCACTACAATCTACGAGGAGGAGGAGGAGGAGGAGGAGGAGGAAGGCAAACCCTCTTTCTCTTAAACAGAAATAAGTAATTCTCTATCTCACGTGCTGTAACATATAGAGGTGGAGGAGGAGGAGGAGGAGGAAGAGGAGGAGGAGGAGGAGGAGGAGGAGGAGGAGGAGGAGGAGATAACCTGGAAAGGAAAGGTAGGGGAGGGAAGGAGAGAGGAGAGGGAGAGGGAGAGAGACGGTGAGTCAGGGTGAGAGGGTCAAGGGTGGGAGACGAAGAGGGAGAGGGAGAGGAGGGGTACTCTGATACAGATGGAGCAGATGGAAGGGAGAGGGAGATGGAGAGGGAGAGAGGAGGAGAAGGGAGGGGAAGGGAGAGGGAGAGGGAAGATAACATGGAGAAAAGGGAAGGGAGGAAGAGAAGAGGAGGGGAAGGGAGAACTGGACTGGAATGGAGGAGGAGGAGGAGGAAGGAGGAAGGATTCGTGAAGAAGTGAAGGTCAAAACTTTTGGGGAAGAGAAGAAACAGGAGGAGGAGGAAAGATGGAAGGGAAAGAGATAGATTTCTAGTTTAGCACAAGGAGAGAGAGAGAGAGAGAGAGAGAGAGAGAGAGAGAGAGAGAGAGAGAGAGAGAGAGAGAGAGAGAGAGAGAGAGAGAGAGAGAGAGAGAGAGAGAGAGAGAGAGAGAGAGAGAGAGAGAGAGAGAGAGAGAGAGAGAGAGAGAGAGAGAGAGAGCAAATATATCCCGTTAAAACTTAAAGAAATAGAAAAAAAAAGATGAAAAGAAGAAGAGCAGTAGGAGGAGGAGGAGAAGCAAGAGGAATAGGAATACAAAGGAAGATAAACAGCAACAGGCCCTGAGGTCCATACCAGGCTGTTTGTTGAGACTATTTACTAACTACCCGTGACAGGACAGCAAAGCATAAGGCTCCTCCCCACCTACCCTTCCCTCCAGCCGAGGCTGGCAGGAAAAATACCATTTGGTATTGGAAAACTCCATTGAATTTTAGTGTATAGTTAAAAGGAAATATGTAATTTACGTGTGACTACTAGTGTTTGTGAGGGGAAGGTGTTAAAGCTTGTTTGTGTGTATTGTGTATGTGGATGCACAGTGTGTATGTCGAATGGGTGGTGCAACAGCCTTTCCTGGCGCTTTCTGGGGAGGCAACAGTTCCATTCAATCCACTGAGATAGCATACTTTCCCTGTAGGGACGCCGTACGCTGGTTTCCCTTCGCAACATTGATCCCTGGTACTTAGTTCCCAATTATGATCTATAATTGCCAAGGCCCTCTCCAGTCACAGCCCGTCACAGGTCGAGAGTAGTAGTGGTGACCGCTAACTCTGGGCTATCTGTGTGTAGTGTGTATGTAGACACAGTGTGGAGTCAAAGAAGCGCGACAGCCTTGCCTAGTGCTTTCGAGAGGCAGCAGTCAATCAGGCCCTTGCTCAGCAAACCACTATAAAAGTGCACTTCCCTTTAAAGGGTGCCGCACAATGTATAGGTACCCCCTACAGTGTTAACCCCTGGTACTTCAAAACCCAATGATGGTCACCAACTGTTAGATTTACAGATCGAGAGCAAAAGTATAGTGACTGTTCACTCCGAGCTACTTGTGTCATGTGTGGAGAAAGTAATTAAAACTAGCAGGCAATTTTGAACACGACAAGAGGCCCAGGAGGAAGAAAAAAGCACAAGTTATTCGGAGATGAACAGTGACAATAGGGGATTAGATTCAAAGTATTTGTCTAGGCGAACTTTGAATGTTTCGATAGCACCTGCATCAACGACATCTGATGGCAGACCATTCCATGTATTTACTAAGCGGTTAAAGAAAAAGTATTCGGCTTTATTTACCTACAAGGAGAAGGAGAAGGATGAGGAGGAGGAGGAAGAGGAGGTGTGTGCTGAACTATCTCAATAAACAGTGTAAGGGAACAAGATAGAAGAGTAACAAGACCACACTATCCTGAAGAAAATGAGGAAATATTTTGTGGTGAAGATAAAAATAGACAAGTTATAGGGAAGAATTGGCCTTTTTTGTTTAAATGCACTGAATAATTCTCTCTCTCTCTCTCTCTCTCTCTCTCTCTCTCTCTCTCTCTCTCTCTCTCTCTTGATAAACTAAATGAATGAATGAATGAGTGAGTGTGTGAGTGAGTGAGTGACTTTCTCTCCCCTTCCTAATTCATTCACTCACGCACGCACACACACACACACACACACACACACACACACACACACACACACACACACGTAACCTTTCGCTCTCCCTCATCTAAATAAATCTACCTGACACTTTTTTATTCTCTCTCTCTCTCTCTCTCTCTCTCTCTCTCTCTCTCTCTCTCTCTCTCTGATACATTTTAATTCTTGTTACGTTATTTTTTTGTGTGTTTTTATTCCAATCACGATAACTCTCAATAACCTTCTTTTCTTTCTTTCTTCTTCTTCTTCTTCTTCTTCTTCTTCTTCTTCTTCCTCTTCTTCTGAGGGAATAGAGACAGAGGGGAAAAGGAAAGAGAGGTTAGAGAGGTCAGAGTAGCAAAGGAAGAAGAAGAAGAAGAAGAAGAAGAAGAAGAAGAAGAAGAAGAAGAAGAAGAAGAAGAAGAAGAAGAAGAAGAAGAAGAAGAAGAAGAAGAAGAAGAAGAGGAGGAGGAGGAGGAGGAGGAGGAGGAGGAAAGAAAACCTAACATACTACATGATGTTTTTACTTCTTTGCTTCCCCACTTGTACGACGGAGGAGGAGGATAGAAGGAGGAGGATAGGAGAGGAGGAGGAGGAGGAGGAGGAGGAGGAGGAGGAGGAGGAGGTAAAGCCATACTAGGAAAGAGAAAGACCTGACTAGTATACGAAGGAAGTAAGAACCAACCTGCCTCACCTCACCTCACCAACCTCGCTTCTCGTCTCGCATCAATGAACCTTCCTGACCATTCACACACACACACACACACACACACACACACACACACACACACACACACACACACACACACACACACATACACACACGTACACTCACCTGGGCCAGCTCCTCCTCCCCACACCTCCACCTGTCTACTTGTTTACCTGTCGACCTCTTACTTTAGCTTTCTAAATTAGTGACACTCCCCACTCTATCTATACCTGCTTGCTCCCTCGCTCACCTTCACACCTGCTCTCTCTCTCTCTCTCTCTCTGGTAAAGGGGATGAAAGTTAAGCTGAGATAGATCGATAGGTGAGAAAATAATTGTAGCGTGTGTGTGTGTGTGTGTGTGTGTGTGTGTGTGTGTGTGTGTGTGTGTGTGTGTGTGTGTGTGTGTGTGTGTGTGTGTGTGAATGAAGGTAGGTAGTGACCATGATAGAAGAAGCTTATGTGTATATATAAGGGAAGAAAGTTTATACATAGAGGAAGGTGAATGAAGTGAGTGACTGAGTCTATAAATGAATGAATGAATGAATGGAAGGAAGGAAGGAAAGACTGACTGACTGACTGACTGACTGACTAAATGAATGAGAAAAGAAGGAAAGAAGGAAGGAAAGACTGACTGACTGACTGACTGACTGACTGACTGATTGACTAACTGACTGAATGAGTGAAAGAAATATTACCACGATGAAGCAAAAGTTGAAGCACAAGACAAAAAAAAAAAGGAAAAAAAAACTTTACATGAAGATTGAATGAAGAAAATGAAAGAAACTAGAGAAAAACAAACGACCGAAGAAAAAATTGAAAAAAAAAATAAAAATAAAAATGAATGAATAAATGAAGAAAATGGAAGAGAATGGCGATGATGGTGGTGGGGAGGAGAAGAGGGGGGAAGATGAGATGAAGGGGGAGATGAGGGGAGATATGGGAATATATGGAGGGAGGAAAAGAACTGGCTGTGTTCATTTAGGATAGGAAGAGAATCAGGTTTTGTTAATCACTTCTCTCTCTCTCTCTCTCTCTCTCTCTCTCTCTCTCTCTCTCTCTCTCTCTCTCTCTCTCTCTCTCTCTCTCTCTCTCTCTCTCTGCTTTAGGGATACGTTGATTATGAATAAACAATAAACTGTGATATATATGATGATAACGATAACAAGAGAGAGAGAGAGAGAGAGAGAGAGAGAGAGAGAGAGAGAGAGAGAGAGAGAGAGAGAGAGAGAGAGAGAGAGAGTAGTGACTGCAATATTATTTGAATTATGGAAACATATCTAAACACATCAAAGAACCAGTGTGTGTGTGTGTGTGTGTGTGTGTGTGTGTGTGTGTGTGTGTGTGTGTGTGTGTGTGTGTGTGTGTGTGTGTGTGTGTGTGTGATACGAGAAGGAAAATCATTAACGTTGAGATTTTATAGGACAAAGAGAGAGAGAGAGAGAGAGAGAGAGAGAGAGAGAGAGAGAGAGAGAGAGAGAGAGAGAGAGAGAGAGAGAGACAGAGAGAGAGAGAGAGAGAGACAGAGAGAGACAGAGAGAGACAGAGACAGACAGACAGAGAGAGAGAGAAAAAGAAAAAAAAAAGTTAGAGGTAAAATAAAGTAGAGGTTTTATTAGAGACAATTAAAGATAGTAAGAGATAGAGGAAGGTGTGATAAAGGTGAGGTGAGCAGGAAAGGTTATAGACACACCTTTCCTCCGTCCCTCCCATAACTAATTAAGGTCAGGTGATATCAAGAGGTAAAATAAACAAGGCAAGATATTTAAAGACGATGGAAAATATAGATAAAAAGGGAAATAATGGAGAAAATGATGAAAATATATAAAAATGAGAATAGAATAAGAAAAAAATAATTGTGAAAGGGAAAGGGATATGGAAGAGACTGAGGAAGGATGTGAATGAAGATAAGATAAAAAGGATGATGATAAAAAAAGAAATGAAAGAAAATGAATGAAAAGAGGAATATTATCACACTTCTTTTCTTCTTTTTTCTTCTTCTTTTTTTTTTTTTTTTTCTTCTGTCTTTTTGATCATTTTCTTCTTTTTTTCCTTTCTATCACTAATTTTTCTTTCCCTTCTTTTTTTTATATTCTTTCCTTTTTTTCCTTTTTTCCTTTCTCCTACTCCTTTTATTTTTTTTCTATCTTTTTCTTTCTCTTCCATTTATCATTTTTCTTTTCTTCCTTTTCCTTCTGTCTTATTTATCATTTTCTCTTTTTTATTATTATTATTTTTCTCCATATTTTCTTTCTTTTCTTCTTTTTTTCTTTCCTTTTCTTTTCTTTTCTTCCGTTTTCTTCTTTAAATTTTTTTGTTTTTTTCCTTCTCTTCTATTTATTCGTTTTTCCTAATTTTCCTTCTGTCTTTTTATTTTTATCATTTTATCCTTTTTTCTTCTCCATCTTTTTTTCTTTCCTTTCTTCTTTTTCCTTTCCGTCTTCATCATTTTCTCTCTTTTCCTTCTTGTTTCCCTTTCGTTTCTCATTTTCATCAGGTAACTCTTTGTCTCTTTCTTTCCTCTTTATTCCTCTCTTTTTCTTTCCTCTTTTCATTTATTTCCTACCTCTTCCTTCTTCTTTCTTTTTTCTTTCTTTTT